>NC_133762.1:15780555-16131718 GCF_036562045.2 Rhinolophus sinicus
GCTTCCGGGACCTTCCACGCCTCGTGGTGAGGACCGACCCGTGTGTTAAATGAAACGCTGATAGAACTCTTTGCCTGTGTCCCCTGCACCTCGTTCTTTGTGGTTTTAATGATTTGCTGTTGACAACTTTCACAGTGCTTTCCCACCAAAGTGCTTACTTGTAAAGAAAACTACACCTTCTGTGTTCCCAGCAGCCTCAGTGGCAACAGAAGCCATGGCAGAACGCTGGTAGCTTGTCCCCGCAGCACAGCCCGCCTCCTGGATGACTCGAGAGGCAAAGGATGCCTATTTTCCACCTCCCAGACCCAGCTCCCTTGCAAAGGTCCCCTCAGCACACAGCCACACACAAGAGCTTCCTGGTCATGGTGACGTTCCACTGAGGACGGCACTGACCCAGCCCCACTGTGGGCTGCAGCCTGGGTGGAAGTGACGGAGGGATGCTGGCCGCTACCTTACTCCTGGCAGGTGGGCCACTACTTAAACTTAGGGCTGCCCCAACCTCCCGCCATCACCGCTCCTTTCCTTCCCACAACAGGCATGAAGAAAAACTACCTTCTAAGCTGCAGGGTTAAAGCAAGGCCACTTGGTTATACAGCCCCTGCGAGGGCCACTCAGACCAGGGACGTCCCCTAGGAGGTGAAAGGGCACATGAGACTCACAACAGGCGGGGGGAGCATAGTTTGCTCACCATAGGCCGAGAAGAGCCCCCCTGTGCCGCTGTGACCACTGCTCAGGACACACATGAAACCTGTCCTTCCAGCGAAGGCTATGTACACATCAGTTTATAACTGGACCACAAGCGCAGGGCGTTCTGCTGCTGTGCTGTGGCTTCTAATACACTGTTGCTGGACAACTGCTAGTGGATGACGGGGCAAAATGCTGTCCAGCTCCTCGTCATGGAGATGGAATGGGGAAGGTGTTGCTTTCAATTTATTCCACCTGTATGTACACTTGTCACTTCAAAATTAAAGTTGAGCTGGTATTACACAAATGCCTTTGGGTTTTCATTTTCTGGAGCTCAGGTGAACAGTGCTGGGTGCCAGCTTGCCTCGCACCGGTTGTTTTAATTGTGGGATAAATGCGGGGTGCATTTATCCCCCGAGTGGAAGCTCCGTGAGTGGGAGGAAGTTCCCACTTGGGGGACAGATGAACCCCGCAGGCAGTGGTGACTGCTGTGAAGAACGAGTGACGGGAGGGTGGCAGGCAGCAGGGAGGAGACCTGAGGTCGGAGGGGGCACATTCCAGCAGAAGGAGTGGCAAGGGCAGTGTGGGGACAGGCGGGTGAGTAGGGCACACACCTGACCTGCAGGCCCCTGAAGCTGTGACCAGGAAGAAGGCGCTCAGCGTGCTACATCTTTCCCATCCACATGCAGACCCGGTTGAGGAGCGGGCGCTCTGGGGTGACAGGCAGGGCTGCAGTCGACCAGAGCGGGCTCGAGCCCACACACGGGCAAGGAACTATGTCCGCCAGCAGCCGGCTTCTCTACAATCAACAGGGTCAGAGTGTGGCACTGAAGGCTGCCCAGACGGGAGGGGCGGCAGGAGGCTGCTGCCAGTCAAATGCTGTGTCCTCTAGGACCCCACTCGGACCTCCGGTGTCACAGCTCCACATGACAGCCCCAGAATCCCAGGATGAGCCTGTATTTCTGAGCTGGAAAGTCCAATAGGTGGCAGACCACACCGCACATAATGACGCCACTTCCTCTCACTGCTGTGCCCGTAACGGGGCAGATGGGAAAGAAGTGTGGTCAAGAATTGGTGTTTGCGTTAAGAACACTTTATGTTAAAGTGCGAACAGCATTTCCAATAAAACATGAAAAGATTTATACTGTATCTACAAAATGTAACTTTTTGCTACAATAAATGCTGTATTTCTCTTAAACAAACTAGAAAAGTAAGGAATGTCACATTCAGCCTATACATTCTGTCTGCAGCATTAGCCTGGGAGGCTGATGTCTAAACCGGACAATCATAGATATGAATTTCCTGGTCATCTCCGACAGACACAATTTTTGAGCCATTTCCATTGTATTTTACTCCCCACACCTATAAAGAGAAAAAAAATGTTCTACTAACGCCTTTCTTCCTTATGCACAAACATTCTTACTCTAGTCTCATTACACTGACTAGAAAACCACCGCGGTGGATGAGGGTGTCCTCATGCTTGCTGAACCAGTGACGAGGCCTTTCTTTAACCAGGCATCTTCCGTTATTGCTCAATTATCACTCCCCTCACCTCCCAAATGCCCCACAAAACTTCATTTCTAAACACAACTTGAGATCCCCACACACCGTCAAGGACTCAGAATCCAGGGGCTGACCTAATGCCATGAAGAGGGAGCCCACAGGGACCGGCGTGGGTGGTCGTGTCTCCAGGAAGAAAAGCCCCCCAGCACCCGAGGTCGGTCCTACAGGGGTGCCTGCACACGCGAGGCGCTCCCCACCTCAGTCCTGTGCCCACCCCCACGGGCTGTGCAGCCGGCCTGGCCCCAGGAGCCAGACGACTTGGCATCGTGGGTCACTGGCTTGATCGGCTGTGAGTTGAGTGAGCAGACTCACACCTCCCCAGACAGACTAATGTGGCTGGCGTTTCATGAGGTCAGCCTGTCACCCTGACCGCCCTGACCTCAGCATTGTGACTGGGCCAGGTGATGGCCTCATGTCCACCCAAATCCCTTCCTGAGACAGCACCGCGCACTGACCGCCACACACGAGACAACACAGCCAGCCAGGACTTCCAAAGGAGTAGAACGTCAAGATTAAATCCTCTCAGCTTTGCTGGCAATGCTTTGAGATGAAGTGTAAAAATCATGAATGATTATGTCAGTTAACCTTAACGGCTTTCTGAAGGGAAATCTGTGGGACAAAAACACTTAGGGCCAGCCCGTTGGCTCAGGTAGTTGGAGCCCGTGCTCCTAACACCGAGGTCGCCGGTTCGAGTCCCCCATGGGCCAGTGAGCTGCACCCTCTACAGCTAAGACTGTGAACAACAGCTCTCCTTGGAGATGGGCTGCGGTGAGCAGCCAGAGGTCGGTGTGGGCTGCCATGAGCTGCCGCTGGCTATCGTGTGCTGCCATGAGTGGCCGGCAGCCAGTGTGAGTGGCCGGCAGCCGGCGAGAGCTGCCATGAGCGGCCAACCGATGAATGGCGACCGACTGCCTCAGCCGGGGGAGCACAAGGCTCCTAATACCAGCATGGGCCAGGGAGCTGTGTCCTACACAACTAGACAGAAACAACGGCTTGAACCGGAGTGGGGAGGGGGTGGAGGTGGAAGAAGTGGGGAAAAAAATAAAAACACTTAAAATACAGTAAAAGCCAATTCTGCACTGACTGCCATGGGTACTCATTTTGATGGTGACTTGTCCCCGAGACCCTTGCTGCTACTCCAAGTGGCCGACACAGTGGCACCGGCTTCAGCAGGAGCTGTCCCTCCCCGACTACTGAATGACCCCTGCATTTCCTCCCGACGCCCAGGGGCTCTGTGCAGTCACGTTGGCAAAGGTGGTCTCCTGTGACAACAGTCTCCTTTCCTAACCTAAAGACCCAAACAAACGTTACCAAGATCACAAAAGCTAAACAAGCTGTAAGAATGTCTGTCTTCAAGGATTAAAAAAAAAAAA
Organism: Rhinolophus sinicus; assembly: GCF_036562045.2. NCBI lineage: Eukaryota > Metazoa > Chordata > Mammalia > Chiroptera > Rhinolophidae > Rhinolophus > Rhinolophus sinicus. Next base: position 15,784,176 of record NC_133762.1, read on the forward strand.
AAAAAATCACATAATTTCCCTGGCCAGCTCCCAAGGTGACAAGGTGACAAGGGATGACTGTTTAAGCAACGGAAGCGCCTCAGGAGGAAGGTCTGCCTAAGCCAGGGTGGCCAGGCTGCAGCCAGAAAAGCGCCCCAGGCACCGGCGTGGCATTCAGGAGCGGCTGCCCCAGGGGTTCTGGCCTCCGCACCGCAGACAGCGCAGGAACCCACTGCACCGACGCCTGCATCCGAGCAGTAGGAACGTGTGGCCCATGGTCAGACAGCGCTGGCAGCACACAGAGCAAGAGCTGAAGTGTTAGTGACACCATACCTGGTCCTGGTGATCAAAGAAGGTGTGAACACACGTCCTCGTTCCAACATCCCAGACTTTTACACTTTTGTCAGACGAACTAGTAAAAAAGAGAACATGTGTACCAGAAAACAGTTTTTCAGACTGCTCTGAATTTGGACGGACTAAAAATCCCACTCCTTCCCTCAGCTACACTCTGTCTGTGTGCACGTGGGAGGTGGCCAGGGTGCTGGCTCACTGGGTGGTGTCCTCCTCACAGAGCAGCCATGTCCCTCAAACTGTGACCTGCCTGGCCGTCACAGTAAGTCTTCTCACCAGGAGTCCAACACACCTTCAGTAACTGTACGTGGAAGCCTAGGTTTATAAGGAAAACTAAGAGCTGAACTGTTCAAAAGAAACCACCTTTATTCCAGCTAAAGACAACTAACTACACAACTTAACAAACACTGCAGAAAACAACGGCTACCTGAATAAAAAAGGGTGACAGCATGTCCACATTTTAAGGCACTGCACACATTTTAGACAATGCTAAGAGTCGTAAGTACCTGGAAACAAAGTGAGTGTCGTCAGGACAAAATGCCACGTTCAGCACCCAGGATGCGTGGCCACTCAGCGTGCCAGCCAGGTTGGCGTGTTGCCTGGAAGGGGAAAGTGTCAAACAAAATGGATGTCAACTTTTGGGATAAGTCACAGAAGTGGAAGGCATGTTATTAACTCTGCCCTTTAATTGGACCACATCCGCTGCGCTTACGGTGACAGTGTTAGTGTATCAAAAATCCCCTTTCGACGAGGGAGTATTGCCCACCGCAGAAACAAAATCACACAGCGGCATTAACGAAAAGCCAAGAATAAGGTCCAAGACAAGCAGAGAGCTTAGAGGCTCAGACAGGAGCCGCCCTCGGAGGCGTTTTTAACCTAACAAGAAGAGCACAAGTCTATTTGCACTTTCTGAAAGTCAAATCGCCTCTGGCAGGAGAGCACCCGAGACGTGACTGTGCTCGGCAGTGTCCCCTCTGCAAACAGACCCCAGCAGGTAGGCGGCAGCCTCCGTGGGAAGCAGTGGGGCCACGAGGAGGCGGTGAGTCCAGGATCTTCCCTGGGCATCTCCAACTGGGCCTGCACCCCACGTCTGCACTGTGGGGACGCTCACCCACGTGCCAGGTGGCGGGCCGGTGGGAGGATGGATGGAACTGCCGCTGTTCCGCCGGCTCCGTCCCGACAAGCACGGCCTGAGAGGCGCCACCCATCTGGGCCTGGACACCCTCGTCCAGCTCTCACTCCAGTTCTAATGCCACACCAACCGGACAACCCTCTGTCCTCCAAAACCCGCCAGAAGCCGGCTAGAAGGAGCAGTGTCCTGACTCCTGAGTTCACACTCCCGAAAAACTCACAGGCCCACAAAAGGACATGAACACAATGGTCACAGCTGTGCCACCTGCACCTGATGGACTAGAAGGCCACGCTCGGAAGCTGGGGAGCAGGGGCAGCTGATCGCAGCGCTGAGTCAAAGCATCGAGGACATACATCTAACACCTTACTGGGGAAGATGGGGACACAGGCTATGACCAAGGGGAACCGCAGTGAAGAGAATGACTGCCTCGCAACAACACCTGCGCCCCAACCAACAAAAGGGCTCCTTGTCCCGACACGCAGCGACCAGGGCAGGAGCTCATGTCCTCTCCACACTACTTACCACCCAAAGGCAGCCAGAGCCAGGGGCCCGAGACAGGATGCCTGAGAAGGAGCAGCACGGACGTGACCCTAGCAGGCAGGCCCCGTGCGTCTCCCGGCACGACAGTGCTCAACGACGGAGGCGGGACCGGGAGACGAGTCCCTGGCGGCCCCGAGCCGCCTTTAACAGAACGGGCACAGGTGCTGAGCCTCAGCGGCAACTTACACGTCATAGATCTTGATGTAGCCGTCATCTGAAGCGGTGACGAGGAGCTGCGAATCCGGGGAAAAGGTCAGGGAGCGAATGGGCATAGCGTGGCCTGGAATGCACAAAGGCCCTTGTGAATCTGGAGAAGAGCTGTCTCCGTGCGCTCACCTGGCTCCCCACTGACTACGTCCCTTTTAGTGATGCTGAGTCGCACTGCCCACGCGCTTCACTCACAGGGTCCTGATGTTCTAGAAACACCCACATAACGCAGGCCCCTCCTCCTGGAGCTACTTTTCCTTGGTTCCCTTCCCTCACCAGTTGGACCTCAACACACACCACTTAGAAAATATTCCTCTGCTGAGACTTGGGCAGCACGCAGACGCACGCTGCTTCTGCCTGTAAGGCCAATCAAGCCAGACACGGCGGCTACCAACCCTCTGCGCAGGTAGAGGGGACGCCGAGGAGGTTGTGTGTTCTCGTGAGAGCGTGAGAACACACTGCAGCCCCGTCCACCCCCCTCGGCTTCCCACCCACCACCAAGGAGCAGCTTTCTGATCACAGAGCTTGCCAGGACCACCCACGACGGAGACGAGGCACTCGTCCAGCCAGGGCACTAGCACTTCCCATGGGAAGAGAACTCCTAGGTCCAGATCACAGCCACAGTGAGGAAAGTGCCCCCGGAGGCTCTTCAGGACACCGAGACCGGTAACCTGCAAACCTGAGGCTCACTGGCCACGCAGCAGCACTTGAATGAAAGTAACTCCGCCTGTGTGACCTGCTTGCACACCCGACAGAGCGGGGAGCCCTACCTTCCAGTGTGTGCAGAAGCTTCCCAGTCGCAATATCAAAAATATTGATGATTCCATCTATGGCTCCGCTGGCCAGATACTTCCCATCAGGACTCTGTGCAGAGAACAGGTGGAGAAGGCGTGGGCCCCGTTCGGCCGGCTCCAGCAAACACAAGCCAGGCTCTGTGGGCTGCAGGTCGCCCTGGCTGGCTGGCAACCCCCCGGCGCCACAGCCGCTGCCTGACAAGGCCCGGACAGAACGTGCACCAAGGACTACAACAGGCTGGGAGAGGGGACGGAGAGGCAGAGAGAGAAGAGCAATGTTTCCTTACATATGCAATACTAAGAATGAATTTTCCTCGCGTGTCCAGAGAATATTCCTTTTTCCCGCTTTCCACACCAAAAATGTTCACTTTCCCCACGTGAGTTCCTGTGGCCAGATACTGGGAATCGGGAGAAAAGGCCAAAGTCCAGGCATCCACTGAACAGAAAAAAAAAGGGAGAAAAATACAATGAGAAACGATGTGACCTTAATTTAAAACACTTTCAGTGGCTTGTGCCACTGAAACACTGGTGGGGGGCTGGCTGATTAGCTCAGTTGGTTAGAGCACGGTGCTCTTAACAACAAGGTTGCCGGTTCGATCCCCGCTTGGGCCACTGTGAGCTGCGCCCTCCACAACTAAACTGAAACAACTACTTGACTTGGAGCTGATGGGTCCTGGAAGAATACACTGAAAACAAGTAAAAGTTTAAAACAAAACAAAACAAAACAAACACTGGTGGGAACATAAAATGTTATAGCCACTTTGCAAAACAGTTTGACAGTTTCTTAAACGAAAACAAACTTACTGTAACACCTGGCAATTCTACTCCCAGGTATCTACCCAAGAGAAATGGAAACAGGTCCATGCAAAGATCTGTCCACAAATGTTCAGGCAGCTTTACTCGCCAGAGCCCCAAACGGGAAGCACGCAGAGTCCATCAACTGGTGACTGGACGGACAAAACACGGCAGTGCTCACGGGAGTACTGCCCAGCCCTGAAGGAGCCGCGCCCGGGCCCGGGCTGTGACACGGAGGAGCCAAATGCGGCATGCTCAGCAAACAGCGAACGTGTGCGAGGCAACACCATTCCATTCACAGAAAGCTCAGAAAGGCAAACGCAGAGACAAAAGTAGGTCAGCGGCTGCCTGAGGCTGAGGGTGGGAGCACGGATGGACTATAAACGGGCATGAGGGGACTTTTGGGGTACAGAGTGTTCTACAACTGAACTGGAGTGATGGACCACTGCCGGCATCTTAGCATTTCTTTTCTGGGCTACATGGCAGCTGTTCAGAGGCAATCCCAGAGAGCTTTGGGAGCGTGAGGCCCAGGGATAACCTAGCTGCCCACTGCCCGTCCGTGCCCACTCTCACACGGGACAGGCCCTCAGTCCGGGCCCTCCTGCACCTGCTCAGGTGGAAGGGAAAGGAGAGAAAGGCTCCGCCCCAAGGCCCTCTCCTCACTCCCGGGGCAGGGCTCGGAGGCCATGCATTCTCAGCCCTCGGGAGAGCAGAGAATGTGGTCTCCTGGCACAAAGGGGCTCCTGCTCCAAGGTGAGTTTTAAAGTAAAAATCTCTTGCAAATTTTAACACACACATTCAAAGTAATAATAAATCATCTAGCTCTATCCTTTTCCTTATGAAATGTTTCTTTTAAAAAGGTAATTCACTTCAAAAGTGCTCACTAAACCGAAAAGATCTGAAAAGGCTTTTACAACCAATCGCTCAAACAGCTGCTTCTGAACACCCACCTTTATTCCTAAATGACAACGGCATTTATTCTAACAGGATTATGCTTTCTCATGCCTGTTATAATGAGCTGTTTACAGGAATCATGGTTGGTAGGAAACCTGACTTTTATCCCTTGAAGTTTAATACAATGACAGCTCTAAGTTATTTTTACGTTCCCCTACTGTTTTACAGGACAGAACTTCTCCTATCAAGTGTCCTTATGCTCGAAATGGAGTTTTTATTCCTCCATTAAGCCTTGCATGTAAGGTCTTCGATTTTAATGCTTACATCACACACATTGATTTTAAAGCCCAAGTTCCAGCTCGTGGCTGAGAGAGCAGCTGTTCTTTGCTGTTGGCCACCCTGTCCCACGCGGCGCTAAGGCCCCGAGAACCCCCTTTCTTCTGCATCATGACTTGGCGGGAGAGCACGCGCCTGGCCCAGCTGCCACGCAGGCTCCTCCCGCCAGGCTCAGGGTCTCCTCCAGGGCCTGAGATTGTCTCTTCCTTTCTTTCTTCTGCGGTGGCTCACATCCTCCATGCATAGTTCCAAGACAAGCCAAACGTAGGTATCCGTTTCGCTCCATCATTAGACGTAGCTTTCACAGCAGTTTCACCTGCTCTTTACTTGTCAGCAGCCCTGCTTGCTGCCATCACTACGGAGCAGAGTGTTAACACTCCAGGCTGGTTTGGGGACCGAGTGGTCCATGAACGATATCAGCGGGGTAAGGACACAGCAGTGAGAATCAGACACGGGGCATTGCTTCTGAGGGAGGCACTCAGGATCCTCACACACTGTGGGCCACCCTTCTGACCGACATAACGACAGCCCGAGTGACTCCTGAGCAGAAGTGGAGAGATGCGAACCCCCAGGGCTGCGATCCAGGACACGATGTTAAGGGCAGCTCTTCCGTTACCGACTGACCTACAAAGGAATGTGCCGGCCCGTGCCAGGCTGCCCAACACTCTCTGGCGGTCACCACTCATCCTGGCAGCACAGGCTCCGCTCGCGAGGGCTCTGCAGTCATTTACAAGTAAACGCAGGGCCACAGGAAGCCTGCAATGCCATGTGGCTCGTGCCACGGAAACCACTGATCCCCATGACTCCAGATATTTATCGGGACTGGTCGACTCCGCTGCCTCACGGAACTAAGAAACTCAGTGAGTGTTTCCTTAGACGTTTCTTATCTTTCATACATTGTAAATCAGGCATTTTAACCACAACTAGTAGAAAGTGCCACGCTACAGATCTATGAGGACATGGTGTCTCACATCCTGTACTTCTGCGGGGCAGTGGACGTATCAACTCAGAACGTGGCAAAGAGAACCTCGGACCAGCCAAACACAGGGCCACATCCCAAACCGGCAATTCTGAAACCCAAAGGCTCTGAGAGCTGCCCGTTTTCTAGTGACTTTAGTACCAAAATTCATTCGGCAGGAAAACATGAGCTGGCCCGATGTAAGGCTATTTAGAGCCTGTATTTACCTCTCTCAGTACAACGGCTCAGGTTTAGTTGCTGATGTTGGTGTGTGATTAGAGTGTTGCCCGGACCCGCTGAAGGTGTCACGTACCTGCAGTTCACTCACGTTACCACTCGCAAATCCCAAACACTCTGAGCTGTGACAGCCCCTCCCTGCAGGCTCTGAAGAGCCATTGTGAGCCTGTCATCGCCCCCAGAAGTGACACTTACCAGGGCCTGCATCTATAGACTTGATCTGTTTGCCGTTCTCCAGGTCCCACAGACGGATGTGAGCGTCCAGGGAGCTGGACGCCGCGATGGGCAGGCTGTGGCTGATGTCCACGGACACCACGCCCAGCTGGTGGCCCTCCAGACTCCACTGTAGGTCCAGCCTCTCGTCGCACCTGCGGTGGGGACAGAGAAACACACTTCCTCACATACTTGGCCTGAAACTCGCATCCCCTGTGACCAGTTACCAGCGGAGGGAGGAGGAGCCACAAGACAGCAGTGACGGCCACGTTATAACCATGGCACTTTTTTCCAACCAGAGGGCTCCGACACTGAATTAACAGGAAAAGAAGGGAGGAAACACGCTGCCTTTTCACACCACCACACCGTTATACTGTTCTTGCCTAGAAAATAGTTAATATGTCCCCATCTGCAACTTGGGAGCCCAGAAGCAAACCCATAATCCCCAATTTCCCAGGCTGTACGTCAGGGGAGAGGGCACTCACCATTTCCACACCTTCACCAGGTCATCCAGGGATCCCGTGACCACTGTCTCGGAGTTTTCCTTCTTGTTTGTCCCCCAGGCAACTGACCAAATGGCATCATCGTGGGCTAGAATGGAAAGCCCTTCCTTCATTTAAAAAGTCTTCCTGCAACTTCTAAATTGTATGTACTAAATAAAATGCAGCTGAAATACTGTTCCAACAATTCTGAGCAAACCACCAATGTCCGCGTCACTGTTTTGCAAAATGCTTTCCCAGAGAGCCTGCATCACAACTTGGAGCCACCTATGAACTGGAGGCTCTGCAGAGGCCACATGCCCAGAGGGGGAGGCAGTCCCAGAGTAGCCAGTGTCCCTCCCACCTGGGCACGCCAGCCAGCACGTATCCAGCTGGAACGGCTGCCACCACTCGACTGGGAGCCCTCTGCTCACGGCCCACCACCCAAAAAATAGCCCTAACCTTGGTAATAGCGATCTCTTAAGGGTCTCTGGAAACCAGTAGGCAGTTCAACTATAAACAGTATAGGTCTGAAAGTAATGCCTTTTACCACAAATGTCTGGTATGATTAAGAGGTCAGTTCCTACATCACCCTTTTGTAAGTTATTAGCTCAATTAACCTCCACAACCCTAGAAAGCAGGCACTGTTAATATCACCCTCATTGTAGACAGGGGATCAGGTTTAGAGAATCCGAGCAGCTCACCCAAAGCCAAAGCTATGAAGGGGCAGACTAGGCCTCAAACGCAGTCTCTCTATTGACTAAGCCCACCTTGAACTCTGTGTGTGCAAGCTGCACAGCCGGTGGGCCACACTGCCCGGTCCACACACCTGGTGCAGGTGTATAAATGTGACAAGTGTGTATGGACGCCTTCTTCACGCCTGGCTGCAATTCTCCAGGAACACCTCTCTAAGACGTGTACGTAAGGCCCTGGCCTTAGACGACTGTGAGTCTCACACAGCATCATGGCCCCACCTGTAACGCCCACCCAACCCCAGCCGGCTGCCTTGCCCGGATGGCATCCGCTCCATGCAAGGTAGGTGACTGGATGCCTGGTCAGGCCCGAGTTCCCCACTTGAGCTAACTTGGGATGAAGCTTTAGCCTCAATGTCAGACTACCTGACGTTACCCACGCCGAGGGAAGAGCTTTTATTAGGCACTCCGCAAGTTCCTCCAGCTTATCCTAACTCGCCCAGGCTGTGGTGAGGAAAGGAGACGCGTGTGGACAGTCCACACACACGTGCTTTTCAGGCCCCACGCCCAGTATTACGAGGCAGCTACATTCCCAGCCTGGACGATGCCCTGCCTCCTGCCCCCACTCCCGCTGCCACACGGTTGCCCAGCCTCCCCACACACTCGAAGCCTCGACAGAAATTCCCCTCAGTTACATCCTCACTGTCGTTAGGGTCAGAGATCCTCCGTGGGAGTCCGTGAAGTGGAAGAGCCCAGTAAGGACGCCAAGGCGTCGTGAGGTCAGGGCCAGGCTGCCGCTCACCTCCCCAGGGGAGCAGGCACGAACAGAGTTCTGCAGCTCAAAGCCTCTCCTTCTCTAACCCGGCAGCTGGGAAGCCGTTACATCTTCCTCAGGCGGGAAGCTCTCCTCGGCCTGGGCTTCTCCTTATCTGACTCCTGCCTTTTCTTGGCAGTGACTTGTTCAGTTTTGTTGTTGTTATTTGTTTGTAAGTGTATTTGTCTCCACAACCCTCTGCCAATTTTTCTGCAAAGTGAGTATACTTGGGAATTGCATGTCTGGTCAGCATGACAAAAGTCTTAAAGAAACCAGGGACAACACAGTTTTTCACAGGTACATTTGCTTGAACAGGCAGGCTGCTTACCTTGCTCTTGTTTGAAGAGGATACTGTACTAGAAAAAAACAGACGCCACATTAAACCAATGGTCACATTTCAGACGTATCACATGCCCTCCCTAAGACACCCCGGCACCCAACTCACCACCCCGCCCCAGTAACACAGCGCCCGCTGTAGTGTCAGCTACTTCCTGTGTCGCCCTGACCTCCTGCAAGCTCCTGTGCACTCATATCAGACACAAGTTAGTTCTTAAGGAAACTGGAGTCTCTTCGCACCCATGACTCCCCGCTGCCAGACTAATAAATACATTATGTTTTTCCTGCTCTGATCACCAGAAGCTCTTTGCAGCTTAATTTCTGCAGTTGTATAAAACCGCACAGCCTACATAATCACCTGTTAACTTCGTCTCCTATCTTACTATAAACATGTTTCTCCTTTGTGGATCTTTGTTTCTTCCTTGTTCTGCTGTACACATTTTCTTTTAAGCTTCCTCAATCCCTCGATAAACTGTGGTGAAACTTAGAGAACAAAATCCTCTTACGCTGCGCACTTCACTAGTGCCACCTAACCCTCTGGCGACAGGTGCCCAGGGTCACGCAGCTCTTCAGGAGCAGAGCAGGAAGTGGAGGCTGGTTTCTTAACTATATACCCAGACAACATACCGGACTCAAACCTACCAATCAGACCAACTGATGTTCCTCTCCTCGCCATACGCCTTACCTGGTTGGTCATTTCCTTAGCCAAGGATGGAGGGCGGAAGGCCAGACAGCTCTGTGGAAACAACACCAGGTTTTCAGTAAGGGGGTGTCATCACGACAGAGGGGGCTATAGGAGGTTCCCCTTGACCAAAAAAATAAGGCAACCTTTTGCTAGAGTTGCCCTGACACTTTTCTATGGGTCAGTCCCAGGAGTCCCCTTCCTGAGCCCTACCAGGTGGTATGGTCTTCTTTCTCCCTCGTCACCCAGGGACTTAACTAACACACACCCCATCCCCTGTTTTCTTCTCTGTAACCCTGACCACAGAGAGGGACTAGTCTCTGTCTCTTGCTGCTCTTCAGAGAGATAAAGCCCCAGGCCCTTCTAATTTTATTTATTCAAAACTCAATACGCAAATACAGGGGAAGCAAAGTTCTTAGTCCATGCAGGGGTCTTAGCCAAAAATGCCCACAAGAGCCCACAGGCATGTAAATGAGGGCAAGACCTGAGGGGAGACACGTGTCTGTCAAAAGGCATCAGAGGCTTTAAGAACTCAGCTCAGCTAAACACAAACTTACTTTCAGAACAGATTTAATTTCTCAGGCTACAGTAAGGGTTCTTAATATGCATATTTTATGTGTTCACTGACCCCTCCAGCAGCCTTGTAAAGCCTATAAATCCCTTCTCAGCATATTTTTAAATACATAAAAATAAAATACATAGGATTAGAAAAAAACACCCAGCAGTTGATTTTGTTATTCGAGGCAGTTATATTCCATCCATATATTCAATGGATCCATGAACACAGATCCATTGCTCCCGGGGAAATGCTGGGTTAGGGTCCTGTAAGCTTCTGGTAACAACATTTTTGTCAACTGATCAATACATCTTTGCCTTATGTGTGCTTCTGTTTAAAGACATCTTACTATACACTGACAATTCACGAAGACTGAACGCATGGCCAACAGCCCCCTATACGCCTAAACGAAGCCTGCCTAACACCTGTACTTTCTCTGTAAGACACATCACAGCCTCCCTGCACTTAGGAACACGGCATTTTAGCACTGTGCTTACGGGGGTATTTTAAACAGTGAATCCACCAACAAAAGCGCAAAAATGCAAAAATCACAGCACTAAATAGACTGAAAAAGGACACTTACTTACAGTATGAAACAAGAAGGAAGAGCGTCTCCTTGTTCAACTGTCACGTGTGAGTCAGGTGACTCAAATTTTTCACCACCTTGCACATGTCCTCAAAAAACTACAACGCACTGCAAGTACTGATTTTGGGGTTACAAATAAATTTTAGCGTGTAGGCAAATTTGCAAATACAGAATCTGAAAATAATGAGGACTGTACAGTGAAATATAATTGTATCAAAATACAAAATATAAATTCGTGTGTAACATTGTGATTTTTTTAACACGTTACGTAACGATATTTAGCAGCAAGTCTAGTAACTACCATAATTTCAAAGCGGTGATGAGCTTACACAATATCCTAAGATATGAAAATACCTTTGATTTCTGCTGGTGACAAAGTCACACTGTTAACACTGTGGTTTGTCACCTATATTTATCATTGCAGGAAATGCTCAATTTCAGTTAGAGATTAGAGAACATAAGGATGCAATTTTTCTTCTCACCCATGTTCATGGTCCCCTCAATTTTATCTACAAAAGAGACCAGACAGCTAAGGCATCCAGGTTCCGGTTATTTGCTTTAAATTTGCCACCCCCAAAAGGCTACTGTAAAGGGCTTCCAAGGATAACAAAAACCAAAGCGTTTCTAGGTAACCCTGGCCTGTGGAGATCTCGGGCAAGTGTTCAATTCTTTGCGATCCAAGACGTGGTCGTGGCCAGGGTAGGACGACAGGAAGGCGCTCAAGCCGGTTTTGCTGCAGCAAACGGCACTCAGCCTGTGCTCGGGCACTAGCCCTCTGCCCCTCCAACCTCAGCCTCACAGGGAGCAACAGAAAGAAAAACGAGTAGGCAAGCTTGCAGGAAGCCAACGTGTAAGACGCCAGCCTCAACACAAACGCTGCTTCCATCAAGGAGGGCACGTTTCGGGCCCCGTTTCGGGCACTACACATGGATTAGCTCCCTGAGCCCTCACACCCATTTAGTACTATTCTTAACCAGCACCTCCCCTTCCTGAGAAGGACAGTGAGACACGGAGGTTAGGGACAGGAAGCTCCCCAAGGCTCGTGCGGCAGGAGAAGGCGGGCACGAGCCGTGGTACGGGCTCCCGAGCTACATCACTGTCACACCAGTCTCACAACGAGTAATTTCAGAGCTGAGAGGACCCCGAAGACCTCTTTTGTTGTCTAGGGGACTTGCCGCCAATCTCCCAGGCAGAACCCAGTGCTCGCGCCGCAGTTTCCAAACAACACTGCACGCACCTCTAGTAAAGCGCTCAGGCAGCTCAGTACCACACGGTGCCCGAAGTGGACAGAACCCGCCGGTGATGGGAGGCTCCGTGCCTAAGCCGGCAGCCGGCCCACCTCCGGGAAAGCTCGGTTAGCACAGCCCTTCCATCTACGGGCACAGAGACCTCCCCGCACGGACACACCAGCCCTCACCGCGAGCTACACAGAGCGTTCTCGGGATGCCAGGGGCGGCCCGCACCCCGAGAGGCGCAGGGTAAACGGAGTCACGCGCCTCGGGCACCCCTGAACAGGCCGGCTTGCGGGCAGCCTCGGACCCACCCCCGACCGTCCGCACTCCCGCCCGGGGTATCCGCGGCCCGACCACCATCCCCACGGACCAAGGAAACCCACTCACCGCGTCCCTGCCCCGTCGCACGTTGCGGGCGTACGCCTGACGTCAGCTCGGTGCGCCTGCGACGCGCAGTGATGAGCTCACGAGTGGGCGCGGCGTCCCGCCCCCTCCTCAGGGCGCCGGCGCACGACGCAGCGCCCCCTGCCGACAGCGCTCCGAGCGCAGCCGACGAGGCGGGTGGGCGGGGCAGGAGGGAGGCCACGCCCCGTGTCGCCCTGCCCCGTGGGGCGGGGCCGTGGGAAACCTGCCCCCGGAAGCGCGGGTTCCGGGTCTGTCCGCTGCAGGTGAGGGCGCGCAGGGTCCGGTTTCCCATGTTTTGCTCTGTCATTCGCCTAAACCTGACGAATTCTAGGGTTCTGTTGGTTAAAAAAGTGTTCAGTGAAATAGAGAGCTTTGTTTTTCAAACTGCAAGTCACAGCCTGGTGGTGTGACGCACCGATTCAACTGTAAATACTCCACCTCCAGATTATTCTAAAAGCGCACTGGTCACTTCCACGCCTGTTAATTTTGTCTGCTGTCAGAACACTGAGACGTTCACCCTTCTCTTCGCTTGCTTCCAAATCTGCTGGTATTAATGTCCAGTGGCAGCAAATCGTTTCGGGTTTTAGCTCATTTTTTGTCAGCCAGTACAGTTCTAAATAAAAATCCGTCTCCCCCCCCAATAAATAGAATAGAATAAGAAAAAATAGGTGAAAGAGTATATCACACATAGTAAAGGTACGTCATGTTTTATTAAAAAACTGGTTTCACATCTGCATTTGTGAAAAAGAAGTTATGGGATCCCCCCAAAAGCAGTGTCCACACATACGCAAATCATTAAAAATTTTCACCATGTGCTCCCACATGTGCATGTTACTTACAAACCATGTGTTACTACATGACAACTGTGCTAATACATATATATATATATATATATATATATATATATTACAAAAAATAGATTTTACACAAAAGGAATCCGACGCTGAGGGAGGCAGTGACTTCTCCACAGTCACTCAGCCAGCAGATTGCAGACTAAGGATGGAACTCAGGCCCTATTAGGAGATGGTTCTTTCTTTTTTCATTGCCAGTTTCACAGTGTTAGGACCGGGGAAGGTGGAGAACTGGTCACAGGAAGGAAACGGGTGGCTGAGAGTCAGGGCAGAACTGTTATGGAGCCAGGGGCAGGAGTCTGGGTCCCAATCCAAACACACAGGGTGCCTGCGCTGCTCCTCCAGCGGGTCCTGGGAAGCTGAGCCAGGGAAGCTCCTGGGAGTGGCTTCCAACCTGCAGCTGGGCTCCCTGGACAGCGTGAGCAGCGGATCCACTAGCCCGGGGCTTTACCGCTGATGGCCAGAGGGTGGCAGTGTCTGCCTGCTTTTGGCCGCTTGGTCGGTCCTCAGCTGACCGGGATGGAAAAGCTGGTTAGCTGCCCTCCTCAGCTCCTCCAGTCCCAGAGGCACTACCTGCGGCTCAGTCATTACAGGACCACAAGCAAGGGCCTCTCAGGCCTCTATTTCCTCATCCAGAAAATGGAGCCAAAACACCACAGCCGTAACCCCTCAAAAATGGGCAGGAGCCACCCCACATCCGGGGACTGAGTCACGCGCCCAGGGGAGCCAAAGTGCAGCTGAAGGAACAGGCCAGGTGCAGCGGGAAGGGCAGGAACAGTGCACTGACGGCTGCGATAGCTGGGTCCGCCATGACTTTCCAGCCTCACTGGCACTGACCTGCTGACATAGGAAGCAGCAAAGCCAGGCTGCCGAAGACGTCGAGTGTAGGCAGGTGAGCTAAGGAGCCCAGGGTGGTGGGCCTGCCAGGAGGAGGCTGTGGCCCTTGAAGGGTGGCAGGAACTCGGTGGGGAGCCGCGAGCCAGGGCCACCGTCTGCAGAGAAGGAGGTAGGAGAGGCTGGGAGGTGAGGGTGTGAGGAAGGAGGAAGGGCCTACCTGGACGAAGAGTCTCAAAGGCGCAGGGCCCCAGGGCTGTGCTGGTAAATGTGTATCAGCTAAGCCCAGTCCCCCGCACGTGCCGATGGCTGTGGTGTAAATGCAGCTCCTGACATGATGTCGCTGAGCAGTGCTATAGCAAGGGATACGCACCCACTCCAGACGCCCCTAGGGATTCTGACACATCAGTGGGGACGTCACTCCTGAGTGCATGGGGTGTGCACACACTGAAGTGACCACTCCAGAGGCTGCTAGAAGGGGTGCCCTCTGGGGCAGAGCAGGTGTGAGCTGAGGTCCCTGATGCCCCCGACTGCCTAGTAGCTTGGGCTTTTGGGGAGTGGCCACCTATGACTTCAGAGATGCTGGCACTCCCTCCACCCTTTCTCCCACCCCCACCCCCATTTACTTTGTATCTGCTTTCAAAAGGGACTTGCCTTCCCGGTCTTCACCAAGGGAAGAGAGCAGGCCCCAGGCTTCAGGGAAGGTCCAGGCCTGTGCGAGGACAGGCTGCAGGCAGGGGCTCTGCCGTCCAGAGGCTGGGGAGGCCCAGCTGTGCCTCAGAGCCCTACACAGCACGCTTGTTCAGAGGGAAAGGTGAGGGGCTCAGGAGCCCTGGGTCCAGCCTCAGCGACACCACCGACCTGCTGTCATTTGGAGCCTATCGTGCTGTCCCTGGGACCCAGTTTGCCCAAACACACACGTGCACACAATGCGTGGCAGTGGCCAAGTTGCCAGCCCAGAGGGCACTGAGCTCTGGCCTGGCAGGGGATAATTCTGTCCTCACAGAAAATGAAGGCTCCTTGGGCCAGGCCTCTGGGGGTGGGGGTCCTGCTCAGTAGTTGCTGCCTCAGCAGATCCCCTGTCAGTTAATTTGGCAGCTCAGTGTCCAGGGGCAAGTGGTCTTTGAGGCATAATGTATCCACGTCAAAAATGAGTGATGGGATTCGCCGCGGGGCTGCACTCATGCCTGTGCTCGTCCCCCTCCCCCAGAGGCTGGCTTTGTCATCAGGTCCGTGTTTGCATGTGTCATTGCCCGGCCACCCCCTGGTCAGCAGGTGGCCCGGGGGACTCGTTGGAGGCCCATTATCGGCACTAGCGGTGAGGGATGATGGAGGGGCAGGCCCATCTGCACACACATTAGGCCCTTTGTCTCTGGGCTGGTGAGGAAGATGAATGAGGACGGCCGCTAGGGCTCTGCTGCCCAGCGCACAGCCGGGGCCTGGGACAGACCTGGGCTGAGTGATGGGTAGAAAGTGGACAGAACCAGATCACATGGCTGAACCAGAGAGAGCTGCACGAGGCCAGGGAGAGGAGGCCCAGAGAACTGAGTCAGGTGGGAGTCGGCCTGTGCTGTGCTGGGACCTCCCCCACGAAAGCTGGCACTTGGTCTTATGGAGCTGGGATTCCATTTGCCTTGCGTTAAGTCCAGGCTGACAGTCAGACAAGTTGGGGAAACCGAGGCCTGAGAAAGCCAAGGACTTGCTAGAGGTCCCCTTAGGAATCAGGAGCCGGGTTGGAAGAGCTGATGTGAAGACACCCCCACTGATACCCTGCTGCATTTAGCACAGACGTGGCTAAGCACCAATACCGGGGGCCTCCGGGGAGCAGGCTGAGGGCTGCAGGGCTACAGGGGGGGGGGTCCAGGCCGAGTGAACTCTGGACACAGCTCAACGCCCAAAGCCACACGTACACAGGAGCAGGCGGAGCCCACCGAGTGGTGGGCCACAAGCTACTGGGGACAGAAAACAGCTCCAACACCACCTCTCCCATTTCTGTCCAGAGAGGCCACGGCTGGATGGGGTTTCCAAAGGCCCTTCCTGATCACACGCAAGGCCCAGCGGCCCAGCACGTGACCCGCTGGTCAGGCTGGTGTGGCGTGAGGCCGGCGTGTGGACAGCAGGGCGGTGGCCGTGCTAGGTTAACAACCCTGCGTCGCCACAGAGGGCGGCAGGCAGTGTGGCGTCCCCATCCCGTCCTACCTCACTTCACACCTGCTGGAGGAGGGCCTGGTGTCCGAGCTGTGTAGCAGAGGACACTGCGGGTCCATGAGAGGGGGTGTGGCTGGCCCAAGCCTCATGGCAGGACGGCCATGCAGCCACGGCACCACATCTGCCCAAATCCGCCCCCCGCCCCACAGCCCTGCGGTTTGGAAGTGGCTGAAACAATGACAAAATTTCCCTCTCCTACCTGACAACCCTGCCCCCACCCCCACACGGAGGGTGATGCCCCCAGGACAGCCATGTCAGCTGTCGGGGGATGGATAGGTCGTGGTTAATGAGTTAGCGAGTCACATCCCCCTTGTGGGCTGGGGGCAGATGGCTCTAATGACCGCTGGGTCTGGCCTCCCACTGCTATCCGTCATTTGTGCCCCCCAAAATGACAGTGACAGGGAACACCCCACCTCCCCTCGTAAGATGCAGTCTCCCCATCTCTGAGGCAACCAGGCCAGAGGCATCAGCTTGGTCAGGAACAAGCCAAAGGCAGAATCAGTAATGCTGGCTTTTCAAGGAGGGCGGGAGGCAGGTAAAGGCCTCCTTCACTTAGGTGTGAGGCCCAGAAGAACCTCCAGTTTGGGTGAAGGCGGGAACCCCATACTTAGTGCCTCTCTCACCTCACACAGCCAGGCGCTTCCCCACAGAACCTCCTGGGGTCCCATTTTTGCTTCTCTCCACCATGGGGACAGCGGGACACACCAACTGACTAGGTGGGGGCTGGGGTGGAGTCATGCCTTCGAGGAGGTCATTCCCTGCTCCCCAGAACCACTGGCCTGAGTCAGGCCCCTGCCCCTGGGGGGCCCTCCTCAAAGGTCCATTAACCAACTGCAGTCCAAACACGATGTAAAGTGTGGCCTCTGATTTCCACCCTGGCTCTGTGGAAGGGAAGTGGGGCTGTCCAGTCTCAGTGGCCCCCAAGATGATGTGGAGTCCTGTAGGGTCACTGGGGTGCAGACGGCTCTGGGGACTCGGAGGGGGTCAGCTGCCAGGCGGCTGGCTGTGCCCAAGAGATGCTGGCAGGCGGAGGGGGCCTGGAGTGCTCAGCTGAGGTAACAATACGCCCATGAATCATATTTACAAACACTCCAGTGAGCAGGAGAGGGACGTTAATTTAATATTCACGTCCTGCAGGGCCTCCAGGAGCCGTGAAGAGGGGGGTGATTGCAGCACAGCAGGAAGTGCAGTGCTGCCGGAATGCGGGGCAAGTCTTATTAGGATGATTAATTTTCAGGTTATCAGCATTAATGCAATAACCACCAAGGGCCACAAACCCTCATGACTCACAGCCCAGGAGGGACTGGCACTGAGCTTGCCAGTGGGGGCGAAGCAAGACAGCACCCCAGCCCTCGCGCTCTAAGGCTGCTGAGCCGGGCATGTGGTCTGACCACCCTGCCGGTGGAGGCCTGAGACCGGGCCCCCTCAGGTGGGGCTCACAAGGCTCACCCAGCTGCCTCACTGCTGGGGAGACTGCAGGGGCTTCCCCTGGACATGTGGGAGGCTGAGCAGCTGTCCTGCTCACTGCCCAGAAGGAGCCCAGGGACTCCGATACAGCCCACGCCCCACATCCGTCAACCTGGATTAGAGGGGCCGCAGGGAGCCGGGCTGCTGGGGAAGAGGGCGAGGAGGTGGCATGCTCGTCTGAAGCCCATTAATCCCGCAGTGGTGGTGAGTGCCGTGACCGGCGGGCATTGTGCTGCACGCGCACGCGCCACGCAGGGCGGCGAGAGGTGATTGATCAGGCACAGTGCTGTCTCTTTCTTTATGGACTTTCAAAGGCACCATGTGGCATCCTGAGCAGGCGATCGATGAGAGGCAGCTGACCCCCATGGCCAGCTCCAGGCAGCAGGTGGATGGGCCCACGTGGGGGCCGGTCGGCTGGAGGGCCCCCATCACGCGCTCTGCACTGTGGGCAAGACGCGCTTCCCGGAGCAGGGCTGTCGGCCATCAATTTACCTTTCTCCTTTCGCACTGAAAAGGCAGCTGGAGCAGTTGCCTGTTTTCTGATAAATTACAGCCGCCCGTTCCCCAGCCTTGCACCCAGAGGATCCCAGCACTTGTATAAATCAGACTAATGAAAGCTAAGGTTGTCATTTTCAAGAGCAGGCGTCATTCAGGATACCATTGTGAAGCGTCCGCTAGGTGCCCGGGCCCGGGCCGAGCGCTGGGGATATGGAGACAAACTGGAGGTGCTCTCGGCCTGCAGAAGGCCCACAGGCCGGGGGTGCAGGCGGACGTACACACCAGCCATCACAAAAGTAGCAACCAGGCGGCCTGGTGGAAGGAAGCAGCACTACCTCCTAGCTGTGTGGCCCTGAGCCAGCGCCTCAGCCTCTCTGAGCTGCAGTGCCCCAGTCTGAGAGGCAGCCAGGAGGACACCTACCTCACAGGATGGTTGTGAGAATTAAATGACAGTGCACCGGGCCTAGCCTAGTGCCTGATGGGGGGTGGGGGCAGCGGCATGATGAATCGTGAGTTTCCTCTCTGTCCTCCGCTCCTACTGTCTATGGTGAAACCCACCCAGGGCTGTGGGGACCGAGGACGAGATGCTCGACTCCGCCTGGGAGACCGGGAAGGATTCACAGAGCAGGGGATGTTGAGGTGAGGCTTTGAGAACAGGGGTTGGTGGCAAGTGGGGGTGCAGAGGCGTGGGGTGTGGGGGAGAGACAGAAAGAACTCACACAGGATGGAGGTTGACGAGAGGGAAGAGCTGGGAAGGGGAGGACACGTGCGCCGGCACCTGGAGCGCCGAGGGAGCGCGGTCACAGCGCGGTCTGGAGGTGGCACTGACTGCAGGACCGCTGGCCAGTGAGGGTTCCGGCTTGGAGGCCTGGGGGTGGAGGCGCGGGACTGAGAACGTGCACGAGTGGGCGGTGGTGTGAGAGGAGAGGTCGGCTGAGCCAGCAGGGCCAGCCTGGCAACCAGCCCACCGCAGGGCCACACGTGACTGGCCAGGGCCACGCAGACAACACCTGCCTGACATAGGCCACGGGCAGGGAGGTTCAGACACTGGAAACGAGCCCTGAGCGTGTGGATGCGCGCGTGCAGAGATGGAGACGGGCACAGACGGGTGCAGTGAGGCTCAGACATGCACACCGAGGCCACAGTCTCCTACGAGAAGACGGAGGACACGTACACACAAAGCACCATCGCGGAGCACGCGTATCCAAACACACTACCCTGGAAACAGCGAGCCCGTCGTCCCGTGTGCCCAGGACATTTCCATTTCACCAGAGTCCCACGTCCTGGAAACCCCCGGGCAGCTGGTAACCCAGGACTGGCCCCGTCCACAGACAAGGACCTGCCACACCCCTTTCTCTGGTGCTGGTTTTCAGCAGAGTTGTCCTCTTAGCACCCAGGTGGTCAGAGACCCCAGGACCCCTGGGGCTGACAGGCAGGGGATGAGGGCTCCACCCTGCTCTGCAGTGTGACCTGGGGCCACTCTCTGGGACTCTAGGTCCCCAGCAGAGAGGGTAAGAGCCAAGATCTGGGGTCCCCACTTGGGTTCACCCCAAGCTGACTGAGCCTGGGCTGTGTCCTCACCTGTCATGAGGGCCACTCCCAGGGCAGTGGTAAAGGATGGATGGATAGACGGACGGACCGACCAGTGAACACTCGTGAGGCACTTACTACGGCCGGCCTGGCATAGTACAAGTTCAGTAACGTTAGCTACTTGCATGCGCCCTACCATGGGACTGCCTCGAGGGGACCTGACACTGAGGGGCGCCCGATACAGGGCCCTGCGTGGCCGGCCCTCTGACTCCCAGTGCAGCGCGCCTTCCGTCGCATTAACCTAGAAGCCCTCCCGTAGGGCCAGTGGCCCCATGCCCCATCTTGCCTAGGCCGCCAGCTCTTCTTTGTCGTGTGCTGCTGACTCCCAGAGGGCCCCAGCACAGTGGCCCCAGCCCCCACTACTGTGTCCTGAAGACCCCCACTGGGACCCTCTTCAGAGCCCCCGGCTTTGGGGACTGAACTCTGACCTCCATTCTTCCCACATCAATTCGGCCTGCCTAAGGGCATGGGGCCAGGCCAGCAGGCCCTGGGAGGCTGAGGCCCTGGCGCGCCTCCAGGCAGAAGCAGCAAACCTCAGCAGAAATGCCCCCGACAGGGGGACGGAGGGGAAGCAGGTCAGTGGCCTGGGAGGGGCTGGCAGCATGGGGTCTGCAACGCAAGGCGGGAGCTGCCAGCCAGAGAACAAAGGGGTCTTGGAGAGAGGGCCCAGACCCAGCTCCCACCTCTGAGAAATCCGCATGGGAGTGGGGGGTAACCAGAAATTGCCCATCCCCATAGACAACTGCAGTCAGCAGATGCCAGCCGCTCTGGCCTGCGCTCCAGCACCCGGTCCTCAGGGGAGGTACCTGACGCTGAGGGGAGCCCCTTCTACAGGGAGCTCCTTGCAAAGGTGCCCGTCCTGGAGCTGTGAGGGGCCCAGGGCCTGCTGGGCTACAGTCCTCTGCGCTTGTTTCCTGCCCAGAAGGTCCTCCCTCTTTGCCTGTTGAGGTCCCAGTCTCCATCCAGAGCCCTGCGTAAGCTTGACATCACCTTCTGGGGGAAGTTCAAACACCCCAAAAGTTAAGGGCCCTCCCCTGGGCTCCCGAAGCGCCTCCCCTCAATAGCACTCGCGCAGAGTCCCAAACGAGCTGGTACAGCCTGTGAGTTTCGGGGCCGCGTCCCTTCACCGCTGAACCCCATGCCTGGCCCAGGGAATTCCCTCCAAAAACCTTGAGCAAGTGAGTGAATCTACTCATGGATCTTATGTTCTAGCCCAAACCTAAAGGGAACCTTGACCGTAAGCACATGTGTGGGAGGGTAACACACACACAGGGCACCCTGGGAATGTGCTAGAACCATAGACGGAGAACTGAGTGACACTGTGCAGCTGCGTCCAGCCAAGAGGCCACCTTTGCCTGCCTGCCTGCCAGCGCCAGCCCAAGGAGCAGGCTGTGACTCCCCTTCTTGGCCACCCAGGCAGGGCACTGCCAACCTCCCTGACCACATGTCACCACAATTCCATTTGGAACTCTAAGCCCGTCACTAGGCCCCCCGCTGCCCCAGCGGAGCTCCACTCTGAAGCCTGAGGTGCCCCCGATTCAAATGTGGTCCATACACCCACATTTCCATCCCATTCCAGGTGCTCTCTCTACTCCCCGGAGCCCCAGACGAGGGCAAACTGACTCCCCTCATCCTAGAGCCTCCTAGATTGCTCGCTCCTCGTCCCACTGAATTTCACACTCTGAATGGCTACGTATGTATGTCCCTGTGAAGCTCAAACCTACGGGATCCGGCGTCCCTCCCAGGAAACCGCCCAGCACCTATGGACTGGAGGTCTCACCTTCCCGGCCACCTATAAGCTAGAAACCCAGCACAGTATATCTTTCTCCTTCAGCGCCAACGTCCAATCGGGCACCTGCCCTACTGACTCTACTAAGTGCAGCTCTCATGCCCTTCAATGCACCCTCCACCCAGGCCACCAGCGGGGTCTGTTTAAAGTGCAATCTGACCAAATCACTGTTTTCCTTAGAAGTTGTCCACGGCTCCCACCGCCTTTCAGTGGAAATGAGCACAGTGGGTCCTGCAGGATACACCAGACACAGACTCACAAGTTCGGGAAAGCTGCCCCCCAACCCCCCTCTAAGATTCAATGCACACCAGCTTCCTCCTTACCCTGAGCTCCAGGGCCCTGATCTCTGAGCATGCCCACCTTCCTGCCGGCCTCCCCCCTCCACCCCACCTACACACTTCCTTCAACCTCGCAGGACGTGCAGGCCTCAAGCCCCTCCGTTTACTCCACACCTACGAAGCTAGACACCCGGAGTCCAACTGGCCTCTGGCTCCCACGTCCCCCTTCCCTGGCGCTACAGCCCATCATGGAATATTGTAGGGCCAACCTGGCTGCACAAGGACAGTCATCTGGAAAGCTTGCAAAACACCTTCCTGGGCCCTACCCCTGACTTACTGACTGGAAATCTCCAGGGCTAGGGCCTGGGAGTCTGAATTTAGAGAACACTTGCCCAGGTTGCCATGATGCCTGGTTCAAGCGTTGGGGGACTACGGTTCTCTAACCTGTCCCCTTCCCGCCTCCACTGCCAAGAGCACCAGGATTGCCAACGCAGGGCAACGACCCCTCCCTGTGCCCCTGGCATTGTTTGCCCCTCCTACCCACCACTCTCCACGCTGAAGCAGTGCCAACTTTACCACAGGACCTAGGGATCCTAAAATGCCATAGGACGAGGGCTCACCTCTGCTTAAAACCCTTCTAGATGCCTTCACACCCCTGTGCGCTTAGCGGGTGACTTCCGGTCACCTCCTGTCACCTCCTGCCTCACCCTCTTCAGAGGATGCACTCCAGCCACGCTAACACACAGCTCTGTCTTGGCACAAGCTGTTCCTTCCTCTGCCCTGCAAACGAGGGGGACCCACAGTCTCGCGATGCTGGGTTCCTGCAGAGGCGGCCAGGAGGGTGTTGGGGGGATGGGGCTTTCCCACTTCTCGCTCCCATTGGTTCTGCGCAGGCGTGAGAGGTAGGGTGGGATGCCCCACTGGGAGCAGAAAGGGCCCGCTGGGAGTGAGAGCGCGCGGCTCCCATTGCCTGGTGGCCCCACTACCCATTCTTACTTTATATTTTGGATATTCTCAAACATCACAGAAGTGCAGAGAATGGTATAAAGCTTCTCCAAATCCCCACCGCCCAGCTTCCACAATTACCCCTCAGGGCCAATCTTGTTTCCGCTAACCCTCTCCCACCATCCACTTTAAGAAGGGTGGCCTGGGGGTGGCAGAAGCACCGCCACCCCCCACTGGAGGAGAGCGGGTGCCTGGTCTGCACCCTGGAGACCCGGATGGCGAGCGCGCAGTAGGGGGACAGGGGCTGGGCTCCCGCCGGGCAGGGGCCAGGGAGGCGGGGCCGGGGGCGGGGCTGGAGCGCGCCGCGTGGGGGGCGCTTTCTCGGTGACTCGGGGCGCGCGCTGGGCACAGAGCGCAGTCTCGCTGTGCAGCTCCGAGTGCGCCCGCCGCCTTCCCGCCGCCGTCCCCGCAACCGCCGCCGCCAGCATGCCCAACTTCGCCGGTACCTGGAAGATGCGCAGCAGCGAGAACTTCGACGAGCTCCTGAAGGCCCTGGGTAAGCCCCGGGCCGTGGGGGGTGGGCTTTGGGGACCGAGCGCGGCGCATTCCGAGGCGCACCCCACCTAGGAGCGGGAGTGGAGCCCGCGCGCGACCCGCGAGTCCGAGTCCGGCGCACGTTGGCTGGACGCTGGGCGCTTTCCCCGACGGCTCCGCCTTTATCTCGTGCTGGGTCATCGCGAGGAGAGATTCCTGGGGTCCGGGGAGGGTCAGGGACTTTAAATTTGAGGACTCCGTTTGAGACCGGCCCCTGCCACGAATTCTCTGGGTTTCTCGGAGAAAGCCACGCACCCTTTCTGAGTTTCTTATCTGGAAAATCGGGGCGAGGGCAGGGGGAGGAGCGGCTCGGTTTTTAGGCCCCCACCTGCGGTCAGAAGGCGTGGGAGGTGCCCCCAGCCCTGGGACCAGAGCGGGGCGCGCGCGTGCTTCCCGGCAGGTGTGAACGCCATGCTGCGGAAGGTGGCCGTGGCGGCGGCGTCCAAGCCGCACGTGGAGATCCGCCAGGACGGGGACCAGTTCTACATCAAGACATCCACCACTGTGCGCACCACCGAGATCAACTTCAAGGTCGGAGAAGGCTTTGAGGAGGAGACCGTGGACGGACGCAAGTGCAGGGTGAGCCCAAAGCCGGGCAGCGAGCGCCCCGCCCCGAACCGCGCAGCCACGCGCACCCGTCTCCCCCCCGTGCAGCCTGTGGCGCGCTTTCCTGGCAGGGTGTGTGCACCGGCGGTTTGCAGAGATTTGTGCAGCTGGGTGCCCTGGGCTCGGGAGAAAGTCCTGCCTCTTACCCCCCAACCCCCTGCCTAAGCCGCCTCCCCAGTTGCTAACTGCCGCGCCGCGTTCCTGGCGGGGCTTCTGCAGCGCTTTGCGGTGACCCGGGCGCGGGCGGCGCGGGCGCAGGAGGTGGCAGAGCCGCCACGTTTCCTGTCGCAGGTAGATCGGCGGCTGTGGTGTCCCGCCCCTGGTCCCTGGGCTCCTGGGGACGCTGTGGGTCCAGTTTCAGCAGTCTAGAGGGCCCCTGCACCTCTCCCGCCCTCCCGCCGGCCTTCAGCCGGGTTCCTTACAGGCAAAGCGGGATCTTTTCAAAAAGCAAGGCAGATTCCGGCCGCGAAATGGACGAGGTGCTCTCTCTGAGTCCTCAAGGGCAAGAGTTTTGTATTTCTCCGTATCTCAGCCCAGGGTGAAGGCGGGGACTGAGCAGGGAGCTGTGCACTCCTTTTTCAGATGGGCACGTTAGCATTTGGTTGCTCTCTCTGGAGTGGAATGCAGGGCTGGTTACTCATGTATTTTGAGGACAGATGGAAGAACAATCGCTGCTGCTACCGATTATTTAAAAAGTGACAAAATGTCTCTCGCTTTTGCCAATGTTTAAAAAATCAAAAACTAGCAACATTCCAGAGTGAGAAACTGTTTTCACCTTTCCCCAGTGGGGGCTGTGTGATGCACAGAGTGGGATCTCTGAGCATGGGGTTTGGGACAAGACACAGTGACGCAGCCCCCAGGAGCACGCTGGCCCTCATGGCAGTATTTGGGCCCCAGAGTTGGCACAGCCTGAAAGTGATGGCCATGCTTGGAGCTGGCAGGATCGAGCCCGTCACAACACATAGTTAAAGCAGGAGCAGACAGCAGCAGCGTTAGAAGGCAGGGCTGGGAGGCCCAGGGGGAAGCCTGGCAACGGGCAGAGCTCAGTCTGGGGACGTCCAATGGTGGCTGCTGCCGGGCGGCAATTCTGATCAAACATCCAAGGCTCGCAGGACAGCCCAGAGAGTGGGGTTCGTCCCCGCCCTGCCTGATGCTCCACCCGTGAGCTAAGTGAGCAGGCACACATCCTCCTGGGTCCCCAGCCCCACCCCACCCCTGCAGCTCTGCGTGGTGTGGACACTGGGAATGCTGCCGGGAGTCCCTCCTTTGCCTCCCACCTCCAACAGCATGAAGACCCTTCAGATTGGATGGTTTGGTTTTTAAAAACTTTTTCTAGAGGGATGTAACCTGGAAAGTGGCACTTTTTACTCTCAGAACCAGACACCCAGCTTTATCAGAGCGGGCTGATCAGTGCAAACAGAAGGGAAGGCGTTATCCCCAAATCCATGCACGGAGCAGAGCTCCTGGTCTGGCGAGGACGTGGTTACTTTTAGCCGCTGTAAAATCTTGTAGCTCTGATGTGAAGCTTCTTGCCACGAAAACCCAGTTGCGTGATGGGTGGTCCACTGTGCCGTGCAGGAGTCTGCGCGCTCTCAGCTTTATTCCTGCAGCTGCACGGTCTGCGCCGAGAGGCTGTGGCACTTCGCTGAGTGTGTGTGCAGGCGTGTGTAATACAGGTGTATTGATGCCCATGTAATCCGTGACCAGCTCTCTGAATTTGGACGCCATAGGGTGCAGCGGAGAGGCTCTGGGCGCGCCGACAGGGTGCATACATTGTTCCCTCGGGGCTGTTGTGTCTGCCCCCGCTGCCAAGGTCGTAATCCATGGTTTTCCTGCCCACAGAGTTTACCCACTTGGGAGAACGAGAACAAGATCCACTGCACACAAACTCTCCTCGAGGGGGACGGCCCCAAAACCTACTGGACCCGGGAGCTGGCCAACGACGAGCTCATCCTGGTGAGGGCCCTGGACCCAGTTCCCTAGATGACGCTCGCAGTGGGCCACACAAATGTCCTCCCTCGCCCATTTGGAGAGGGACACTGCCCTGGGTTAAAATGTGAGCAGAAAACCCACAATGACAGCTTAGGTCAGAGGACATCGCTGCTCGTTGGTGGGCAGGAGACAGCAGTGGCTCCAAGGGCAGAGGAGGGGTGAGAGGCAGGCTGCACAGCTGCCACCATCCAGACCAACCCATTGTCCCTGCACTGACTTGCTGACTTGTTCTCAGCCAGCCTCCCCTCCCCGGCTTGGGATGCTTGTGCTCCGTGAGGTCCCAGGGTTCATTTTGCTGCCTGGGAAAGATTTCAGCAATTCTAGCACATCAGCACTGGGAGCCTTAGAGAGCATTTCTACCTCTGCACTTAGAAACTCCATTGGCCTTTGGGAGCCGGGCGAGTTGTGCTAATTTGGGAAGTGTCTGAGTGTGACGCAACATGGAGGTGTGGCCTTTAGAACGGGGAAAGTGGGCTCTACCTTAAAAATATTCAGATTAAAACATTCTGAACAGCCCTGGCCACACATTTACCTGGAGAGGCCAAGTTGGAAACCCCTGTAGTTTATCACACACCTCCTCCCTTTATTGTAGGTGTGGGAGCAAAGGAAGATGGGGAGGGCAGGACACCCCATGTCACCCTCCCTCTGTGTTCAGAACCGACCATGCTTTCCCTGCAGCCCCCTTCTCCCCCAACTAGAAGCGGGAAAAGCTGTCCTGGGTAACCAGGAAACAATACCCTTTGTGTCGTCAGGCGTGTTGTATCATCTCCCCTCGTGGACTGCCAGCCTGACCCATCCCTGCAATGTCACCTTGAAATGCTGGGACAGGAGACAGTGGGTGTACCAGGCAGGACTCGTGTGTGACCTGGCATGGCCCGTCCCTTCCCCAGCTGTAAGATGAGGGGCTGGGCTGATGTCTGCCCCCTGAGGTCCCTCTCAGTCCGGAAATAACACGCGTGTGCTGCGAGGAGACCCTAAGCTGAGCTGCCTGTTCCTGTAGCCGAGGCTGCCCCTGCTCCTCCCCTGCAGTGTCCTCACGTGCTTCTCCTCTCGGACAGAAAGGACCGGCTTTGCTGGTGACCTGCAGAGTGTTGTTTCTGAGGAGGGAATACCTGACGGGGTTGGGGAGCAAGTTGAGGCTGCGGCATGGACATTTAGGGGCAAAATGCATACATGGTTCGCTGGTACCACAGCTAGCAAAGAGAGGCGGTTTTAGAGTTCTTGAGCATGGCTGCGTTTGCTCTGTGAGAACGTGTGACTTTATCTAGCTCTGCAGTGTGGGGCAGCCACTGTGCCTCCTTAGAAGGGCAGCAGGGGTAAGCACGAATGACTTCGTGTTCCCTGGGACGGCGTCCTAGCTCACATTCTCTGACAGCATCCCATGAGCCCGTGAGGGACGCGGCAAGGATCAGAAGAGCCAGGCAACTCCAAGCTCAGCCCAGGGCCCTTACCTTCTGAGAAGCTGAAAGACAGGGACCCTCTGTGGGGAAGTGTCCGCCTGCACACGAACACCCACGGCAGGCCCACAGACAGGACTGCTTGCTTTTTGGGTTTGCTTTTCAGCATGCATCTTGCTTTCCCTGAGAGCACGGGGAGCAGGGCTGTGGAGAACTGCTGAGTGGAGACAGCTTACTTACGGGCAACACCATTTCACAGGCCAGAACAAATCCGTCTTCCTCCATCTGTGGAGTGGTTCATGTCCTCCCCACAGCAAATAAACAACAAGCCACAGATCTCAGCTGCAAAGAGCCTTTGGGCTCATCCTGTTCAATTCTACCCGGGCCCTCCCGGCCCCCACCCCAGCCACAAACTGTCAGGAGAGGAGCCGAGCCCCCGCTCACCTACTGCGGCTTTGTAGCTGAGACTGGTTTTCTAGCTTATGGGTAACCTGAGTGTTACTTCTCCAGCATCTCAGACGGTCTCCAGGCTGGACAGCTGCTCCCTGAAAAGCCTCTGCACCCCTCTGAAACGATTCCATCTGGCTGGTCAGTGCTGGAACCCAGGACTCCAGCTGCCCAACCCCTTGCTCTCTTGAAGTCATTTGAAAAGAAACAAAAACCGCTTCACAAATGGCCAATACGACATTCTCCCTTTCAGTTTAATTTCAAAAGCAAAGCCAGGAAACTCGCATTTCTTATGTCAGCATTCACAGGTTCCAGAAGGAAAACTGCATATAACATAATTCTATACCCTGGGTGCCAATATGGAGCTTAAGGGAGGAAAAAAGAAAGGAAACCCTTAGCACTTAGCATGAGCACATGGCACAGGAAATTGAATGTCTGTTTCAAAGCGTTTTTAACAGGCCAGTAAGTGGCCTTATTAGCGATATGCTTTAAACATTTGTACAGGCATCTGCCCTGATTGGTTTTCCTTCTTTTCTGCAGACATTCGGCGCCGATGACGTGGTCTGCACAAGAATTTATGTTCGGGAGTGAAGGCAGCCGGCTTGCTCCTGCTCTGGGGGTGCGATGCATGTCCCCCCAGGAATGTCACAGGTCCAGGCTGCCAGTGGACCCGCCCTCGTGCCGACATTAGGTGATCCCACTTCTTTCCCCAGCCCTGCCCGTGCTGTAGTGCCTCCCCCGCCCCAGGCCGGCGCTGCAGGCCTTGGCACCTGCTCGCTTTCACTCGTCATTAAACTGGCTGGACGTCTCAGGCGTCTCGCTTCTTTGCCCTGCCTCTTGCTTCCACTCTGGGTCTCTGTGTGCCTGCCGTCCTGTCCCGGGCACTGTGCTGGCCTGGGCCATGCGTCCAGCCTCTGCCTACTGCCAGGTGCCAGGCTCGGCGCTCCAGCGGGGCCGGCCAGCAGGCCTCTCTCCATCTGGGCCGAGGCTGCAGGTCCACGTGTGTCTGAACCGTAGTGTGTGGCTTTTCAATTGAATTAGTTGGCGTATTGGTTCCCAGTAGGAAAGGGAGGGCACGTTCACAGGCGCAGCTGGGGAGCGCTCAGAATGAAGGGACCATTTCCATGGACTGGACGGAGGACGAGAGGCAAGAAAGGGTGGGAGGCACTCGGACTAGCCCACAGAGCCGTCAGCCCCCAGGCCTGAAGACAGGGTCACCAGCCCACAGGCTGCAGCCTGGGAGAGGGTCCTCCCCGTGGGAGCTGTGGCAGCACAGACACACAGCCACCACTGAAACACGGCCCCGTGGATGCGTATGTGGGTGGGTGGGGGGCTCTCCGGCTTGGCTTTGAACTAGGGGTGAAGGATGCTGACCTGCCACCTTTCAGTCTCTGATCTACCGATTCTGCCCATTGGCCAAACCCAGGTGGAATCTAGACGGCACGAGAGTGGGGGCGGGAGAGGGGTGCTGCCCACAAGAGCCACCTTTCCAGGACACAGCCAGGCGGCGAACGGGTCTAAACATGCAAGTGGACAGCCTGCAGTTGCCAACTTTTACTCTTGAAAAACAGATTTCACATGAAAAATCTGGGTTTAACAGGAAACTTGGGGAATCTGGCAACCCTGGGCCTACATTCCCACAGCGCAACAACTGGCCTGGTAGGGTCCCCCTTTTAAACAGAACTACCCTCAGCTTCCCCGCGGCCCCCACCACTGCCCCTGCCCCATTCAGGTTGCCTACCTGCTTCTTGGGAATCTGTCCTGGTCACCCCAGGCCCATGGGTTCTTGGCAAAGCCGGAGTCGGCTGACCAGCAGTGTTGGGCACGGATGGGGCCAGGAGGTGACACTGTGTCCTCACTGATGGAGCAGACACCTCAGGCCCAGGCACCAGCACCTGAAAGGAGGGAGGACACGTTTACCTGACTTCTCACACCTCCGCAGCCCAGAGCCCCACTTGAATCATGGGGGACTTCGGAGCTACCTCCCCTCATCCACCAGGTGGTCAGCGTGAGGTATAGTGTATATACGGAAGGCAGAATACATCTTCGATTCTTGCCCTGTATTTATGAGTTTTTAGAGTAATGAACTGGTTCTCCTGGCACCCTTCACAAAGGAACAATGCATTTTTGTGGGCTTTTGTTTATTTTCCGCTTTTTTCTTCTTTGAACGTCACTACGAATGTGTGGATGGAACCATATTTGAGGTGCTTCAGCATACTGCAGTTACTACCCTGTGGATGTTAGAAGGCGCCCGTCTTTGGCCGCTGGGGGCCTATTCAGAGCGGCCCTTGTGTCTTCTGAGGGCCCTCGTCGTCTTTGAGAGCTTCCTTGCCATTTGGCACATGATGCGCCAGGCTCAT
Organism: Rhinolophus sinicus; assembly: GCF_036562045.2. Taxonomy (NCBI): domain Eukaryota; kingdom Metazoa; phylum Chordata; class Mammalia; order Chiroptera; family Rhinolophidae; genus Rhinolophus; species Rhinolophus sinicus. Next base: position 15,814,250 of record NC_133762.1, read on the forward strand.
GTTGTACATTTGCGGCTCCAGACAGAGGCCAGACATTTCTCCAAGGAGCCCAGTCCTTTTCGGAGGCATGGTATTTACAATCTGGGGCCAGGAGAGGGGTCTAGTTTTGATGCGAAGATAGAAGCCAGCGTGTTAGCACCCAAGAGGCAGCTCACAGACAAGAGTTGCACTGTAGCCCTTTGTTCCCTCTCTTTTGCCCAAAGCAATGCTAAATAACATTCAAAAGTTACCAACACTCTGGTCAGCTGTCTGAGAATGACATCTCTTCCTTGTCACTTAGAAATCTGAGCAGTTTCTAACCAGCCCCTTTTGTGGCTGGGGATGGAGGTAGAGGCAGTAACGGGGAGAATTGTCTGCAGCTCAGCACCAAGCTCTCAGGGCAACTGCTTTAAAGAGGATGTCACATGATGGGCAACGGTCACTTCCAATCAAACCTCTTACCTCATGGGAGGCGGGCTTAGTGTTTCATTCTTTGGGAGAGATATTAAGCATAATTCTTGGGCAAAGAGCCAAGCCTCACAAGGATTCTGTAAGCATTCCACGTTATATGTTACAAGTGGGTAATTTATCTTTCTGGGAAAGTTTCCTACAGAACTTGGAGAAATTTACTTAATAAAAAAATAGACGACAGTCACAATTTTATAATTCCATTGGTTTCCACAAGGGAGGAAACTCATCAATTATAGTGAGTGAAGGGGAGGGTTTTGGGGTCTCTAAAGTGGAATTTGACCAAGGTCTCTCAGAATAGTCATACTCAGGGCAAGTGGGATTTCAGGATTCTAGCATAAAAAAACGTTGGCTTCAGAAACAATGTTTAGGAAAAACATATTGAGTCATGAATTCTTACAAAGAGCATAATGAAAAGTGAAAACTCTGAGAAAGTTTGTGGGGGAAAAATCCAATTCTCAGAAACACACAAAATAAAAAACTTTTTTTTTTCCTCTTCCCTGCTCTCAGGAATAGGTTCAGAAAAACATTCAGTTCTCTAAAGACAGTAAAATAAATGTGGTGGTATTGTTTGATGCAAAGGGCACGCCAGGAGACCAGAGGAGTGACCCCGGCTTTGCCACTACCTCGCTCTGTGGCCGTGCCCCGCTGCGTCCCCTCCCTGAGCCTTCCCTGCCCACCTGTGCAGAGCAGAGGTGGCCAGATGTGGCCAGAGGCTGGGCGTATGAATGGCTGGGGAAAACCCAACATGTCCACAGGAAATGGTTAAGTCACCGCAGTCAGGCACCTCCTGGAATTCTCTGCAGCTGTCACAGAGGTGACGGCACATATATTGACACGGAAAGATGTCCAAACTATATTAATTTTTTTTGAATGAGTGATGATCTTGTTTAATGGGGAAAAATAAAAACTATATGGTTAGTTTTGTCCAGGAAAAACAAACCCTAGAGGACACGCACCAAGCTGTTGATAGCCGTTACCTCTGAGAACTGGCTGTTTTTCCTCTCATTATTTCGGTATTGGAATCCATTTAGAATGAGCATGTATTACTTTTGTGATTTAGAACAAAATTTCATTTAACAAGTAAGAGATTCTGATGACCTAGGTTTGCTTCGGAGCCCAGGAAATTTTAATTTTGAACCAATGGTTACAAAGGTCTCTCCCAGCTCCAAGTCTATGACCCCACGAAGTTTGAGTTCTGACTTTGGAAGAGAAGAAAAGGATCAAATAAGAGAAACATAGGCAGCCAGAAGGAAGGCCCAGCATCGGAAGCATGAATCCTGGTCACCAAGGTGCATGGCTCTGGGCAGCTTCGTGCCCCTTCATGCATGTCCCCTGTGAGACGCACAGCAGTCCTGGGCACTGGCAGGCAGGGCAGGTATTATCAATGTCCCCATTTTACAGATGGGGACACTGACGTTCAGACCTTGGAGTTTGTAAATGACAGAGCTGGGATTACGATGCTGGCTGGCCGACCCCAGAGCCACAGCTTTTCCTGCTGCCTCAGCCATTACGGACATAAGATGTTTCCTTCATTCTGATCATCAAGGATTGTGTTTATGGTTTAATGGTGTCAAATAGCTTTTCATGGAAAAGCAAGGAGGGAGGAAGCATAATAATGACATTTAATAAGGGCTTACTGTGCTCCAGGTCCTGTGCTAAGTGCTTTTCACACACATCACTGTGAACCCTACAATAAGCCAACCAAGAAGGTACTGCTGTCACCCCCACTTCACAGATAACAAAGCCGAGCCTCAGGGAGGTTAAAGAACCTTACCCCAAATGAATGGAAGTTGGTAAAGGGATTGAATGCAAGTCTTATATCTGAAGAAAAGAAGCAAACAAAGGGGAGGAAAGCGGGAAGAAAGTGACAGAGAAGGGGGCGGCTCTTCGGGGCTCATTTCTCAGGGCTGTCATCACCCCACATACCAAGGGCTCCTGGGGGCCATTCAGAAGGAAAGCCCAAGCTCACTGCCCCACCCAGCGCGGAGGGCTGCTGGCCAGCCTGCCTCCCTCTCACAGTACATTTCCTTTGCCTGCGTTGATAGGTATCCAGTTTCACACAAGGCTCCAAGCTCCTGGGTCTGGTTTTCATCAGGAGCTAAGAGCTGGAGTCCTCGGCGAGGCCCAGGTGGAGCCCAGCACCTTCTCTCTCCCTGAGGCCTGGAGAGGTGGCCCTGTGGGGGCGCCACTCAAGGCCCCGCCTTTGGGCAGTGTCTCCAGAGACTGGGTGAAGGGAGATAGAGATGCACCGCACCGATCTGGCCAACAACCTCTCATTGCTCAAGTCCCTCTGTACGCGTCTTCTGCAGCCACAGCAAGGAGACAGGCTGTGCAGCAAAAAGACCCTTCTGTCCCCTCCCTCCCACCAGACGGAGCCTACCTGTGCACCTTTCCCCAGCCCAGCCAGGGAGGGGAGCTTGGACACAACCCTTCCCTTGGGGAGCCTGTCTTAGGCCAGGTGAGGAGACAGACAAGGAACCACGCCGGACTGTACGACTGACTGAGGCAGAACCGTAACTCTGTGGAGCATCTCAGCTAGTTCACGGAGGAGTAGGCACCTGAACGAGGGCATGCGCACGAAGAGGGAGTTTCCAGGTAGCACTGAGGCGCTGGGGAGAGGAGAGTGTGGCAGACTCCGCCAGGCCCAGCGTGGCCAACCAGTGTGAATCGCAAAAAGGAACCCCCCCCCCACCCCGGGCAAACACAGAAGGTACCCCATGCTCCCTTTGTTCAGTGCACAAACTGTGCAACTGTTCTAGTGGCCCTGGGACTGTGGAAGCTAACTTTTGTCTGTCTTCATATTTTCCTTTCACCTTCTGGGTGCAGAACTCCTATTCCTTAAAATGAAGTGATTCTCTGTGGTTACTGTGGGGCGAACCCTTAACCCCTCCCTACATGGTCAGTTTCAGTCATAGCCCTGGTGATTGGGTCTGGGAAGGGCACGTGATCCAAGCTGGGCCAGTCAGAACCCTCTGTGGGATTGCAGCCAGCATGGGAGAGGTGTCCTCTTTTGGCTGGTTTGCTGGCTCTAGAATCAGGTAAGCCTAGCACTTTCAAGCCATCGGGTGTTACTTTTGGGAAGACTCTGCTTGAAAATGAAGCCAACACAAAAATGCACAGCTGAGAAATTGAGAAAAAGAGATAAAACTCTGATATTGTTTAAACTCCAGAACGTGCTCCTAGACCATTCCAGTTACCAGAACCAGTAATTTCCTTTTGTGTTTAATGTAGTCTGAGTTTTTAATGCCTACAATCAAAAGAATTAACCATCACGGAAAGAATTGCTGGGAGTCAAGCCAACGGACACAGAGCCATTTCTGAAAAACCAAACTGAGAAAGTTTTGGCCGGGCCACAGGGGTTTCTAAATCAAAAGCTGGAGAGAAAGAACACGGGCATGGGGAGTGGCTGGACCCTGTTCCCACCTCTCCCGAGTGAGCTCACTAATGCCCCAGGAGCCAGGTGGGGCCTGAGCAGAGTGACCCTCCGTGGAGGGGCTGGTATCTGAGCTCCGGGCACAGCAGGGCAGTCTGGGGGGGCCAGCAGAGGACGGCCGCCTGGTGAGCTGGTACGAAGGATGTCTTTGGGGTGCTCCTAGGGGATCTGATGGGACTTACTTCATGTAACTCAATCTGCTCTTGTGCCCTGGCCTTTTGCACATGCTGGCCCCTCAGCCGGGAGGGCCTCCCCACTTGGACCATCTGCCTTCACAATTGAGCTCAAGGGGTACCTCTTCTGGCAAACCTTCTGTGGCAGTTTAAAGTATGGCTGCCTGTTTTTGCCTCTCCTCCAATCAAGAGGTGGACTCCATGACCATCCCTTGCACGTGCTTGGTCTTACAACTGGTTTGGCCAGTGGGGTACGCTGGAAATCTCGTCTGCTGAGTTTCTTCTGAGGCTGACTCATAAAAGGTCAGGCAGCCTCCGCCTTGTTCACTTGGTACCCCAACTCTGGAACCCCGGAGACACCACGTAAAAAGTCCATCGACATTGAGACCCGCACGCTGGAGAGCCACACGGAGGCAGCGTGGTCGCCAGTCCCAGCTGAGCCCAATCTTCAGCCCGCCTGGCCCACACACCCGAGTCTTCAACCCCCCACCCCCAGCCATGAGTCACCCGGCTGACGCCCCAGCCATCAGAGAGCAGAGCCCTGTCCAAATTCCTGACCCATCGAATCTGCTACAAGTGTTTTCTGATGCCACTGAGGTTTGGGGTGCTCTGTTCTGGAGCAAGAGACGCTGGAGCACGGTCCTGACTCCTGGGCAAGCTCCAGTGCTCCTTCCCTTGTTAGTTTTTGTCCAGAGTTCTTCATGCATCGCCCAGCAGGACCCTGGACACACAGGGCTGTAACTGTCCCATTATGTGCCTGTCTCTTCTGCCCTGACGGGACAGGGGATCAGGAGCTGTCTCCTTCCTCCCCGTATTTCCAGGCCCAGGAGCTGTACTGAGCAGATGTTTGCAGATAAAACAGAGAGGATGAGAATGGCTATTTCAGGCAAGGACACGTCCACCCTGGCAAGCAGCCACCTGGTGCTATGGGAGCTGAAAAGACAGCTGAGCTCACAGTGAGGCCTACAGCAAGGATGGCGCGAAATGAAGCCACTGAGGTGAATGACAACCTCAGGCTCCTTCCGTCTGTACCAACCACGGAGACTGGCGAGGGGCCGAGGCCGCCACGAGGGTGAAGAGGCCTCCGCCATCCAGACAGGTGAGCGCTGCGGCCAGGAGCCAGGACTGGGACATGCGTCCTAGCAGCAGAGGCCCAACCGCCCCGCTGGGTAACAGACCTGGTTGCTTACTGGTCAACCTGACCTGGGTGCAGGCAGGTAGGGAAAGCTGAGCAGAGCCGCAGAACAGCGCGCAGTTCATCTGCCAGCGTCCACGATGGCCCTGCCTGGAGGTGGGGGGGCTAAAGCAGAACGGGCGGCTCCATTTCTCCTCTTAGGAAAATTGTCCAGAACTGGGTTGGGAAAGCAGGCACGGGAACGTTAACAAAAGGGAAAGTCATCCCAACTTGCACTCGCCGCCTTGAGTGAGGGAGGGAAACGCACCAAACAAATCTGGGCCTGGGTTTCGGGCAGCAAGACCCAAGGGCAGAGCCCAGGCCCCAGGCCCCAGGCCAGACTGGCCGGTGGACGGTCTGGCGTGGCCCGAGGCTTCTGTAGAGAGCTCAGCATTCTGTCAGCTGTGAGGTCTTGGGAGGAGGACACCGAGCGAGGAGGAAGCGGGGCTGACTGCAGACCTGTTCTGCGCCAGAAGCTTCAGTCGTTCACAAATTTAATCGGCATCACAACCTTCTGATGCGTGTTCGTGATCCCATCACACAGCCAAGAAATCTGAGCCTGCGAGTTTCAGGAAGGAATTGCTGCCATGACCTGGGCTCCCCTGAGGGACAAGGAGGCAACATGGAGGGGCAGAGCCCTGGGCCCACACCTGTGTCCGCTTGGTGGCCTGTGTTCCCGTTTGCACAGTGAGGGCTTGGCTCACGCCCCACCAGCCCTGGGTCGAATCCCACCTTTGCTGCTTGCTTGCAGTGTGACCTTGGGCAAGTCACTTAAAGCCTCCTGTGCTTTGGTTCCCTCCTCAGAGTTCAAAGGAGCAGGGGTGGCCCTGGACAAATGCTGAACACAGACGGTGTCGGTCCAGGGACTCACGGTCCTCCTTCTCCGTGGGCATCGGGGGTGCCACCAGCAGGCGCTGCTTCCTGAGGGAGGGCGGGGGGGGGGGGGGAACAGCCCCAGAGGGAGCAGGCGGCTCGGGCTGCAAGCTGAGGCCTTCCGTCCCCGGCAGTTCCTAAGTGGCTGCAGATGTGGTGTGAGCCCATCCAGCAGGCCAGCTGCTGCCGAGAGGAACACATCCTCGCCCTCCACTCGCTCCTCCATCCGCCTCCATGCAGAGGGGGCAGTGAACGGAGGGGTTTCAAGAGCACACTTGTGAAAGACATGCACAGGGAAAATGCTGCGCTGTCTCTGGGGCTGTAATTATGGAGACTTGGGGGGAGACATTGTGCTGGCATTTTTTTCCAGGAAGATGTTTTGTAATGAAAAAATGTAACAGCTTTGCCCTTTCTGCTGTACTAAATAGGAATGTCAGGCAAGCATCTTGTGTCAAACGGGCAGTATATGCTCATGGTACACAATGCAAATGTACCAAGGGGTGCCTGACACAGACGAGGTCTCCCTCCCCGCCCCCAACTCCTGGAAGAGGGACTGTTAGGACTCCTCATGTGCCCCAGGGGTTTCTCTGCGCTTCACCAACACTCTCACTGCGACCTGGTCCTTGCCCTCCCCATGCCCTTCTGTGCCCAGGACGCTGACCCTCACAGGCTACTGTTTCCTAAGGTCCTGGGTCAGCTGGCTCAGGTGAGTGGAGGCATCGCGCGGGAGGTAAAGGGCGGGCGGGAAAGGCCCTCACTTCCCCTCCTGTCTCGGTGGCCCCTCCAGCAGCATCTTCGCCTCCTCCGTGGATGGGGGACAGGTCTGCCAGGGTTCCAGGTCCCGTGGGACTCCAACCCTTCAGCGCCCATAGCAGCCTATGGTTTTGTCCTGGTTTACATGTCCGGTGGCCTCCTTGCCTCGTTGGTTTCTGTGCTGCTTCACCCCCCGCTTGGCTGCTCAGCTCCTGCATCATTCATCCAACCAATTTCCTGAGTTAAATTCTGTCTGAAAAATCTCCCATGGCCTCTGTTGTTCTAACTGGATGGCCCGGTTCCCTCTTTTAAAGCACTTGCTTAGCTAAAAACTTGAGTGGATTCACTTACGTATTTTCCCTTTTCCAGTGAACTGTGACGTTCTACGTGGCGCTGTGTCTTCTTCCTTTTTGTCTGTTTACTGCTAGGCCTTGTAGGGTGTGGGCTTCTTTCATGTCACCATCTATAGGCTGCCTTTCGCTTTTTCGCGGCAACACGGGAACACTTTGTATGTGCTACACTCTATCCAATCAGTGCCCACTGTGGCCTTTCCCAGATCTGTGCCACGAGAAGTAAGTTCTTGGTGAACAGCCTCGTCCACAGGTCACCTCGCCCGTGTGCAGGTTTATCTGCAGGGTCAGTGCCGAGTCAGTACATTCACGATGGTGACGGATGTCGCCACCTTGCCCTGCACAGAAGCTGGGCAGCACGTGGAGAGGCTTGCAGGACCCGGGACTGTCACTGTCCCCAGTGCAGGGGCTGGGTCGCTTTTGCTCACTAGGGCATCCCCAGTGCCTGACGTGGTAGAAGACTCTCAATAAATATTTGCCGAGTGACATTAATAAACGGAGAGGTGCCACGGACAAGGCCAGGGCCGCTGCCTCCGGGCTTGCCGCTGGCTGGCTGATAGCCTTGAACAAGCCCCGTGCACGCCATGGTCTCAGAACCCACTCCAGCTCTTTTTGCACAGGACCAACGGCCTCCAAATCTGGCAGAGCATCAGAATCATTGGGAGAGTCTTAAAAATGACAGATCCTGGACTCCATCCAGGGACACAGCTGCAGCGGCCTGGGTGGAGTCCGCAGTGGACTCGGAGCCACCACCCAGCTCCCCCTCAGGCTGGGAGTGCCGCTGGCAGGGGGCTCTCAGCTGTCAGCCTTCTTTTGGAAATGCTTTGGCTGGAGAGAGCAGCCTTGCCCACAATCACATCCCTTCCCCAGGGTTAATGCATCTCATAACTGGTCAATGTGGGGATACAAAGGCCAGGCCCCTTACCCCAGCCCAGAACAACTCTGAGGGTCATTCCAGCTTTAGAACTGCACAGAGTCCACTGAGGCGCGACGGCGACCACGTCTTCTTCCTCTGTTCAATCCTACTTCTAGCCTCTCCCTTCCACAGGTATGGATCCCAAAGGCATTTCCTAATAAACTCTCTGAACTTGAAACTCCATCTCAGACATGGCTTCTTAGACACCCCAGCCTGTGACAGAACCTGGAGTCTGTATTTTAACACCCCCCACCCCCACCCCCACCACCATGAGGTGACCTGTGGGCTCTGCTTACTCTGAAGGGTACTTTGGATGCATGAGATCTTCATCTTTTTACTTTCTTGGTGCCACAGACCCCTTTCTCAGAATAATTACTACAGTAAAACGCATTGGATTACAAGTGAAATCAATTATACTGAAATAGGATTACCAAAATATTGTTTGAACTCTGCTGTAGTGATGTTTCTTTACTGGCCCATCAATTAAGATCTGGAGTGTGTCTAACAACTCCCCTCGTTTTGAAGCAGCGAGCAGGAGCGTAACCCATCTCCAGATACCTGCAGCCACTGATGCGACAGGACGAGATGGGGGGTTTCTGCTGGGGCAGGACCCCAGTGCTGCTCCCATCTCTGGGGTCGGTACCTGCACACTCACAATGGAAGAAAATGCCGACTTTCATTTACCGGTTAGGGAAAATAAAGATGTCCTTTTTGCTGTCACCTGTCTATGCCCACAGGCCCCTGAATTCTACGAGCAAGACCCTGCCCTAGTGGATCCCTTCCTTGAGGGAGTGTTCCCGCCGTAAGTCTCCAGGTGGCCTGTGCTGCAGGCAGGAGGGCAGATGGTTTTGAAACAAAGGGTGGTAGGATGGCAGGGGCTCTCTGACCTCTGCCTTTCGTGGGAGCAGAGAAAGCTGAGCCCAAGGCTCGCTGAGCAGCGCAGGGAGCCCATGCCTCTGTCAGAGCAGGTCTCCAGTTACCCCCAAACAAGGCACCTAATGTCTGTCAAGCCCTCCAATGGGCTGCCTGTCCCTCCTGGTGGCAGGGCTGGAGCTTCACCTGCTTCTGACCCTGACGCTCCCGTCCTGTGGGACAGCCCTCGGTGTAGACTCACAGCAAACACACTGGCCTGTTAAATTAAGGGCAAAATCCACTGAGGGCATATTAACTCCCTCACTCCCCTGAATAAGTAATTGTGATTTATGTGCCCTTACTGTGGCAGCTGATGGAATTATACGGTGGGGAGGGGCTGGCATTTGCTGAGTGCCTTAGAGGTGCCTCAGATAAAGAGAAGAAAGTGAGACTCCTGAGGAGGGCATGGGTGGGGAGTGAGTAGCTTTCTAACGAGGAGTCTCTCCCAGCGGGTGACCAGATGACAGCAGGTGAGCTTCCCCACTAAGATGCATGCCCCATTCCCTGCCCCAGGGCCACCTCACACTGAGTGGTGTCAGGAAAAGGGCAGTTCTATGTCCTACTAGTTAGAGGACGCTGGCAAATCATTCATGTCTTTTAGCTTCAGTTTTCTCTGCCCTAAAACGAGGCAGTAATACCATGTGGCCAGCTTCACAGGGGGATTGTAGGACTGAGAGGGAGCATGTGGGGGAATGCTCTGAGGGTGTGTAATGCTCTGAGCTCTTGTGAAATAAGGTCACATGTAGAGGGAAGGGCACGGATGCTGTTGGGAGACAAGGGCTGCTGTGCACAGATGTGCACGCCGTTCCCTGTTCAAGGGAGTCTGCTTGCCAGATATCCAGCTCCTACGCTACACGCCATTCACCCGGGCACCGGGCTGTGGGGGGCATGACGTTTTGTGTTGTACCATCCCTGCCTGTCCTTGCAAACCCAGGTCACATCCGGTGGAAGGAGGGACTTGAACCTGCTGCCTGTTCTCTAATGGGCTTTTGCAGAGCTCTTAGACTGTAATTATTTAATGGAGAAGTATCTCAACAATCTTGTTTCTGTTGTTATCTATAAAGATAACCTTTAAAAAACAGTATGTAGGGTGTCTTTCCTCCTTTGTAACAGCTTAATCCACAGTAAATGCAGACGCAGCCCAGAAAGCAGGCTATCCTCTGCTCAAGGGAGCTGGCTGTGACCTGGCTGTGTGGCAGGGAGATGTCACGCTTGCTCGAGGACCATAGGGGCGGGGTCATCCAGAGCTGCCTTCGAGTCTCCCTCCTGACTCCTTGAATCCCAAATATATTACTATTTTCAGTATAAAAGTCCTCGTTCTGGAGGTTTGTAAAACACCCCCTTGCTCTCTCTGGTGCCCAACACTGAGGACACAAGGGATATGGAGGTTGGGGTTAAGAGCAGCCACCGGTCATCGAGGCGGGCGCCTTGGATCCCAGAGGCTGAGGGAATGGTGACTGCGGGAGGCTGAATGACGTCCCCCCAAATATCCTCAAACTCGGAACCTGTGAATCTTACCTCACACGGCAAAAGGGAGTTTGAAGATGCGATTACGTTAAGGAGCCTGAGATAGGAAAATTCTCCTGGATTATCCAAACGGGCCCTGTGTCACCACAAGGTCTCTATGGAACGGAGGCAGGAGATCAGAGTGGGTGGCAGGAGACCATGGGATCACAGAAGCCAGCAATTGGCTGATGAGGCTGTGACACCCTGAGAAGAGAGATTCGTTTGACGTGAACCCCAAGAAGGAATTTACCTGCTGAGCTGGACTCCCCGCGGTCAACCGAGGTCCCAAATTTTGTAAATAATTAGAGTCTAGTGGTCATCTGGTGAGAGGAGCTCATCGCGAATACGCCGGGTACCGGGAAGAACCTCTGACTGAACTCTCGCCTTTCCGCGGTGCCTCACTTCCAGCGCTCTGTCCTCTGGTTTACAGGGACCGAGTTGCAGGCCCTAAGGGAGTTCCTGCGCGCTTCTTTCCTCCTGAGAACTGCCAGGTCCAATCAGAGCTGCCCCGTAACAACCGACCAGAACCGGGATGCCTGCCAACCAACACTGCTCGCTTTGGCTGGTCAGAACCGTGTCGTTTGGGCACCTCGTTTATGTGAAGTAGACCTTCCTGGGAACCTAGGTGGGAACTTTTCGCCACGAAAGGCGGCCTCCTCTTTGTGTTGGCGGAACCCAGTTTCAGTTGCCACCAGAGTCTGTCTTCTGGGGTGCAGCTCCTTTTGCTGAAATGCGTGCTTTTTATTCTTCATGGCAGTCTGAAGTTAATTTTAGTTTACAAGGCCCTGAGCCAAGGGGTGCTGGCAGCACCGGAAGCTGGAAGAGGCCTATCATGCAGGGTCTCAGCTCCCGCTCCCCACATAAGAACGCAGGATATGGTGAGGCCCAAAAGGAACACCCACGGAGCCGTAGATGGGGGAGTCACCACTATATTCTCAATGGCGGCTGGTCGAGACACAAAAGCAAACATCCTCCAGTACCTCAACAGGGGGTCTTCCTGCACCCGTCTCGCTGGCACCGGGTGAGACACAGGAAGTAGGAGCTGCACGATCTGCAATCTGCCATCCACGCTTGCTAACCAACCAACCTTGTAGTGTAGCCACGGCAGTTATATCAGTGGCTAATGGCTAACCGGTAACAGCTGGTGGCCACCCAGTCACAGCCATCTAATAACTGAGCCAGCACCTTTCCACGTGTTGCCGAGAGCCTGGAAACTGCTCTCTGGGTCTGTGTCCCCACAAGGCTAGGAAAGGATTCTCCTCTGTGCTTGCAGAAGGAACCAACCCTGCTTAACACCTTGATTTTAGGCTGGTGGGACTCATTTCGGACTTCTGAACGCCAGAATGGTAAGAGAATAGATTTGTGTTGTTTTAAGCCATTAGGTTTGTGGTCATTTGTGGCAGCAGTGATGGGTCTGGTACACGGCAACCCCTCGTGACCTAAGAGGCTCCGTGTGGAGTTGGTTTGATTTCAGGAACCCCTTGGCCAAATCTCCGCTCCCGGTGTCTGAAGTTGCAAGGCTAATAGGAGTAATGGCTGGCTTTAGGGAGCACTTCCCATGTGCCAGGCTTGCAGCTAAGGCCTTTAACAGAAAGGTTGTCTCCCTTGAGCAGAGAGGTCCTCCATGCAGAATGGTAATTAGAATTCCCTTGGAATATTAAGAAAAACAAACCCCTGGGCAGCAGGGCTTCCCCCCAAGACTTTGTGAATCAGAATGGCAGAGGTAGAGCCAGGGTACCTGTAAGGTTTCATGGCCCCACAGTTGATTCTAATGCATCAAGGTACAAGTTTCAAAAGCTTAAAACACAGAGCTCTCATACAAACGTATAGTGAGCACGTGGCAAAGATTCGTTTAGCAAAGCTGGTTCAAGAGAGAGTACGGGGCGCTGAATGATACGTAGTGAGGGGAGGAAAGAATGCCGGGGTGAGATTGCTAAACAAGGTACGAAACTCAGTGATGTTGTCGTGTGGGGAGTCATGCGGGGTCTCTGCTCCCGCTCCCCACATAAGAACGCAGGATGTGGCCAGGCCCAAAAGGAACACCCACAGAGCCATAGGTAGGGAAGTCATACCACTATGGTCTCACTGGAGGCTGGGTTCACCGGACGTGCGACCTGCTGTCCGCTTTTCTGCCAACCGACCAACGACTGTCCTCCACTCTCCTCGACTCTGCTCCTCTCCTCTCCTCGACTCTCCTACGTAGCCGCAGCAGTTATATTAGTGGCCAATGGCTCAATGGTTACAGCTGACGGCCATCTACCACCCGAGCCAGCACCCCTCCATGTGAGGCCGAGAGCCTGGAAACTGCTCTTCGGGGCTCTGTCCCCACAGATGTTCTGTGGGACAGTCCATCCAGAACCTGTGGTGTGATCTTTTCTTGAATGTCTAGAAATCATTTGCAACGTACCAATTTTCTACAGTTAACAATTTTTACAAAGTCTAGGCCCTAATTTGTGGTAAATAAGTCAACCAAAGTGACGTCCCTGGTGTCAGGACGTCCTTGGGCAACCCTCAGGAAATGCTCTGGGGGACTTGTAACGGGCACAGTAATCCTTTTGCCTTATTTTCAAGTTTTGGGTAACATCTCTGCCTTAGGGCAAGTGCCCCTGGACCAGGACAACTTCCCATTGATTTTAGGAGTCCATTCCTACCTTTATTAGTCCAATATGCATTCATTGAACACTTGCTGTGTGCGTGGCCCCTGAGGGTGTGGAGGACACAGTTGCTGCCCACACACATACACTGTCCAGACAAAGGGCACACACCCAGATGCCCATACTCGAGGCAGCAAGGTCAGGGCCTTAAGAAGGTCTATACAAAGTGCCTGGGATGTAACAGGGAAGTAGAAGGAAGCCGGGCTTTGAAGGCTGGGTAAGAGAAGGTGGGAATGAAAGGCATTCCGGGCAGAGGGAACAGCGCAACATGGGCACAGGCTCAGAGGCAGGAAAGCAGCGGGATGTGTAGACGAATGGTGAGCAGTCTAGTTTGATGCTTGACGCGAAGAGCTTGTTTAGATCAGTGAGAGAGATGAGGCAGGACAGGTAGTCAGGGATGGGATCACAGAGCAGCTTGAATGCCAGATTCAGGGCTCTGGGCCTTATCAGTGGATAGCCCCCGGCATTGCTGGTGTGGGGACAGAGGGGGCATGTTTAGCCTGTGGAGAAAGGACTGGACGGGAGAACAGGGTGCGCAGGGAAGAACCCCTATGCCCCAGGATGAGTGTTTTGAATGTCACAGTTTTGGGGTTAGCTCTGGGTATGACCTGGCTCTCATTTGGACTCTATCTTTTCTGCACCCAAACGGAAGTCCTTCAAGTTCACCCCCTTGAAGTTCACCCTGGTTTTGAGAACAGCAGGCCAGGGACTTGGAAGAGTCTGCAGCAGGGTGCAGAAGGGACTTGGGGAGAGGAGGCCTCTTCCCCTGGGGTCAGAGTGCTGCCTGTTCTCAACCCCACCTGCCGCAGCCAGGGGGCCAGGGCCAGGTCCCTGTGGGGCTGGCCCCTCATGTAGGACACACTGCTCAGCCAACCTGCTCACTTACCAGGATGTACCCCGAGTCCAACTCCGCTGTGCCTCCCCCACCCTCCCCACGCCTCCATCCTGTCACCTGGAGCACGACAGCCTCTTCCCTGGTCTCCCTGCTTCCGCCCTTCCTCCAAAGGACACAGCCCTTCTCCATAGGCCCCCAGAGTGAGCTGTGACAGTACAGCATCTGCCTGAGGCACAAGCCTTCCAGTGGTTTCCTACTTTGCTTAGAATAAACCCCCTTACCCCCTTACCATGGGTCCACATGACCCCCCCACCCTTGGAATACCCTTCCCCCAGACCTTCAGGGCCTCTGTCCTTCTCACTATCTTTAAGGACTCAATGTAAATGTTACTTCCTCCAGGAAGCCCTCCTTGACCGTGACCACGCCACTCAACTCCTCATGTCTCCTTTACTTGTGTCCATGTTTATGCCCCACTGGAATGCGAGCCCCTTGAGGACAAGGTTTCTGATTTATTTCATACTTTTGAACCCCCCCAGCACCTAGAACAGTGCCTGGCACATAGAAGGAGCTCAATCAGTGTTTGCTGAAATGAAAGAGCCAGCTTATCAGTGAAGGTCACGGTCTGTAAGTGCTGGGCACCCTTCCTAGCATAGGCAGTCATGGTGGTCTCCTTAGAGTTCAAAACCACGCCCAAACGCAGCCCTCCCGTCAAGCCCCCCGCTAACAGACTTGGCAGATGCCAGAAAGTTGATGCTATTGAACCCCTTCCTCCAGTGTCCTCAGCCCACAAATGCAGCAGAATTGTCATCCAGCTGCATTATTACCACAGGCCTAGGAATGGAAGCCGCCCTCTCCCCAGCCCTCCCTGGCCCCGCTCCCCATGTTTCCCCTGAGATGTCAGGGGAAGCCGTGGAGAAGTGGGAAGGACTCACACTGACCTACCTCCCTACAGGGAGGTGTAAAATTTGTCCATAAATAAAATACTTTATTATTTAGCTCGAACGTTACATTTCATCGGCACAGAACGTGTTTCCTGATGCCAGCCGCTGCCGTGTCCTCAGCAGCGGGGCGCTGGAGTGCTGCCCTGGCTTGCACAATCCAGTCTGGGCGACGTGCTCGGCCTCCCCCTCCAAGTGGCACTGGGGATCTTGACGTTCGTGTTCACGTGGCACTTTGTGCTGATTAAACGGGTGGCGTCAGAGGTGGCAGAGAGGCTCTAAGCACGCCTCCAGCTGCTTCTGTGTGCTGTGGCTGGAAAATCAGATCCTGCAGCCAGAGCTGTTAGAACTGTCTCCTGACAGTGAGCACCAACGCACCCCAAAGCTGCTGAGCAAATTCCCTGCGAAAATGCAGACTTGCGATAGCTGTTCTCCCTGTCCGCTGGCCTTTTTCCTTTTTCTTACGTCCTCCTTTGTTCTTGGCTGTGCTCCAGAGAACTGCTGCTCAAATGTTCACGTGCGCAGGAACCACCTGGGATCTCGTTAAAATGCGGCTCGGTGGGTCTGGGTGGGGCTTCATTCTAACGAGCTCTGAGGTGAAGCTGACACAGGCTGCCAGACCACACAGCGAGCAGGCGGCAGAGCTCTAGAGCCGCACTGTCCGCTGTGACAGCCACAGCCACACGGGCTTGTTCAACTTAAAATGAATTGCAATAAAGAATTCAGTTCCTTACTGCACCAGCCGTGTTTCAGGTGCTCACAGCCAAGTGTTGTGGGGGCCACCATCTGGGCAGCACAGACAGAGAATGGAACTGAAGGTGTTGGAATGGTCACCCCGTCTGGTGTTACTGTTCCCTGCCCCCTGGAGTGGCTCCTTGGGCGCCAAAGCATAAGCGCGATGCAGAGTTCTGTGCAGTGAAGTCCTGAGGCCACTCTGCATCTTTCTCTTCCTCGGGGCTGGGCCTGCCACCGTGGGTGCAGCTTGGTCAGCAATGAGTGTGGCCGTGGTTGCTGGGAAGGGCAGGTTCCGTGGCCCAGTGATTCAGGCCGGGTGGGGTGGGGTGTTTACAGCCCGGACCCCACTGTCCCCTCCCCTCACTCTCTTTATTTGTTAGGGGCCTAGAATGCAGAGGCAGGTTTCCAGGGGAAGGTGTGGGGAACCTGAGGCCCTTTGTCTGCTGCGTCCACTTCTCTGAGCGTCTGTCTTCTTTCCATGACGAGGTGGACAGAAGGAGCTTGCCAAAGAGCCGAGTGGATCCCGCACACATTGGAGCAGTCATGCTGGGGGACCCACAGCCTCCTCAGCCTGATCCTGGCGGGCCAGTGCCGTCCCAGTTCACAGCGCACGGCTCCCCAGCAGAAGGATGGGGACGCTTTCCAAGAATGCCTTTCATGTGCACCCAAAGCTGTGGCATTCCCAGCAAGCTTGTGAGCCAAGACTGGGGCGGTTCCCCAAAGGGCAGTTGGTGCACACTGAGCTTGCTGGAGCAGTCGCCCCGGGAGGCGCAGGGCCCGGGGCCCCGGAAACCCGTTTCCCTCAGAGTTCATGGCCCAGCAGAGCTGGAGAGCTGCTCGGCCTCAGAGGGCTGGGCCACCTCTCTGTCTGGTAGATGGTTGCCCCCAGCTAAGCATGAGGGGCTGGCCTGAAGCTGAACCCAGGCAGCTTCATGGAGTTGACTGTGTGAAGACGGAGACAGATACTAATCAGAATCACATGAAAAAGTCAAATGAGAGATGTGACGAGGGGAGCTACAGAGTGTAACGAGGGTCTGTGTTTGGGGTACTGATGCAGGCAGACTTCTCTGAGGAGGTGCTGATTGAGCTGGGCGCTCAGAAGTCGTAGAGGTGAAGTAGGCAAATAAGGGAGGGAAGAACACTCTAGGCTCAGCGACCAGCATGTGCAAAGGTCCTGGGGCGGGAGCGTGCTCGGCAGTCCACAGGGAGGACAAAGGACTCATAGCTGAACGGCTATGAATCGGGACACAGGGAAGGAAGGGGGGAAGGGAGCTGAGGTAAAACTGTGCTTCTGCCTCTTGGGCCCTGTGTTGGGCGTGGAGCTCCAACCAGTTATAAGCACCTCTGTTTCAAGGAGCTTACGCTCTACTGAAGCAGGAAAACTGTGTATGTTTCCTGTCAATATTCTTTGTGCGTCAACTCTCTTGCTGCATCTCACTGCCATGCCCTGTAAGAAGTTAAGATGATGCCACACTCATCCAGTTGGAATTTCTGAAGGCTCTGACCTCTCACACACACACACATCGCCCATGTGCAGGGAAGCAAGAAGGGCTCGGACTCGCTTCCCAGACAGGTCCCCGGATGATTATGGGAGAATGAGTCCAGCCTGACTGGAAATGTCCCTTTTCTGCAGAATGCCCTGCCCTCTCCACACTGACCACTGGCCGCTTGCAAGGGAAGCTGGAATGTCCACGTGCCTCCCACGCGTTTCCTCTGACTACACGAGTGGTTTGCATTAGTGACCAGAGTGCTTTGCTGCCTCCATTCTTTCCAGATGAGTGTGGAGCTGCAGGCGAGCTTCGGTGGTTGGGGCCTCCAGCCCCACCCGGCCCCAGGAGCCCCAGGAGCCCTGGCCCACCGGACTCACAGCCCCACCCTCACGCCCCTGGGAGCCCTGGATGGAAGGGGAAGAGGAGTGCCAGCGCCCACTAGTGGTGTGTCTTTGCTCTCACTTTGGGTGTGGTGGCTACTTTCCTGACCCTTCAGTAGTAGGGGGTGGTGGTTGTGACAGGAACGAATCTCAGTGCAGACTCTTCACTAAACTGTAACTGACTAAATGTCACTGATGAGCCCCATTCTAGCAGGTAGTCGAAATTTAATCTCGGTCCCTTTGGGGTCCCCTCCCTGTTCTATGGGGATTGTGCCTAAGCTCTGGGAGGCTCATGGAGGAAACGGGGCGGGAGGGAGGGCATTCAGTCTGACCCTCGAGGGCCCTCACGGGCATCACCCACCAGGGCTGCCTGGTCTCGGTTGGCCGTTAAGAGAACAGGTGTGGAGTCAGGCTGCCCGGGCACGTCCCAGCCAGCCAGGCCTTCACCGGCCTTGGGCCCGTAGGTAAGCTAGTTAACCCTTACAGCCTCCGTTTCCTCGTCCGGAAGGTGGGGACAGCAGCAGTGCTGCCTTACGTGTGTGGTGAGCTGTGAGTGAGCCCACGCACGGGAGGTGCTTTAGCACAAATGCTGTGGGGGGCTCGTACTTACACCTCTTAAATGGGGCTTGACGCCACTCAGCCTCCCTCCCCCATTACCAGTGGCCTGGCTGCTCTGGTTTCCAGGACACCGGGTCATATCCAGGCCCCTTGAGCACACAGGGCCACAGGGCAGTGCCAGCATCCAGCTGGACCCAGATGCGTGGGGAAGCTGTCAGACCCGGGGCCTGGACACCCACCGCTGCCTCTCTGCCCCCTGCACACTGGAGGGCAGAGCGCAGATGCCTTCCAGCGGCCCCAGCATCCAGTCTCCAGGTCCGTCTGCCCCTTCGGGGAGCTGGAGCCCCACCCTCACTCATCCCTTCAGTATGTCAGGGCCTTGGCATTTGTGACTCTTGTCCCCTGGGCTCTGCTGTGTCATCTCCCTCACCAAGTAGCAAGGGAGGAACGCTCTGCCTGGTGAAATGGGGGAAGAAGGGTCAAGTGCCTGAAGGAAGTGTGGGCGACGGGAAACGGCCCAATTAGTGTCAGACATTTTCCCCCCACACTGTGTCATCACCTTACTGAGGTCACAGCAGGGCCAGTGTCAGGCCGTGGGAACAGCGGTAGTGGTGCTGGGGGCCAGCTGCTGCAGTGGGGGGCAGCCCTCTACTGGACCCCACACACCCCAGAGGGAGCCGCCCGAAAGTCCTGCCGCCGGTGTGTCAGGAAGGGTGTTCTCAGCACAGCCAGTCGGTGTGGCCAACCATTGCCCCCAGGCCCCCGGCGCCCTGCCAGCCGCTGTGCCGGCCTCCGCAGTGCTTCCTGCGAGCCAGCTCCCTCAAGCTGTTTCTGATTACACGATGGGACTTGCCCTTGCAGAAAGAGGGCAGCCGTATACATCCTAAGAGCCGGTTTCTGGGCAGACCCACTGCTTTGCCTCTCCATTTCAGGCACACGGGCCCCTTCCTGGGCCCTGAACACGCCAAGCTCGCATCCACCCCAGGGCCTTTGCACTTGCTGTTCCTTCTGTGCAGACAGCTGTGTCCCAGATGCCCACTTGGCTGGCTCCTCACCTCCATCAGGTCTTTGCCCAGCTGTCACCGTCCCAGCGAGGCCTTCCCTGGTCCTCCTGTTTTAAGTTGCTAGCCCATCTTCCTTGTTCGCCACTCCCTTCCCTAGTTTGCTTTGCTCCAAGGCATTTGGCCCCGTATGTCCTGTTTATTGTCTTTCTTCCCACTCCATGAGGGCAGGCAGTTTGTCCCCTGCTTCCTGAAGGAAGGAGGGGGTGAAAGGGGCATCACAGGAGCTCTCAGCCTTGTCCCCGCTGAACAGAAAGCAGTGAAGCCAGAGAGGTTAGGTGACTTCTGAGACCACACAGCCATTCAGATGGGGACGCTGCTGCTTAATCTCTAGGGAGCTTGCTCCCTGGACACATCCTGCTTTTTCCAGCTTTCTGGTGGGTCTTGTACTCACCGCAGGTTCCCATAATTCCCTCCTTTCCATCCCAGCTATGGAGTCCCCTCACCCTGGGGACAGCTCATGGTTTCCTTCAGGAAGCCGCCTGGGGCTCTGGCTGGGAGTGAGCCGTCCCTCCCGGGAGCTCCCACGTGGCTGTCCCTGCCTCATGGCGACACCTGTCAACGGGCCTTGTAGTGTGGCAGCTGTGTCCTAGGCCTTGAGAGGAGGAGGAGGGGCTTGGTGACAGCACACACGCGCGAATGCAGGGCTGTCTCTCCCCGGCTTCTCTCTAGAGCATTCATTGCTTATGTGCAGACCTGTGTGTGATGCTTCCTTCCGTCCCCCCCCCACATACAGTACCTGCCTCTGGGTTTGTAAGAGGTAGTCAGCCCCTCTTTACAGAAGGAAACACAGAAGGAATGGTAGAATGAGGTGTCCAGACCCATTTCAAGCTCAGTGCTGGTGTTGTGAACAGTTAAATTGTTCTTTCCTGACGGCTCCCCCTTTTAGCGCCTCAGCCCCCCCCCCCCCATGGGAGGGTCAGGCCCAAGTCAGAGGCTCCACCAGGGAGCCCAGCGAGGCTGGCAGGCCCACGCACAGGGCAGGTGCACTCAGAGGGCAGGCCAGTGTCAGCACGGAGAGGCTGGGAGGGGCCCAGGCCTGTCTCCCCACAGCAGCTCTACACAATTCAAGCCCCGCTCGCTCGCAGCTGAGATGGGGGAGGCAAACCCGCTGGGCCTTCCAGCTTGCGTTTCACATACGGAGCCTCTGGAATCCAGGAGGTGATTACCAGCCCATTGGGGAGGGACCACCTACAGGTTCAGAGTGGAGCCGTTCCTGCTCCCCCACATGTGGTTCCGTGGATGCAGGCTCCCCAGGAGGCTGCACTTCGATGAGGAGGGAAAACAGACTCCATAGCGCACGTGTCAGAAGTGCCGGACTTGAGAGTTCTGTGATGGAGGTGGGGACACTGAGGGGGGACCCTGAGGCAAGAGGGTTTCCAGCACTCACTGAGGCAAGGCTCTGCGTGCCCAGAAGCACCCCAGCAAGTCCATCTGCAGCCTGGCTGTGATGACGGAGTGGGCTGAGTTCCAGTTTTGAAGTCACGGAGCTGGGAGAACTTGGGTTTCACGGTCAAGCTGCCTCACTTACAGATGAGCCCCCCCTCCCCCCCAGGCAGAGCGAGAACAGGTGGGTGGTGGCCTGGTGTCATCCAGGCCGGGAGGGGCTCAGCCAGGCCCAGGTCTCAGGCCCGCCCTGCCGTCCTCACCCAGGTTAGAGCCACGAGGGAGCCCAGCCAGCTCGGAGTCCTGCCCATGCCTTCCTTCCGTGTCGTCTGCACAGCCGAGCCATTTGGAGCCTAGCCCCTGATGGGTGGTAGATTGGGTGGGGGTGACCAGGGGTGCCCTGTATGCCGGTTACCGTGCTGGGGACTGATTGACTATTGGAGGAAACAGGAAATAGACAAGTCCACGTCAGAGCTGGGTAATCCAGCACTGCAGCACTGATTGACAGAAAGAGTCACGAGAGAATCAGCAAGGGTACAAGTGACCTGAACAACAGTGTCACCACCTGTCTGCCCCTAACAGGACAGTCACCTGGAAGACAGCAGACGACACGAACGGCATGGCTGAAGGCAGCGTGGTGTCCTGGCTGCTGCGTGGAACAACAGAAAGGGACGTGAGGAGGTATTTGGTAAAATGGAGGAGAGGCTGGCAAAGGGTAGGTGGCAGTGGCCAGCGGCACTGCCAGTCCCATACAGTGAGTGTGTGTAACAGGCTCCCGGGCGAGACCCGGAGGTGAGCGTACGAGAAGGCTCTGTGTTCTCCTGACAGCGCTTCTGTGCGTCTGCCATTTGTTCAGACTGAAAGTTCATAAACGGCGAAAAGACCACTGTCAAAAATGCAAGTCCCAAGAACTTCAGAAATACGTCCGTGGGAACGCTATTAAGTCAGCGATGGTTACGACTCTTTATTTGAGGAGACCGTCCAATGACCATGTAAAAAGGAGCCCCGAATGTCTGTGTTAGAAATACCTGAGAAGCCCCTCACGCTGTACAGACCTCCTCGCTGCTCACAGGCCACCTCGTGTGACGCACTGCACTGCCTCGAGCTTCACGGATGTGGTGCCTTTTACGAATTGAAGGTAAGACCCTCCACGAGCAAAACGGTTGCAGCTCGCTTTACTACGGCGGTCTGGAGCCGAACCCCAATGCCTCTGAGGTCGCCTCTACTTTAGTTTCCCTCATATGAAGGCTGCAATGTGGTATTCTCATTAGCATTACCTCGGCCTGTGGGAAACACATATTACGCTTTCCTCAACTTTGTACCAATATTTTGCTAATTTAATAGTGACATTTTCAAGAGCATGTATTTTTTCAAGCAAATCTATGTGTGTTATTCATTAATACGTATATCAATTTGTAGGTATGACCATGAATAACACGTTCTTTCTTACGATTATATGTAGTGACAGGTGGTATTCCAAAATTATGTTCTTCCGTGTGTATTTCTGTCTCTTCAGTCCCAATAGACAACTATATTTAAACAATGAAAAAGAAAGGCCAGCTTGTAAAACAGAAAGCTTCACAGAGATGGGGTTTCAGGGGAAGCTCCGAGGGCTTGTCCCTGGCTTCCTGGGGTGGGCCGAGAGTTCAGGGCAGCCCCAGGTGACTAGGCTCGGGGAGCAGCAGGCTGGGGGCCAGAGTGCAGCTCAGCCTTGGCCTGGCCCCGACACCAGTCCTGCAGTACAGGGTGTCACACGAGAAGGTCACACTAGTGCCCTTCAGCTTTGCCAGGCTGAAGGGGGGCACGGAGGGCAGGTGCCGATGGGCCTTTGCGCCCGTGTCGGTTTAATCAGCTTCACAGCCGCTGCTTCCCAGGCTCCTGTCAGACACCTGGTGCCCTCGGAGGAGCCAGGAAAGGGGGGGGGACACCCTAGGGCAGTGGGCCAGGTGCAGACACAAGTGGTCCACCTGCCCAGGGCAGGCAGTCTGGGGATGGCAGGGTGAAGACTGGAGGTGCCAGGGTAGGGTGCAGGGCAAAGGACCAGGAGAGGCTCCAGGTGGGACCAGGAGGCCAGCAAGCTTACAGAGTGTGGGCAAGTCAAGGCCACCAGTCCCAGACAGTCGTAAAGAAGGTCAAGATGTCCTTGGCCAAGTTTGGAGCGCTGCCAGCTATCCATCGACAGTCTCAGGGCACTCAGGACTGCAGACCGCCAGGGAAAGCCACAGCACTCTCAGAACACTAGCAAAGGCAGTGACAAAGCCGGGAGACGACAACCATGGTTCCAGGGACCAGCATTGTCAGCTCACCGACAGCTTGTTAGAAATGCAGGGTCTCAGGCCTGGCCCCAGGCCTGCTGAGTCAGGCTGCCGACTAACAAGATCCCAGGGGGTCACATGTACCTCCCAGTCTGACAAGGGCGCCGCTGAGCTCCAACCCCAGGGCTCTTGTGTCTGAGTGTGGGTGGGTCCGCGGGACAGGTAGACATGGGTGGGGAAGTGGGCTACGCAGTTCCAGACGCTGGCAAGGGCTGTCCTCAGCGCTTCACGATGAATCCAGGCTACGCCCAGAAAATGTCACCAAGAAAAATAATGGCATCCCCGAGCCTGCCAACACGCCCGGCCTAGCCGCGCAGAAAGCAGACTGCAGAGGCAACAAGACAAACAGCCTGACGGCCACCATTCATATTCCACAGGGGACAGCTGGCGCCCTGCGGATGTAGGCCGGCTCGCAGCGCTCGTCAACGCGGACATGATTTAGGGAGAAGCAGCTCGGGGTGGCTGCAAGCGAGCCAGAAACCTGCGGAGGGGCTCCCGGGAAGACAAAGCTGCTGAGACAGGAAGCTGCGCCAGGACCAGCATCGCATCTGCCCAGGTGACCCAGGCTCGCATTCTTTCCAGGGAGGCCAGCGGGGCAGCACTGATGAATGACAGGACAGGAGCTGGCCTCAGGTGGCTCTAAGGCAGAGTGAGAAAGGCTTTCCCTCATGACCCCAGAAAGAATCCCTTCCTCCCCATGTCTGTGCTGGCTCCTTGGGGCGTGAGATTCTACCAGACTAGCCTCTCCATTCCCTGCACTGATCTGGAGCTGCCAGTGACGGCTTAGTGAAGGTGTATGTGTGCCAGGCTCTGGACTACGTACCCCGCGTTTAGCCCTTTCAACAGTTCCATTAGGAAGGTCCTACCCCGTTAGGTTTTGCTAATATTTAGGTATTGACTAAATCGTAATAGGTCGTATTTACTGTCCTACAGATGGACGCGTTGAGACTAGACGACGTTAAGTAGCTTTCCCAAAGTCAGCTGGATGGAAAGGTGGCATGAGGAGCCCAGACCTGCTGCCCCAGCGTGTCTCCACACCTCTGTGTCTGTTATTCCGAGTGTGGTCCTCCAAACAGTGGTTTCAGTTGAGAACTTGTGCAAGAGTCTCAGCTTCCCCCGATTTACACCCGGACTCTGCATTTTAACAAGATCCCCCAGGATCCGTAGGCATATTATACTCTGAGCACCGCCTGGTTATAAGTGCTTCTTCCCTCATAATGCTGCAAACCTCCTTCGCGTGAGGCTCGCGGCTGCTTTCAGGTACTCTCTGGGGAGCCGCGTGTCAGGGACCCAGCGGGAGCCACCAGGCTCTAGAGGGACACAAGGGACAGAAACGCGTGCCTCTGTGATTGCCACCATCCGGAGCAGATTGGCCTGGAAGTCAGCCTTCCCCTGGTGAAGTACTGTCTGCACTTCTTCCTGCAGAGCCTAGGACTGCTTCCGAGCTCCTCTCGCCCCCCCCCCCCCCCGGGGGAGGGCGACACTCTTGCCCCCCTCTTCCTTGCCCTCACCCTCGGGGGCGTGCTGTAAGGGCGGTCAGGATGGGAAATGCGGGCAGGCTCCCAGGACAAGACACAGTCCAGGGGAGTCCTTGTGGGCCAGGGGCCTGACCCCCGCCCTGCAAAGCCCCCTAAGGCCCCTCCCTCTGCTCCTCGCAGACATTGGGCAGCATTCGTGGGCAGCGGTGCTATCCTGACACGGGTCCTGCGCTCGGCCCACTGACGAGTCCACTCTTCCTGTTGGGGTGTGTACCTCCGCAGCCTTTGGGGATCAGGCCTCTGTCACTCGTGGTCACCGATCACGGGTTGGATTGTCAGGGGCCTGAGAGGTCAGTGTCACCCACGTGTGAGCGCTCAGGGTCCTCGGGTGAGTCCCAGCTGTGTGATGCCAGGTGAGGCTCGTAACTTCTCTGGTTCATCCTCCTCGTTTGCAAATTGGGACTAACAGCAGGCCCTAACTTACAGGGATACCGGGAATGGAGCTGAAATGCTACATGTTGGGCACTTAGTGACGCCAGCGTGTAGTGACACCCAGTGTGTTAGCCTGTCACCTACAGCAGGTGCCTGGCGGCTTCCGAAGCCCTGACGGATGCTGCTCCTCACACTCCCCCTGAGAGGTCCCAAGGGAAGGGACCATTGCCATCGCAGCCATAGTCCCCACTCCCCGCATGCAGGCAGGGCTGGAACCAGACCTGACTCCTTGCTTCCTGCTGTTTTCTCAGCTCCCTGAAGACTGTGACTCTAGAGGGGGCAGGTGACCAAGGAACGTCTGGGGACCTGGTGGCCAAGGGGCCAGGGCCGGCTGCAGCCAGGAAGTCGGCCAGCACAGGTGGCTGTGACAGGCTGGCCACACCTGCTGCCACAGCCGGATGGGCCCACCTCAGCTTCTCTGCTGGGCTGAGGTGCAGACCAGCCCCATGGGTTCCATCAACCTGGCCCAGCAGTGGGCTGGCTGTGGGCTCCTCGTTCCATACCTGCCCAGGACGAGGGCGGGCCTCCAGGCTCAGTGTTACCCCATCATGGGGACACTGGGCCGCGTTTGTGAGGGCCCCTGGGAAGTCCTTTCATTGCAGCAGTGAATTTGAGCGCTGCTTCGCTTTAAGAGCAGTTTGTGTCCTTGGCTAAGGTGAATTGCCAGGAGGGGTCGATCTGCAGTTCAACTTTTCAACGTCAGGATGAGGTTGGTGGTCTGACCCCGCTGTCCTCCCAGAGCCGGTGACTCCCAGTCTTTCCCTCGAGACCCCAGGATGGACAGTGGAAGTGTTGGAAGCACTCTTATGCCTTGCTAGTGAGAATAAGACACCCACAGAGGACAGCTGGGCAGCGCTGAGGAAATGGGACATGTGACTTCAGTTCTTTTCCTTTATGGGAAACAGTTCCGTCTACGTACGTGCCCACGCAAGGTTCAGCATGTGCACAGGAAATGCATCTGAGGACATGTACCGCAGCACATTGGTCTTTGCACAAAACAGGACAACTCGGGTGTCCACTGATAGGAGACGGCCCAGTGAGGTAGCGTGTTTCCCCAAAAATAAGCCCCAGTTAAGATCGTCAGCCAGACGGGTGCATTTAGTACGTTATGACGATGTTCCAGAAGAAGATGACGTGACTGTGTTTGAATAAGTGTAGACTGTTGTACATGAAAAAAGAAGATATCCCCTGAAAATACTCCCTAATGTGTCTTTTGGAGCAGAAATTGTATAAGACCCATTCTTATTTTGGGGGAAACAGTAGGTATAGTCAGAGAGCAGACTATTGCACGGCAGTTAAGGGCTGCGCATGTCATTAGGGATAGATCTCGACAATGTATTGTTGAGTGAAAACAAAGTGGCTGTTGTTAAAATCCTGTTTATGTAAAGTGTTAAATAGGAAAATCAGTCCTGTGTGTTGACCCTAGGTTCATAGAAGTTTATAAATGAGACATAAAAAACAGACTGCTGGGGTTATTCTTCATGCATGAAAGAGGTTGTCCATGAGAAGGGGGATGAGCGGGGTGGCTTGTGTCTGAAGGACGAGGGGACTTCACGTTCTCTGTGGGGTTGTCATGGCAGCTGCGTCGGGGGTGTCTGTCGAGTTTCCTTGTCTCCTGGACCTTTGGCTGCTGACTCTGCCTCAGGCCACAGCAACGAGCCTCAGGCTGTAGGGGTGACGCTGTCCAGCTGTACCGCCGGGATCACGGTTCTCCCGAGGTTTTAGGACCTGAAACGCTCTGCAGCCGGCCTTGAGCTGGCATCCTCAGGGGCTCTCCCCTGGGGTGATTCAGCCCCCAGGGGACATTGGGCCACGTGCAAGACTTTTGGGTTGTTGCACCTGTGTGTGCTGGTGTCTAGAAGGCAGAGACCAGCGATGCTGCTGAGCAGCCTACGGGGCCCAGGACAGCCCCACAATGAGGCATCATCTGGCCCAATGTCAACCCTGCCAACATTGGGGAGCAGGCCAGCTGTGTGGCCTCAGGGGAGTCACCTAACCTCTCTGTGCGTCTGCGTCCTCACCTGTAAAATGAGTATGATAAGTATATGTACTGTGTATGGTGCTTATGAGAATTCAGTGTTCTTTTGTTCATATTTTGCTAGTGAACACATGGAGACAGCACTGAAGGAATTTCCCCAAGGTCAACAGCTGGTAAGCAGAGCTGGGACTCAAACCAGTTTATCTGGACTCGAAAACCTGGGGGCTGAACCTTTGTATCATGGCTCAGTCAAAGCTTGTATCATTTTCCCCAGGGGTTGGCAACTGAGGGCATGGGGAGTCCCGACAGAGAGGAGCTGAGCCGCTGTCCGCCACGGGCCCATGGCCGCTTCTTCCCTTGCCCCATTTCTTAGCACCCAGCACAGCGCGTGCACCCGTCCAATGGCACATACGGCGGTAACTGTGGTCCACGTGCAGTGGCCCCAGCTTCCCTAAGGGAGCAGAGTCCACATGCTGTGGCCACTGAGGGGGCTTACAAAGACGGAGATGTTTTACAAGCGTGGGGTACAAATCAATGTTCCGGGCTGACCACACCCTTGGGATTTTTCATTTTCCCCTTTATGCATGTGTTCTGTCTCTGCGGATTCCAGCAAGTTGTGGAACGTGTCAGCCAAGCAGCCAAAGGGCACATACGCAGCGATGTCATCGGCACAGAAAAGCTCAACTGTGAAGCCAGCCAGTGGGCCCCGCCAGCACCCCCAAATCTCCTGTCCCTGCCCAGTGCTGTGGGCCTTTCCCAGTGTCCCCGCCGCGTGGGTCAGGGACAGCAGATTGGCTGCTGCAGGGGCAGTGGGCGATGGGGAGGCCGTGCTGGGAACCTGGGACCCTATACAGCTCCTGTGACCTTGAGCAGGACGCTTGGCTGCCTGAGCCTCAGCCACCCCCTTCCAGCGTGTGCGCCTACACTGGCCCAGGTCCCACAACTAAATGACAGCTTGCCCACTCCTTCCCATCTCTGACTATAGAATCTGGTTTTCATTCCCCTCATCTTCCAGGGCCTCCGAGCGAGTTCCGGTGCCCTGTTTCTCTCAACAAAGATAACTACTTCCACCTGCCTCTGTAACTCGTTCATGGGACAAGGAAAGCCTCCTGACAGCTGGCTGCCTCGCATGTGTTGGGTGAGCGCTTGAAACACGGACGTCTCCCCTTGCCCCCGTCCCCAGGGGCGGGGCTGGATGCTCCACGTGCTGCTGAATTCCGAATTCCAAGAGGGCTGTGCTGTCACTCTGATGCTCACCCCTCTGGTGAACAGTGAAGGATTGGGGTCTAGACCATGTTGGCCTGTTTCCTGCGCCATCTCCCCTCCCAGGCCATGGAGGTCGGAGACTCCACCCACTCATCACACCGAGGCCTGAGGGGAGGGGTTCACACTGTCCCATAGCGGCCATGGCAGAGCTGGGATGCAAGTCCTGCATGAAAGTCTGACCCCATGTCCCACAAGTGGGAGCAAGGGGTCCAAGGACAATGGGCTGTGGACTCACACCCAGCACTGCCCTGGCTGTGCGTCTCCTCTGCTTCTCGTCCCTGCGATGGGGACAATAACAGTCTTTCCTTCCAACCAGGAAAGACCCAAGTGACCGCTGCCGGGGCTTTGCTGACGGGGGGTGGCGTTCAAGCCCGTGCAGATGGGGACTAGTGTAAGGTCACACACCGAGCGGGCAGGACTCTTTCTACTTGAGGGACCTGAGACTCTTCCCACCCTGACGCACAGGAAGAGGTGGAGCCCCCCTTGTTAAACGGGGTTGTCTGAATCAGAACTGCCCTGGGGGTGACAAGTAAACGATCCCTGACAGTGGTAAAGATCACAAATTCTGCTCACAAATATATGCGACCAATCAAAACTGTATAAATTATTGTAAAAGAAACATCCTGCTACCAGATGGGTGTGGGGCACGTGGGGGCACGTGGGGGCCTCCGGTGCTGCAGCCTCTCAGAGGGTGAGCTGACAAGACTGATCGAAAGGGACAGTTGCACCGTGGTGGCAGCTGTGGGCTGTGGCCTTTGAGAGTCCAGTCAGCTGGGCCGGGAGGGCGGTCCTGCAGGTAAAAGGAGCCTCGCCCACCAGAGGGTGGGGTTCACATAGAATGGATGGGGGTGTGGGTGAGGGGACCTGATGAGTATTCTGAGGGGAAGCAGTTCTGTGTGTGACAATCAAGGAGGGGCTGGGGGAGCAGCTCCTGACCGGCCCCAGCCTCCTCTCTGCTGAGGTTTTGGTTCGGCTCCTGCTCTGGTGCTGGCCTCCTCTTCCTGCCTGTGCAGGCTCCCCCATGACACATCTCTGGAGAGGAGGTGGGAATCCAGACACTCCGCTGGCCATATCAACACCAATGCACTTTTTAAAGAAAAACCTTTTCTTTTAAAATAATTATAGACACTGAAACTTGCAAAACTAATGCAGCTGGGGAGAGGGTCCTTTGGACCCTCCTGTGGTGAAATTTTAAACGTGTGCTTGGTACTTGTAAACAAGTGGGCCAGGGTCTAGTACAAGGAGATTTTGAGGTTCGCTCCATGTCTTTGCAAACCTGCTGCTCCATCCGTCCCTGAACGACCTGGTCTTTCTTCCTCCAGAAGTCTTCGTCAGCCAAGGCCTCGGGTTAGCCCTCGCTACATGGAATTTACTGGAAAGGAAGAGAGCTGCACCCGCATGCGTGTGTGTGTGTGTGTGGGAAGGCTGAGCAGCAGAGCCAGAGCCCAACAAAGACAGCATGTGGAACTCCTGGCCAGGCCCTCAGGGTGCTGCCATGGTAAGGAACCGTGGCTTCTCTGTTTCATTTTTCCTGTCCTTTGTCATCTCCTTGCGAAACTTTTCCACATCGTCCAGCCAGAGTGGCTTTATCTTCTGGCCCACACAGACAGCCCTTCCCAGCTGGGCAATTTGTTTCTTGGGGGGTCAAGTTCTCAGCCTCTGTAGAGTCCATAATATTTACTCAGCATAGGAAACCAAGAAGTACTGTGAATAAATAAATTCTGGCCCAGAGGCAGTTCACTTGCTTTACCAAATTCTTTGACGTTTGTTCATGCATCACCAAAATGAGGGGGAAACTGCCTCTTTCAATCTTTGAGTCCTCTTCTTAGTGGGGGTGTCAGAGCAGTCCATGAGTGCACGAGGCTTTTAAAATCACCAACAAAGCTTTTAAAGGCCGGGGAACTTGCAAACCACAGCTCCAAAAGGTTGTAATTAGCGTGATGTGAAAAAATGTCACTTGACCTCTAGGCCCCCTTCTTTAAAAAGTGGGTCCGTGAGAGTGGCCCCCTGCTGTTCATGAATGAAAACTGGTGGTCAGGGGGCTGGAGCACTTTGGACTTGGACGTGGGGAGCAGTCTCCCCAGCAAGCCCTCCGCAGGGGCCCAGCCCAAGACCGTGTGTATCTGCACTCCCTCTGGGGCCGGTTTCGCAGACCGTGCCCGATCTGCTGTGAATGAGTTTCTTCCTCAGCCTCTCAGAAGCAGAGAGTTGCCCGATGGCCGTGGTTTTGCGTTTGCTATGACACCGTGAACACGTTCTCCTCTCGGTGGGACAGCTGGTTGCCCTGCCCAGTCTCCATCTCTGCCCTCACTCCAGTGCGTGGCTCTCTGCAGCCCTTTTTCAGCGGAGCGCCAGCGTTTTGCTCAGCACCATGTGGGTAACGTCACTGTCACCGTCCTTAGATCCCTGAGGGCAGGGGAAAGGACACAGGAGCCGACTCCTCTAGGCCCCAGTCAGCACAGCTGGGACTGGTCTCAGCACAGGTTTCAGCTCAGCATCCAGGAGCACTTTTCCCTCGTGTGACTGGAGCACGTCACATGGCGTGTCCTGGAGGTCGTGCCGCCCCCGCCGGCCACCAGAGCAGAGCCGGTTGTGGGCAGGGTTGGTTCTCTATGATGTCCGAATGTACCCTGGACATTCAGTGACAGTGGACCCCACCTCCTCCCCGTGCTCCTTCCTCTGCGTCAGCTGGGAAGCGGAAGTCTTTCCCGGACAGGTGCCCTAGTAGCAGGGGTTCAGATAGGCTTGCACAGAGGTGAAGGTGACGGGAGCCACAGCTCTGCTGCCTGTGCTGACTGCCTGGTGGCCCGTGTGGGACCCCAGCATCCAGTCACTGGCCTTGTGAGGACAGGGAGCAGAGTGTGTGGCACCACTGCTGTGGCCTGCAGCGGGCCCCGTGTGACCCTGGAGCTGCGGCTGTGCTGGCTGTGCTGACCATGGAGGTGTCCTGCTGGTGACAGCTGAGAATCACTGAGACCCCTGGGGTGTAGAGCGTGCTGCACAGCTGGAGACACTGGCCGCCTGGTCACACACAGGTAACCCCCTGGGGCCTCTGGCAGTCCTTCCTGCAGCCTCAGCCTGGACACTGTGTGTTCAGGTCTCCCGTTAACTTCCTCGCACCTGTAGAGGCTCATTTTCTGCGAACTGGACTGCCAAGGGTGATAATCGCGAGGCTGTCACCACCCGATCGGTGCCAGCAGATAGATGGCCATGCTCCGCGCCTTTCTCCGCACAGCTCACCTCTGAACCCGGGTCCCACACAAGTGCGTTT
The DNA here is from genome assembly GCF_036562045.2 of Rhinolophus sinicus. Lineage (NCBI taxonomy): Eukaryota > Metazoa > Chordata > Mammalia > Chiroptera > Rhinolophidae > Rhinolophus > Rhinolophus sinicus. The sequence goes on from NC_133762.1 coordinate 15,845,627, forward strand.
CGCCAGCAGAATATAAGCCACACCCCGACCTGCAAGGGGTCTTGGAAGTGTTGTCTTTTGGGGTCCAGCCCCTGCAGGTCAGAAAGGACCAGTGCGCAGTCCTGAGCAGGGGATGGCCGGAACGGGCTTCCATGTCTGATGGAGGAGACCCCTCTAGGTGCTGTGCTGACACCAGCCCCAAAGCTGCTGTAACCAAGTGCTGCATCAGCCCGGGGTCGTGTGTCTTACCTCGGGGAGGAGTGGGACTTTGGAGAAGGCCCGGGGCACCTGTAATGTGGGGAGGGAAGGTCAGATTTCCACATCATGACCTTTAGAAGAACAGCCCCCTTAGCTCATCCTGAAGGCCCTTCTGAGTGCGGGGTGTCTGTGGTGTCCTGAGTGGGGCCACCTCATGGGACAGATGGAGCTGGCAGGATGGCGGCTTTGAAAGGGCCACCTGGGTGTCTTAATCCGTTCTTATTGCTTGTTCGAGGGTACAGTTGGGCACTACATTCCGTTATTGTCCCTCCGTGTTTCATTAACCTCTGGCGCCCAGGCTGCACATTCAGTCCACAGCGACTGTGTCACTGGGAAGGACAATGCCTCGTGCTGCTGCCCCCTAGAGGCGCCTCGCCTGATAGCAGCCCAAGCTGTGCGCCCCAACATCCCTGTGAAAATTCTGGGCACAAACCAGGGGCTCAGCTGCGGAACAGCCTGGAAGAGCTGAGAACGGAGGAGTGGTTCTAAGAGGGTTCCGCTCACACCAACCTGGGGCCGCTGGCCTGTGTTCCCTGAAGGGGCGAGGGACCCCCGGCCGGAATCTGGTTTCCCATTCCTGCTGTGTTGTCATCTCACCTGTAACCCACCACAGAACCTCGGCGAGACCCAGGCCCATCTAGAAAGCCCCTGAACCAGATGACTTCTTGTGTTCCCTCCTTGCTCTGACATTTTAAAGAGTTTATTAAGTGCAATGTGCTTTCAATACCATCCCAAATTCCTTTCAGGTCCCCTGCAACTTTCCCTCTCGCTCTCCCCAGATACCCTTCCTGGCCCCCCGGGCACCTGGTACCTGGGCGCTGTCTTCTGCCATCTGCACAGAGCCCCTCCTGGGCCTACCTTTCCCAGGAGGTAGGTACCTTTCCCTGCCGGTGCCCCGTGTTTTCTGGACCTTTTTGCATCTTTTGCTGTCATCAAAACCAATCTCTGTAGTTCCATTAAGCAGTGAGTGCTAATGAGGGATCACATCTTTCACATCCCTGAACCTCAGTTTTTAAATCTACGCAACACGGCTACTAATAATATTGATCCTCAGTGTTATTATGAAGGTGACAAATAGGTCATGCACCCATCTGGCACCATGTCTGAAGTATTCGATAGGTGGAAGGCATTGTTTCTAAGTGGACTCAACACACACATCGTTTTCTCTAAAACCCTTTGATGCCCGTGTGGGCTTCTGCTCTTCCTCTGTGCTTCAGAGCCCATGGGAGTAATTCACGGAGTCCTGCATATACGTCCACACTGGATAGACTCTGGTGGTCGGCAGGATCGCCCCCGCCATCTGCGGAGATGCCCCCGCCCTGACGCCGGCACCTGCTGTAGGCTCTGTCTCTCGGCAGGAGGGAATGAAGGCTGCAGATCGTGGGACTGTGAGATGGGAGATGAGCCTGCATCACCCACTTGGCCCAGAGTCGTCCCCGCCTCCTTAGATGTGAGACGGGGAGGTGGGAAAGTCAGAAAGAGATGTGATGCCAGCAACAGAGGCCAGACGGTACCGCTGCTGCTCTCACGAGCCAAGGAGTGAGTGAGGGCAGCCTCAAGAAGCTGGAAGAGGCCCGGAACTGGCCCCCCCAACAGCCTTCAGCGCAGTGTGGCCCGCTGGCACCTCATAGCCCAGTGAGACCCATTTCTGGTCTCTGGAACTGTAAGATAATAAAATTGTGTTGTTTTAAGCCACTAGGTTAGCGGTAATTTGTTACAGCCACTTCTGGAGACTGTACAATCTCTCACATACACAGTCATTTAAGTAATCCTTGCCATTTCTGACCACTTTACAACTGAGGAACCTGCAGCTCAGAGAAGTTAAGTAATTTGCCCCAAACTGCACAGCTAGGAAATAGCCATCAGATCTTTTGACGTAAGTTACAAAACACAAACAAACAAAAGTACAAATTGGCTTAAACTGTAAAGGGGGTTATTTGCTCACACAACTAAAAACGTTTCCAGAGGAAGTTCTTGTGGAGAACAGGCAAGGCTTGGTCCACAGCTGCATGATGACACCAGGGACCCATCATTCCTTTCCCTCCAGCCTCTGTTTCCACAGTCTTGGGTTTATTCTCAGGTTGCACACAGTGGACCTTACAGCTCCAAGCTCACCACTGTGGTGGTAAAAATGACTGTAATTCCAGGTGTTACAACCTCACTCTCCACAACTCCTAGAGGGAAAAAGAAGGCCTCCCTTTCTCAGGAGGCCCAGCTAACATCTTACAGTGATTTGTTGCTTCTAATTAAGTTACCCCCAATCCTGAGCCACATGCTGCGTCCAATGCTGGGTTTATGAAGGGGAGCGGGGGACAGTTGAATTGTCAGAAAGAAAATCCAAGTCGTTTGGGCAGGAGAAACAGGAAGTGCCACAAAGCTTCTGGGTTGCAACACTCCTGTCTCCCGATAAGATCGTTTTCTGATTCTTTGGACACGTGGTCGTTGTCTTTTTACCTCTCAGCTCCTACCTCCACCGCCCAACTAAGGGACAAACCTAGACGCATCCTAATCTCTGTGTCCCCAGCCCCTAGCAGGGCCTGGCTGAGGTCAGCTGTCAGAGAAATGAGGTGGCCAATTGGGGGGGGTTCTGGGGGAGGGCACAATAACTCCTGCCAGTACTTGGAAAGTTATGTTCCTCTATCGTTGTATTGATGGCAGTGCTTTTTCCCGTAGGAATGGAAACACGGGCCTGAGGAGGAGGTCTTTTCCATCATACCACATTTCCAAGGATTGTGTTCTGAACTGCAAACCTGCACTGACCTTAACCACCTCCTAGCAACAGACTGGGGTTTCAGTGAGTTTCTAAAAACTTCTAAAGTGTGGTGTATTCTTACCAGCGAAAAGGAAAGACTCTTACCTGCATTCCACTTGACCAGGTGGGCAGAACACGCAGTTACCTGCTTGGAGTGCACAATGGATCCCTTTGACTTCCTGTACCGAGGGCTGGCAGCCAACAGCTCTCACTTCACCTACGCCAGTGGCTTCCATGGAGTGGCAGGTCTCCTTGTTTATCATGGTTCTGATTTTTGAAGATAGGCATTTCTTTGGGAACTATCAATAACCAAATACGCTTGTCTTGTGTCGAATTAAAACTAGACTGGAAGGACAGGGCAGCACTCAGGGCTTAGCTGTTGAGAGGCCACACTGAGATTTAGAAAGGTGAGGGTGCCTCCATCCCACCCCTCGTAACAACTTAGACCACGTCCAACCACAAAGCTGTGGAGGGTAAGAACGTGAACTCTCCAGTCCCACAGACTTGGCTTGAAACCCCGCTCTGATTTTAGATTAAGAGATAGCTCAGTTACCAGAAAGGTAACTTAGTGAAATCTGGGGTTTCTCTAAAAAGGAACACCAATTATGTAGCATTCCTGCCAGGAGTGCACAGTCTAAATGTAACCACGACGGCACAGGTCTGCCCAAATGAAAGGACATGCTTCAAACCAGTGGGTCAGTATTCTTCAAAAATGCCGATGTGAAAGACAACGAAGGGCAGTGCGTTGTTCCAGTTAATAGGAGACGGGAGACGTGACAGCTAAGGCAGTGCTTGCTCCTAGATCCGATTCTGGACTGAGGAAAAAGTTTCCAGAAGGGACAATATTGGGACAATTGACAAAATTTGAATATGGGTTATAAATTAGATAATTGTACTGTAGCAAAGTTAGGTCTCCTGACTTGGATCATCGCAGTGTGATGACGTGAGAGATTTCCCTGTTCTGAGGAGATCATGACGGTGAGTTTAGGGCTGAAGGGGCCTAATCTCTGTAACTGACGCTTAAGTCATTCAAGAAGAAAACTAGAATAAGAAATGATGAGGATTGGTGACTAGACTTGACGATACTGTATTGGTACGTCAAGTCAATCTTAGACGTTCTCTCCACATACACACGAAAAGGTAACTATGTGAATAGATAACTAATTCTATCGTAGTAATCATTTCACAATGTTTATCAAGTCATCACGTTGTCCACCTTAAACTTACACAATGTTATATGTCAATTATATCTCAACTAAGCTGAAAAATATGTGGAAACATGAGGATCTTACTATGTAATAGGTAAATATATAGAGATAAAGCAAGTGTGGCAAAATGTTAATCCTAAATAAACCTAGGTGAAGTATATAAGACAGTTTATTGTAATTTTCTCACAATTTTTCTGAATCCTTGAATTTTTTTTTCCAAAATAAAAAACGTAATCACAAAGGAAGAGATGAACCTGCCTGGACATTGCCCAGGACACGGCTGTAGGGGTGCTGACGTGTCGCTGGGGTGCTGAAACTCTCTCCAGACATGTAACCCGAAAACAAAGTATTGGGAAAACTTCCCTTTGGAGAATACCAATGTGGTTGGAAAAACAATACTCAGACCACTTATGATAGGGAGACGAAGTTCCCAAGGGCAAACTGAAGCATCAGTAGACAGTTCTGTCACTTTTTGGCCTCTTAGGGAAGGTCTTCTTTCTCTGCCCTTCCCCTGTGAAGTTCTCGGTCTCGCTTCTAAAAAAACCTGAATATATATATTTAAAAAACTTTTTAAAAATTTTTTTCAGTCACATGTGCCATACAATATTGTATTCGTTTCAGGTGTACAATAGTGGTTAGATATTTATATACCTTACAAACTGATCACCCACTTAAATCAAGGAATACGTAGTTTTTAAATGTTTAAAAGAGAACCAAATTGTTAGCCCTTCTTTTTAATCTCGTACTGCCAGTTGTACAATCTTGAACAAATCACTTCATTCATTCATGCCACAAATGTTTATTTAGTACCTATTCTGTGCCAGGCACTGTTTTAGATACCGGGGACATAGCAAGGAGTAACAACACACGTATGGCACCTGCCCTCTTGGAGTTTATGGTCTAGTGACACGTGGCAGACATTGGAGATTGCCAGCCTTACAGGAATTAACTCTTCCTTACTAGACCGAATTCTTAATTTTGTCTGAAAAGCAGTGTGTGAGGGGGAGAAAGTAATGTATGCTACAGGCTGGGTGAAAATATTTGCAAAGCACGTATCTGACCAATCCTAGTGTCCAGCTTTGGAGATTTTGAATGTGAGGTGGCCGTGGGATGTGAAGGTGTCCAGTAGGCGTAACACCTCTGGGTTTAGGAGATGGTTCTGGGTTACAGGTGGACTGGGAAGCATCAGCATATGACAGATAACTGAAGCCACAGGAGAGCGTGAGACAGGTCAGGGAAAACGGGGAGAGGCGCGGGGCCAGAGCTGGGGGGTATATTCAGTACCCAGTGCATTTTAGCTGCGCAGAGGAAGAGGCCTGCAGAGGGGACTGAGTGGGGCGCCCTTAAGAGGCAGGTAGGAGAAAAAAGTAGTCTGAGGTCACACACAAAAATACTTAAGACAAATAAATCACTGATGTAAGAGTCACCGATGTAAGAGCACCTCTCCTCTCAACAAGGGAAAGCGCAAGGACTGAGCAGAGTGGCGTGTGGCAGACCTGGAGCGCTGGCATTTCTGGAAGGCGGACTGGACAGGATAAGGATGGGAGGGGAAGGGCGAGCACAGCCGCTCTGCAGAGCGGGCTGCCCGCGGCAGATAAGGCGGTGGGGACGCAGGGGCGAGCGATGGAGACGGAAGCGTCATGACCTCCAAGTGGGGAGGAGCAGCAAACGGGCGACTGAAGTCCAGGAGCACAAGGACGCCGCATTCCGCCCACTGGGGCCGGAGCGCCCCCCGCGCGCCCACCAGCCGGCCGCCCCGCCCGAGCTCGCGCGTGGAGGTCACGCAGCACCGGGACCGAGGGGCATCACCACGGGAAGCGGTTCTCGCGCTGCTCTTCCGACGAGCGCCCCGCCCCACGCACAACTGGACACGCGAGGCCACACTAAGTAACGGACCAGGGACGGTCACGCGCCTGCCGCCCAGCGTGGCGACTGCGCGACGCGCGAGGACGCGCCTCCCCGCTAGCTCCGCCCTGGCTCTTTCTTTGTTTCACGTCCGGAGATTCGCGAGAGCTTGTCGGCAAATATCGCGAGCGCGCTGCGGCTCTCGCGGTGTTTGCGTGCGACTGCGCTCTTCCTTCCTCCCCGGCCCCCCGGCCGCCTTCCTTCCATTCCCGTCCCGGCCTCCCCTCTTTCCCCGTGGTCCCCTCCTCGCGGGCTAATATGGTCTCCAGCGATGGACGCCCCAAGTGCAGGTCAGTTTGCGCCCGTCGCCTGGGGTCTGGAAGCCGCAGACGCGCGCTGTTCGGCGCGGTGTCCCTGCGTCTGTCGCGCGGAGTCGCTCGGCGGGCGCCCGGGCCTTGGGCTCGGGTCGCTTCCCCGGACCTCCGCGCCCGGGCCGCGAGAGCCCCGGGCTCGACCCTCTGCGCAGTCCGCCCACCTCCGCCCGGGGCTCCGCCGGCTCCGTAGCTGCGCTGGGGTCGGGGTGGCCCACCTCCCCGCCCTGCCCCATTCATAAGCGGTCGGGGCGGGGGCAGGGTCTCCACAGCCTGTTGTTTGTTCCGCTGTCCGGCCTCCAGCCGCTGCCTCGCTTTGCTTCTGAAAGCGGGTGGGAAGCGGTCAAGGCCGGACGCTGCTCCGACAGGTCCCGGGCCACGTATTGCAGCGCTGAGCCTCCTCCCCTGTCCCCCGCTCTCTCTTCTCCACAAAGAAGAGAGAAAACTGTAGACGCTGGAAGTGGGCTGTGCTCTTCTCTGCTCTGGTCGGGCCCAAGGCCTGACAGTGGTGAGGGTCCTGCTCACCCACCGCAATGAGTCTGCACAAAAGATGCGAAGGTGTTTTCCCTCGGGGCTGCCTCCCCGCCACTTCCCCGAGAGGTAGGAGCCGGGGCACATTCACATGCGACCCCTAGGTCTTGACTCTGTAGTTTAGCTTCAACCAGAGACATCTCTTTTAGGGAGAATCTGCTCATTTACCCAAACCATTAAGGTTTTTTTTCGTTTGTTTTTTGGGGGAGGGTTGGTTTTGGTTTTGTCTATGTTGTTGAATGCTCTGTCAGAATCTTGTCTTTTGATTTTTTTTTTTCCTGTTTTAAATGCCTCCAACATCACTGGGTCATTCTCAAATTCTTTTGTTTGTACTTATGAAATATCCAGGACAGATCTTCCCCAAACATGCCTACAAAACATTTATATCATTCTTGTTGTTCTTTTCCAGGTATTGTTTATCACATCTCGGTAGTTAATTATGTTACCAGTTTTTAACTTGATAATATCGAGTCATGGTTTAGAGCCGTACTGTCCAATTCAGTGGACACTAGTCATATATGACGACTTAAACTAAAATTATTTAAAATTAAGTAAAATTAAAAATTCAGTCGCTGTAGCCACATTTCAAATGCTCAGTATCCCCATGTGGCTAATGGCTAACTTATTGGACAGTGTAAACAGAGACTATTTTCACCATTGCAGGAAATTCTATTTGAGAAAGCTGATTTCCAGGTATTTTTACTTAAAATAAGATACTTTGTAACTTTTTAAATGAAAATATTTTCTTTTTTCCCCAGGAGACACCTTTGAGTACCTTATTGAAACATTAAATGACAGTTCACATAAGAAGTTCTTCAATGTACCGAAACTTGGAGGCGCCAAGTATGGTAATGTTGCTTAAATTTTCTTGGTTTTTTTTAGTTTTTTTTTTTTTTTTTCAGTTTCTAACAGTAAAAATGCATTGGTGAAACTGAGCAGAAGAAATTTTAAATCTATTCCCACCATGTCGTAACAGGTACACCTACCGGTATCTCTCACATTTTAAAAACTCCTCTTGGGACAACTTGTGTTTGAGAAAGATGTAAGCCCATATCTTAACTTCTCATTTAAAAATCTTAACTAAGCAATGATTTTTTTCCCCCCCAAAAAAACTACTACGATTTGGAAAAAAAACAAAACCAAAAAAGCCTGATGATATTCTACGGCTGTTAAATGTACCTTTTAATTTTTCAAGTGAACAGTGCCCACAGTTCGTTATCTGCCATCCTTTGAACAGGAATCACCAAGAGGGCCTGCTGATTTGATTTCTTCTCCAGCACTGGGCATGGCTGGCTCGGGCCTGTACACCAACACCTTTGGCAGACCTTTGCAGGCACCTGATCAGGGTCCAACTTTCACTGACGTCTCAGAAGAGTGAACTTGGCTGAACCCCTGGGTATTGGGTGGAAGTTTCAACTTTATTGACCAAGTTGAGTGACTTTGTCATGCAGGCCAATGAAGGGAAGACCTGTTTGGAAGAGTGATTTATTATTTTCAGACTTTTTAGTAAAAACTACTTCAAAAGATAAATGCCAAATATATTGGAGTCAGTTTTGGAGGGAGCTTTTCTTTATCTTGGTTTTTTTCCCCTTCTTGCATTATTTAGTTTAATTAAGATTGCTTTTGTGATTTTCCTGAAGATTTTGATGGATTTGAATATTCTGGACTGCCACTACCATGTTTCCCCAAAAATAAGATCTAGCCAGACCATCAGCCCTAATGCGTCTTTTGGAGCAAAAATTAATAAAAGATCCGATCTTATTTTACTATAAGACACTTCTTATATAATATCATATAATACTGGGTCTTTAGAGTATAATATAATGTAATTTAATGTGATATAATACCGGGTCTTATATTAATTTTTGCTCCAAAAGACACATTAGAGCTGATTGTCCGGCTAGGTCTTATTTTCGGGGAAGCAGGGTAGCAGTATTTTCTCATACATGGTGAGGAGGGTTAGGTATTTTGGAGTGTCTCAGACGATCCCCATCTTAGAATTATGTTGCCATTTAAAAACAAACAGCTCCCCAAATGAGAGTAGTTTCCTTTACCTGCCTGTGTAACCGCAGTGATTTGTATTAGTGCTGATGTCCTCGTTCACGTTTATTTTATCCCTTCACTGATGATCAGTTTGTATGAACTTTAAAAGGAGAAAAGCTGAACTGATTTTACACAAGAAGGGTTTTTTATTTCCCCTTGCTTCTCCCAAATATCTAGTGACTGACCTGGAACTTTCTTGACCCACATTCCATAGCTTAATAAAGTAAAAGAGCATATATAAGGTTGATTTCTAAATTGAGTACGAAAGTTCTTTCTGTGGGTAACTTGTGGAAACGTGCCTGCTTGAAGATGGTTTCCCAAGTACAGGAAATCAGTCGGAAACCATCGAAACAACTGAGAAACGCGTTGAAAGAGGACAATAAATAATGTAAAAGCTAAATTATCTCTGGCCAATAACCTGTCATGGGCATCTGAACGTGACTGGCTTCCAGGATACCAGGTCTTTATCACCGTGATGTATACAGTAAAGAGCACCTGTGAGTATCCGTGCCTGCAGAACAGAAATCTGGTTTTTATTTCTGTGGGCTTAAAAGCCTGCTCATTACTGCCTTCTCTCTATTTGTAAATAAAGCTGCTGCGTGTATGTAATATTTAACGTTAGATGCAGGCTTATCATTGCATAGAATTGTTGGATTGAAAGTGTGCCCTCCACCCTTTATAGACGCTTTTCTTTTTATACTTTCATTGTATAGTCTCTGTTCCAGTCCTTACTCTTTAAGTCAGGGGTGTCCAAATTGCGGCCTGCGGGCCAACTGCGGCCCAAGATCCATTGTTAATTGGCCCGCAGCAAATTCCAAAAATATATTTAGTTTACTTAAATAAACCAGGTGAGGCAATACGTACTTCAGCTCGAGTGAGTGGCCCGGCTGTTTGTGTATTTTACCGCATATGGCCCTTTGTGAAAAATGTTGAAAAAAGTTTGGACACCCCTGCTTTAAGTATAAGAAACAAAGACTCACTTAACTCAGCACTCAAGTAGAGAAGATGTCCCAGTTTCCAGACATCCAAAGACAAAGGAAGAAAGCACAATCAAGCCTCATGGGAACCAGAATTTCTGAGCCAAAGGCTGTTCTGTTGTCACTTGAAGGCTGCCTGGTCTCTCTACCCTGTTACTTTTTGAATATCTACTCCAGTCTTCTGTCTCCAGCCCATTTTACTTATTTTGGGTAATGCCCAACGTAGCCACTGCTGGCCATTCTTTTTGTGTTACAATTAGCTTACCAGCCAGTTCAGGCTGTACCTCTAGATGAATCTGTTTGGCTGGGCTTGTCAGGCGTCTCTTGCTGGTCTAGTTATCTTGCTGGAACATGGACACGAGTCCCAGTTTTCTAATCTTATTTCTTCCTTGGACTCTGGAAAGGGCTGTGAGTTGGGCAAGCAGTGAAGCAGTATGCTTGTAATGTTTGCACACAGTACGTCACTTTGTAAGGATTACCTTTCCGTGACGCTATTCCATGTGCTCCATGAGCTCACCACCCTCCACATTTGGTCCAAGGGTCTGTTGGTTTTAACTCTGTTTTTGTTGACAAACTCTGTTCCAGATTAGGGCCTTTGGGTAGCAAAGAACAGACACCCACTAGCTCAAGTGAAGAAAGATTTGTTGTTTGACACAAAGCTTCCAGGCCAATGAAATGTAGCTGTATCTTAAGAAATTGGGCAGTGGACCCAAATAGAGGAAGCTCTTTATTTTCTCTCTCTGGGCTTCAGATTTCTGCCCCCCTCCTCCATTCTTCTCCCTCTACTTCATTGCAGACCAGCCTCCTCTGCCCGCTCACGTCATATGTGACCCCTGATGGCAGCCTCAGCCCCTGGCTTCGCCTGAACACCTCTCTGCTTCGGGCTGTGTCCTGACTGCAGATTCCTAAGTGACGAAGCTAATTGTCCCAGGGTGTTTTTTCTCACCAAGCTGTTGCTCATTGACCTGCCAGGGGACTGAGTGGCTCTTGCTTCAGGGGTATGGCCAGGGGGGTAATGGGACACCGAGGATTGCACAGGCCATGGCCATGGCAGCAAACAGCCGGTCCCAGGCTCACCAGGACTGGACGGGAAAAGGGTTTCTGCAGCTTCATCCACGACAGGTACTCTTCTCCTTTGCTGTGTTTGTCAGTGAGTGGAAAAACATCTCAGCAGGAATCTCTTTTCTCCTCTTCTGCCTTCTTCGACTCTCTCTGTGGCATTTTCAAAAGCAAAGGTCAGAGCTCCTAGCTGGAGATGAGTCCGTCCATCCTGATGCTGGTTGGAGACAGAAGCAGTCGGGTCCGGTGGGTGACAGGGCTTTCTAGGACAGACAGTATCTTGTCTTTTCTCCAGGCTCCTGGCCGTGAGCAGGGTTCTTGGGTTTACAGGGTAGCTGCTGCAGCTGGGGCCGGCCCAGTCCCCCAGTCCCGCCCGTTTCTGAGTCTGGAATAGAAAGGTGCCCTGGGACTTGAGGCCAGTCTGCAGCTCTGAGTGTCCCCTCCTCAGTCTCGTGTGTTTCTGTCCGACTTAGTTCGTCTAAAGACAGTTGTTAATGCCGATTTCACCTGTGGGCCGTTTCTTCATTGACTCTAAACCTGGAATTTCCACTTTTTATCAGTGACAGTTTGTCTTCACTGCATTGCTTTGTGATAAGCAGGGAGATAGTCTTACCCGCCCTTTATAGAGATGAGGAAATGAGTGTAAGAATCTAAGTAATTTGCCAAAAGTCCCATCTCTTCTAAGTGAGGAATTTGGCCTTAGACGCGTATCTTCTGATTTCAGACCAATACTTTTGCCTCCTTAATGCCATTCTGTTTCCCAGCTTAATAATGGCAGTAATAAAACACTAGTGTTTATTGAGTACCTACTGTATCCATTTTGTGAGATAAGTTCTGTTACTGTCCACCTGGCCAAGGTCCCACTACCAAGTCCCATGGCCTGCTGAGTGGTGGAGGAGAAACGCACAGAAATCTGTGCTTGTGAAGCCTCTGCTTGTAAATCCTGCAATACGGGGGGGCTGCAAGCTCATGTGTACAAGGACCATCTGGGCAGCACAGACATGGGAAGGGGCCCTGGTTGGAATTGTGGGAAACACAAAGGAGTACGTGGTGCTCAGTCGAGCAGAAATGGGACCTCGGTGCTGTAAAATTCTCTGATATTTATCTTAAGCCAAACATTTGGATTTTCATGTGAAAATTTCCTGTTTTTCCGATGTTGGCAATTAAATCTTAAAATGTTCAAACTCTCTGCAGAACAAACACAACACATCAGCTGGCCAACCATTCGTGACCTGTGCACCGAGAGGCGCCACGATGCCCAGTCTCGGTGGCAGCCTCAGGCCTGTGATCGGGGCTCGGCCTGCCTCTCACCGGTGCCCCGTGGGAAGTAGCACACCGCAGTGTCTTTCCAGGGCCCGAGCCACGTGTTGTATCTTCCACTGAGTGGTTGACCCAGAGGTTATTACCAGCTCACTTCAGAAGTGTGATAACAAGTGGTCGGACTTTCCAGGTTCAGATTACCAGCCTGCCCTGGTTCCCACGTGGCCTTCTGATTACCTCTCCTTAGAAGATTAGCTTTCCAGACTCATAGAATCCTAGGAATTCCTGGGAGGAGAGGCGGAATGAATCCAGCCCAGTTTCCTGCGTGGTGCATAGGAATCTCTCAGCAATACTCATTCATTTATTCATTCAGTTAACATCTATTCAGTACTCACATGTTTCTGGCAAATGAAGGATGGCTAAGATAGCATCTTGCTGCTAAAGAAAGCATTTTGTTGGGGTGGTGGGTTAGCTCAGTTGGTTGGAGCGCGATGCTCACTCGGATCGCCGGTTCGATCCCCGCGTGGGCCACTGAGCTGCGCCCTCCACAACTAGATTGAAACAACTACTTCACTTGGAGCTGATGGGTCTTGGAAAACCACACTTAAAAATAAATACAATTTTAAAAAACAAAAAACAAACATTGTGTTTAGTAACGGGGACATAAACAGAATATGTAAGGACAGTGTTTTAGTATGTGTAGCAGTCTCAGTTCAGTCAGAAGGTAGAACGGGAAGTTTACTATAAATAAGTGTTGACTGATGCGAGTACAGCAGTTCCCCCTTATACATCGTTTCTCTTTCCACGGTTTCAGTTACCTATGGTCAGTTGCAGCTCAAAAAAATTAAATGGAAAATTCCAGAAATAAGCAATTCATAAATTTTAAGTTGCAAGCCATTCTGAGTAGCGTGATGAAATGTTGTGCCCTCCCGCTCATTCCTTCCGGGACGGGAATCACCCTTTGTCCGATGTCTCCTCGCTGTAGCTGCTCCCTGCCCGTTGGTCACGTGGTAGCCTTCTCGGTCATACCCCGATGTTACAATGGTCTCAGAGCACGAGAGGAGTGATGCTGGCGATTCGGACATGCTGAAGAGAAGCTGTAAAGTGCCTCCTTTATGTGAAAAGCTGAAAGTTTTCAATTTAGTAAGGAAAGGAGAAGATTCATTTGCTGAGGTTGCTAAGATGCAGGATGAAAGTGAATCGTCTATGCATGAAACTGCCTAATTTACAAATTCGGCTTTCTCGTGGAATGTGTCTGTGTGGGAGAACACTATACATAAGGTCCGGTGCTGACCGCAGTTTCAGGCGTCCACACGGCGCCCCGGCACGTCACTGTCACAGATAAGGGGGGTGTGACTAAGACGTACGGGAACCACATGGCGCTGTCGGGCTGCAGGAGGCCGAGAAGCTCCGGCGGAAGGGCCAGACCTCCCTGCAGCAGCTGTGGCTCAGCCCGCCTGCTCACTAGATAGCAGACAAGTTTGCTGCTTTGACCAGATGAGCTGGTCTGCAGTGCAGGCCTGGGGCTGGCGGCCGGCAGTTGGTGAGGCGGGAAGGCCCTGAGAGAACGCATTGGGGCCGGGTGGGGGCCCAGGTGGGCGCTCGCAGCAGGAGCCCTGGGTAATGACTGCAGGTGGTGGAGAAGGGGAGGAAGAGAACTGTCTCGGTTTTCTATCACTGCGTAACAGGTGAAACCAAAGGCTGTGGCTTGCATCCGTAGTACCCCCTGTTCCTGCTCCCAGATCGGGGTCAGGAACTCGAGAAGGGCTGAGTTGAGAAGCTGTGGTGCAGGGTCTCCCGAGGTCATGGCTGGGTGTTGGGCTGCAGTCATCTGAAGGCCTGACCGGGGTGGAGGGCCCGCCTCCATGGCTGCATGGCTGGCAGTGCTTGCTCTCCGCCCAGAGGCCTTCATGACAATAGGCTGCTGGCCTCCCAGAGGGAGGCGTCCAGGGAGGAGGCAGCTGCAAAATGCTTTCATGTCCCGGCCTTGGCAGCCACACACCCCAGTGGCCACAGACAGCTGATCTTCAGGGTAGGAAGTCACGTGAGAGCCAGGAGGTGAGGGTCACTGCCGTCAGCCTGGAAGCTGGCTCCCACAGAGAGAAAGAAGTCAGCTGTTGTGGGGGAGAGGGTATTTGCCTCTTTCCTTGCAGTAGGCCTCTAGTAGTTACCAACTGAGACAAATTTGTAAGTTAGTGCTTCTTAAGGACAAAAGGTTCACACTCTTTTCTTATAGCACTCTTATGTGATAATTGCTTTTTAATTTAACAACTTGCACATGACAGAGTTAAAATTAAAAGCCTGTAAGACCACCAAGATTACACCAATGACAAGCCCCCTGCCCCGACTTCTCTGCAGAGAACGCTGTTCTCAGTTCTCCTGGCCATTTCTTTCGGTCATTTCCTCGATACAGTTAATAGACTTGCTTATACAGCTCTTTCTTGATTTTTCTATTTTAGACTTGACTTTCTTCTATGGAAAATGAGAATTTGGTGCTTTTCTTCTCTCCTACATACATCCCATGTACTTCTTCCTAGTATAGTTAACATAGTTTTTGGTTAAGTCAGAATTCAGTGTTTATGTTGTTATGACTGTAAATGCTCTCAGACAATCTGTGCAGTAGATGGTTGCATCTCATTTCTCTTACAACTTCGTATTGTTTCCTGAAATAAATAATTGTCTTTTTTTGTTGGCTTAGTTTTGTATGCCCTTACCGGTAATTCATCTCCAAACTCTCCTAAAGAACGGAACTCCTCCTGGTATAAGCAGGTAGTCTGTCCATTCCTCCCCCTCTTGGCAGCGCGCCCTGGACTTGGCCCTCTGCCCACCTGACACTGCTCGCGCTGCTGTCGGCGCAGCCCTCGTCCTGCGAGGGCCTCTGCCTCTCCCGGCTGAGGCTTGGCCCAGGTTTCCTCATTTTCTACTCCATTTACCTTCTTGTTTTATAGAACATACCTTCCAGTAGCTTCCTCAGAAAGGGTGCCTGGAAAGTGAATTTTGGGGCCTCGCGTGGTGAATTGCCAGTGTGCCTGTGTCCGGTTTCTAGGTCGGCAGTTATTCTCCCTGGAACTCGGAAGGCACTGTTCCCTTGCTGTCTCACTCCTCTCACCCCTCTGTGAAATCCCAGGCACCCCGATTCCTAGTCTTTGTCTCCGATGGCCTTGCTCTGTGTAGATGCCTAGTGCCACATTCTCTATTCTGCTCAGTCTGTTATTAATTCTCCGTGCACTGTCTTCCAGATTTTTGTTAGTTTTGCTTCTCCCCATCTGTTCCTGTGGGTTTATAACTCAATTTTATTTCTTTGCTATTATCTTAGTGGTTTCAGGAGGAAGTGGAGATAGTTGCTGGTGTTTATATTATCCTGTTTTTCTAGAAATCTGATGAAATGCTTTTTATGAAGATACTCTTAACAAAAATTAATCCTCAGATGGTTTTTCCAGAATAATTAAAATAAAAACTTAATCTCGTATGTTTGCTTCTGTGACATTTTCCTTCTCATTATTTCCAAATGTTCCATTTAAAAATATCCCCTGTAATTCCTCTTAGATTGGGGGACTTCATTATGTTTCTGGTTGAGGTAAGAGTGGAAACTCACATTCCCTGATACCGCCTGTTTGTCATAATGTCTGAGGGTTTTGCATGTAGACAGGTGATGAGGTAAAGTGTGCACACCCCTCCCATAAAACCCAGCCCATATTCACATTTCTCTGGTTGTCTCAAAAATACCTTCCTGCAGTTGGTTTGTTCAAATAGGATCACACGTAGCATTTGCTTGGTGTGTCTCTGAAGTCTCTTGTAAAAATCAGTAATACCCTCTTCTCTCCTTTTTCCATGGCATTCAGGTCGAAGAAACCAGCTTTTTTATTCTGGTTTGGCTGATTGCTTCTTCATGATTTCACTTGACTGTCCCCTGTATTTCCTGTTAACGGGAAGTTAGGCTAGGTGTTTGATTAGATTCAGCTTTACTTACGCTTGTATGTATTTTTGCAAGAACACCTCGTGCTTGGTGCTTATATATCCGGTGCCATCGTGAGGCAAATAATGTCTACACGTCCCACTGTCGGTGATGCTACATGGGTGTAGTTCTCAGCTTGGTCCCTCAGTCAGAAGTTCCCGTTTCCCACATCGCCTAACGATTTCAGCGTCCACTTACGATCATTGTCACCATCCATCATTTCATTACATGTTGGTGATTTTTAAGTATGTTGTTTTTTTCTATATTTATTAGTTGTAATTCTGTTACAATGAGGGACTTTCTCTTAACTATTTCCTTACTTGAAATCAGGAATGACAGGATTAATGATTGACTTCTCTCTTTGTCAGTTTTCAGGGTAATGAGTTGCTCTAGCAACTTCCATTGGTGATCGATGAAGGTTGTTTTTTTTAAGAGTCATTATGAACTGGGGGCTATTTATATCCTCAATATATTTCAGTGAATTACAGTCATTATTCATTTTGATGCTCGGGTTGATCCATTAGTGTCCCTGTTAGTCTTTGATAACTTCTTCGGTTTCTGACACAAGATGGTCCAGGATTTTGTGTGCATACCCTTTCCTAAGCATGGAGCCAGCCATTGCTTCAAGGAGCAGGCTTTCTACAAATGGGGAATAGTATTTAGCGACAGCAGGCTGAGTTGTTAGGGTTATTACTGTTGGACTGTCATTGTCTTGGGCATTTTCACTGAACACAGCAGGAAATATTTTTAAGAAAGAGAAAAATAAATCGTTGGTATGTGTGATTGTAACTGAAATATAAGAGTTTTTTTGTAACTTCACTACTCTGATGTTGTACTCGTACATTGTTCCTGGTGGAAATCTTGGTTCCAGCCCCAGTAACAGAAGTACTTTTTGCTTTTTTCTCATTATATATATGACAGTTTCAAAATTAGAAAATCAGTATTAATGCCTGAATCTTTTGGCCCTTAGTAGACGTCCTGCCAGGGAGGTGCGGCCACAACGCTGTGTGGGGTATAGACTACGATTTTCAGTTTATGCTCTCATTGTTCTTTCTGTGGGGAAAAGTGTGTATCATTCACATATTTGATATTTGAAATATGTGTCATACATTTTTTACTCCCTTCCTCGCTGGATGGGTTGCACTGTAAGCGCTTTGCACTGCTCTTGCTCTCAGGCCTTCTGGAGATCTTCGTCCCCGGGGACAGCTGCGTGGGAGCCAGTGTGTGGGTTCCCATGGTTTGCCCAACCTTCCCTTTAAGTCCCAAGGAAGCACTTTTATGTGGCAATATCTGCTGTGAGAATTTAATATGATGGAAAAATTTAAAATACTCAAGTCTGTTTCTCTGTGGCATTCTAAAAACTAGTCCTCTAGAGTGAATGACAGTTTTCATGAAATGAGTTTTACCCACCGAAGCACCCTGATTTACTTTTAAATTTGAACCATTTTTTGATGGAAATTTTTAAAGTCTATTACAAGCTTTTACATAGTTGAACCATTTTTTGCCACAATAGGGATGTCTTCGTTACTGTATTTAATTCTGACTTGCGGTGCTTTTCAATTTTTCTGTCTTCCTGAATGTTAATTTGTATTTGTCAGTGTCACGTGCCCAGGTCAGCGCAGCTCTTGTGTGAAGGTTTGATCTGCTTTTCCAGGCCTGGCTTGCATGCAGGCACGCCGGATTTGTGGAAGCCCAGTGTCGGCAGGAATGATGTTTTACTCCATGTTTCCTAGATGAAAATGTTCTTAAATGGAGAGAACAGTGCATCTCTGTCTTCATCTAACTTTCTGCTACTGTAATCTTTCCATTGTTACGACTGTTCCTTATTAATAGTGATATTTTCTCTTGATTCAGATTCTCTGCCTTACTCAATACGGGTCCTGTTGGAAGCTGCTGTGCGAAATTGTGATGGCTTTTTCATGAAAAAGGAAGATGTCATGAACATTTTAGACTGGAAAACCAAACAAAGAAATGTCGAAGTGCCCTTTTTCCCTGCCCGTGTTCTTCTTCAAGATTTTACGTGAGTGACAGGTTTCTTTTTCATGAATGAATTTCAGGGTATTCCCTTCTTAAAATTCAGACTCCCCGATAGTTGGCTCCATTGTTTTTTAATTTTGAAGATTAGCTTACGAATTTTTTTAAATTGCCCTTTCTAACTGAAGTAATTCTTTAAAACTTAGGCGCTTGTTTCTCGTGCCATTTATTCAAAAACGACTTTTGCCTGACCTCCTCCTGTGGTCTCCACCTAGCTGACAGTCCTGTCAGACCTCAGAGACCCAGACCTCAATTGCCCTGTTTACCTCACCGTTCCTCCGCGTCTTTCCCGTCCTGGTCAGTGGCACGATAGGCTCCTGTTGGTGCAGGACAACAGCTGGGACTTCACCTGAGCCCTCCCTCCCGCATACAGACGCCAGTGTCTCAGCAGGTACTTTATCACCTGCATCACTGTCGCACTGGTTCAGCCCGTTCTCTTACCTGGACCGCAGCTGTAATCGTGCCCTGACTGACGTCCCTGCTTCCGCACTGGCAACCTATAGTCTTTTCTCAGTAGATAAAAATGGTAATCAGGGTTACACCACTCCCTCAGGCCAGGTGGCTTCCATCATATTGAGAATAAAACCCACAGTCTCTACCACCTGAAAGGCTCTGCCGACCCAGGTGTCCAGGGAGAGGTCACCCAAAAAGTTAACCTGTAGCTGAGTTTTGAAGGAGGCTGAGGAGTTAGCTAGACAAGCGGGAGTGTCCCCTTCAGCCCCATGCGGTCTGGTTTGTGTGCCACTGCTCCATGGGCCCTGTGTGTACTGCTGCCATTGGATTTGCAGTGTCACCCTAATTACTGCTTTGTCCCCTACAAATCCCTGGAGAGCAGGCACTCTCTTATTTGGCCTGTGCCCTTGGTGCTTAGCACACTGAAGGCATTTGGGAAATGCCTGCCCCATGCTTGGCTGGAGACAAATATATACCTACTGTGTTTCCCCGAAAATCAGACCTTTCTGGACCATCAGCTCTAATGCGTCTTTGGGAGTGAAAATGAATATAAGCTCCGGTCTTATTTTACTACAATGTAAGACTGGGTCTTGTATAACATAACATATCATAACCCTGGTCTTATTTTAATATAAGACCTGGTATAATGTAATATAATACCAGGTCTTATATTAATTTTTGTTCCAAAAGACACATTAGAGCTGATGGTCCAGCTAAGTCTGATATTCAGGGAAACACAGTACACTTTAACAGATAACTTTGGAGTAACAGGAAGGCACTGGATGGAAAGGGCTGGAGCTAGGGAAAAGGGAGAGGGGATATCATAAAATTGAAAGCAGGAGAAAGAATTCCATAGACAGTTCCCCTGAAGTTCTCTTATGCCTCTGAAAATTGTGCTGTGTGACTTTTGGCACATCTACCCCTGAGCGCTCAAGTTATCATAATGTTTAATGTAATTCTCATACCAGGATACACCAAACAATGGATAACAAGTACATTATCCAACACCAATGCAAACTCAAAAGGGATACTTTTAAAATCTAAAAATGAAGAAATGCATATTAATCATTTTAGCATAGTAAAAGAACATTTAGAACTATAATTTGATCATGTGCTGTTTTTCAGTGGAATACCGGCAATGGTGGATTTTGCTGCTATGAGGGAGGCAGTGAAAACTCTTGGCGGCGATCCTAAGAAAGTCCATCCTGCCTGTCCGACTGATCTCACGGTTGACCATTCTTTACAGATTGACTTCAATAAATGGTACTTTAATACAGATATTAGTAAAGACAGCCACAAGTTGACAGCTGACAACCAACCCACTGGGAGTGGATGGTAGAGAAAAGGAAGTAGAGCTAATTGATGCCACAGCAAAGTATTCCTCATGTAGTATTAACTAACATGGAAAAAGAAAAACTGCTGGAAAGTTTATGTATTGCAAACTTTTTTTTTTTAATACTTAGTCTGAATTTCATTTCATGTTTGTATATTTCTGCTGGCATTTTCCATAGAAATGTATAAGCCTAGAACCAGCTTTGTGGAGTGACTATCTGAATTCAGTCTTCATTTCCTTTTTATTTATTAACCTCCTTCCCATCCAGAGACTCTAAACATGTGAGCCATGAACGTCTTTAATTAATCGGTGATTGAAAACACTGAGCTCAAAATAAATAAGACAACAAATAACAACAAAAAGAAAACACTGAGCTCACTAAAGCTGTTTTCTTCCCACTGAAGTAAATTTCTTAGATTTAGAAGATCCCTTTGACCAAGATCAAACCAGAGAAGACATGATTCTGTTGTCATGCTCCCACTTTTTTTTATGTTCCCTGGAGTGTTGGGATGAGGCTGCGATTCATCACAACCTTTGAGGGTGTTTACCCTCCAGATTAAAACTATGGCTCTGAGCTTCTTTTAAGTTGTTAGATGAAAAAAATCTGTGTCAGTACTTGCAGCTTCAGTTATTGAAGCGTTTATAGAAGCGTATGATTTCATTGGGCACTTAGAATTATGTTTTCATCTCCATCAATTTAAATTACCTGTTTCTTTTTGTTTTTTTGTAATCTGAGATTTGCTTTTGAAATCTGAGTTAAATGATATATAGTAACATTGAACAACATTCAGTCGCTTCCAGATAGCATTGCTAGTGTGCGTTTTTGGAAGAGCTAAGTCTCTGTCACTTTTAACTGGTCTTGTGTCGTTTTTTGGAATGATAGTGCAATACAGAATGCTCCAAACCCTGGAGGCGGTGACTCGCAGAGAGCAGGAAAGCTCTCTCCACTTAAAGTGCAGCCCAGGAAGCCCCCCTGCAGAGGCCAGACTGCCTGCCGCGGATCCTGTGACTCTGGAGAACTAGGCCGCAGCTCAGGAAGATCGTCCTCACAGATCGAGAACACACCCATTCTGTGTCCTTTTCATCTGCAGCCAGTGCCTGAGTATGAGACTGCTTTTTCTAGTACTAGCCAGGTGGTTTTTCAGTTAGGGAATCACACTGTTCCCCGCCTC
This sequence comes from Rhinolophus sinicus, assembly GCF_036562045.2. Classification (NCBI taxonomy): domain Eukaryota; kingdom Metazoa; phylum Chordata; class Mammalia; order Chiroptera; family Rhinolophidae; genus Rhinolophus; species Rhinolophus sinicus. The sequence continues at coordinate 15,866,857 of NC_133762.1, forward strand.
CTGCCTCCTGCTGACCCACACTTCCTGTGCTGGAGCACGTGGGGCATGTATTGCCTGCTGTCCTGTCCTGACAGAGCAGTTAATTACAGTGGTGGTCTAAAATACCCACATCGATTTCTGTTCCTCAGCGAGAAAACTTCGATTTTTCTGTCAGTATATTTAATTTTCGTGACTGATGTAGAAAGAAAAATGGTATCGCATCTTAAACTGAATTTCTTTTTTTAGTGAATTTGTACCGTTCATGTAATTATTACTCATTCATATTTCTTTTGTGGATTCCCTATTTATATTTCTAGCTTTTTATCCCTACTAGGTGATTTCTTATATTTTTCTTATTGCATTAAGAATTCTATATTAAGAATATTGTCATTATTGTGTGTTATAACCTTAATGACCCTTGTTAAATAAGTGATTGCCTATGTGGTACCATGGGAAAAATGTAAGCTGCCTAGAAAGAACCCTATTCTTAGGAATTGGTTAAATTTCCGAATAGGTAATTTTTCAAAATAAGAAAAAGAGTTCTATGGCTTCAATTTTTATATATTATAAAGTTTCCAAAGTTTTCTTCTTCAGTTATGTTGTTTATCCCATTGTTAATCGACTGCCCAAAATTTTTTTAATTGAATAAAACGTGATTTAAACTTTTTAAAGTTAGAATTTAACACATTTAAGATTTAGAATAGCTAAGAATAATATCCACACATATTTCATCCTGCGTACCACATAATACATTATTTCATTTGTTCCTAAAGTAGATCTTTCAAGTTCTGTCTAGTTCTACAGTTTTTGGCTCAATATTTCTATAAAGCCTCAGGTTGTAGTGACCTGTGTTCTTCCTTTCTAAGAATGCAATACAATATGTGGGTCTTTTGCCATCAAATAATGACAATTTTATGTAATAACTCCTTATTCCTGATACTTAGTTGCCCTGGTTGTTAGGGGCATATTGACTTTTGAGATTAACATCTCTTATACAGAAACTCATTTCCTGAAAAGGAGGATTTATTGATTAAAAAAATCATTGATTTTCTTGGTTGTCTTTTTATAACTGCCAAAGTAGGAAGTGCTAAGATGATACGATTTTATTTTTAAAAATTCAGTTTGGTGTAACATTTCCCCTCCATTTTGACTTTAAATTATAAAGTAGTAAGAAGGGTTATGTTGTAGTCCTGGCTGTGTAAAAATAATAACTCTCGTGTGTGCTGTTAATGCATCAATGAAGTATCAATTATAGATGCCAACGAGAAATAAGGGGTGGAAAGTTGAGAGCACGCATTTGGCAGTGGAAATCACAGCCCAGTTGGCAGTCAGGTCCTGCGCTCAGATGGTGTGGCTGGCGCTTTACAGCCAGACGTGCTGTGTGGGAGGTGAAGTAACTGGTGGCTCGAGAAAGCCCTGCTCCCGGAGGCCCTGAGAAAAGTCTCACTAAGAGGTGATGCGGCTTCACAGGGTCACTCAGCAATGAATTATTCAAGTAGCCTTTGTTTAAAAAAAAGTTGACAGTTAAGCAACTGTAATTACGTGGACCCCAGAGGATATGTATAATTTAAGTTGTATTGATGTTCTAGTCAACACTTAATCAGCAGCTGGCAGGCAAAATAAACAACTTAAAACTGTTAGTAATCATTTCTAAACTATCCATTAGATAAAAATAGCTTCCTAAAAGTGGATCTATGTTTACTATTTGGAGATTAACTGTTTTTATCTCTTAGTTTAATTCCTGAATATACTTATAATCTATATAAAGTAAATTGCTACTTAATAGATAAAATAGACCCTTCCATTTTGGGTGAGGTGAATACAAGATTTTGGCCAAAAGCTTTTTTTAAACTATAAAATGATGTTGTTGTGCAGTGATAACCAATGTCCTTCTCCCAGTTTAACTGGCACAAGGGCCAAGTGGGTGGAAGGGTATGTGCTTATTTTTGAGTAAGTTACTAACCTCCTTTTTTCTTTGTTGGACGTGGGGACTCCAACAAAACTTACTGTATTATTTTTGATATGCTTTTAGCCAAGTCTCAGAGTAAGGCATGTTAAGTACAGTTTGGGACCCTGGTGTGGATGGGGTTTTACTATATCCAGTGAAATAGTGAAGTCCTTGTAATAGCTTTCTAGTGTGTTAGTCAAAGCAGAACTTCCTTGTTGAAAGAAAACAACGGATTCTGAGAAGTCTGGTAAATTGCTGTTCCAAGAATTAAAAAAATATGTGTGTGTGTGTATGAGAACGAAGACTTGGAAACACGGCAGGTCTTTTCTGCAATATGTACGTTTAATGCCAGCTCTTCTTCCTTTTAGACCTGAAACAGTGTTAAAAAATCAAGAAGTAGAATTTGGCAGAAATCGAGAGAGGCTTCAATTTTTCAAGGTAGAAATGATTTGGGGGGAATTTTTATATTGAAATTTATGAAATATTGATAGGTACGTTTTTTAATATCTTTAGATCAGTAGTTTTTAAACACTTCATAGCAGTAGAGCCGTTTGTTCCTTCACATAAAATGTTACTGGAAACGCCAATGTATAAGGAAAGGTGAAAACAGGCTGTAGTTCAGGTGAGCTGGGGGGCGGGGGGGTTTCCCTTCTTCCCATCCCTGTGACTCCTGGGGACACAGTTGGAAATTATCGTTTCTCTGGACTGTTGGAATATTTTTCTTTGACTTAATTTTGATATAATAATCTACAAAATAAATGTGTTTAGGTTTAGTGTTTGCAAATTTGTTTTTAAGCATGTACTATAAACTTTGACCATATTGAACATTGGTAAAATATTGTTAGTGTCAATATTTATATCTTGATAGCACAAATTCATGTAATGTACTAACACTTGGATTTCTTAAATTTACCCAAAACATAGTGGAGTTCAAGAATGTTTAAGAATGTGGCTGTAATCCCTCCTGGAACTGGAATGGCTCATCAAGTAAACTTGGAGTATTTGTCCAGGGTGGTTTCTGAAGGCAAGGACGTCCTCTTCCCAGACAGTGTCGTGGGCACGGATTCTCACATCACCATGGTGAACGGCCTGGGGATCCTGGGCTGGGGTGAGTAAAGGCCGGAATGCAGGGGAAGGCGGGACATCAGAAAGGAATATCTACAGCCTCTGAGGCTCTTTCATCTCCAACAGCAGTAACAAGTGTTTGCGGACAGTGTGGTGTAAGAGAATTTACGGCGTTTGCACAGTTGCCAGCACAGCACCGCCGTGGGCAGTGGTTAGAGTGAGGCTGATGACATCTGTGAAGGTGACGCAGTTACTCTCCTTTTATAGTCCTCAGTGGCTTCTCCTGGCCTCTGCTATAAACCCAAGTTCACTTGCATTTTAGTGTATAAAGCCCTTCACAGCTGGTGCCTCTTTGGCCTTTGGTCACAGCGTCTTAAAGACTGGTCATTTATGCCGAGTGGGCTGTGCTCTCACGTGTCCGGCTCTGCCCTGGCTGTTCCACTGGCAGAGCCATGCTCTCTTACGCAGTGGTTGTCATGACCATTTCTTTGCCCTTGGACTAAGCTGCGTTCTGTTCATACTGTATCTGGAGCGTAGTCCAGTACTTAGCATAATAAATACTCAGTGTTTACTGAATTTAATGCAGAGGTCAGAATCCAGTTTTTTAACCATGTGAGTGGAGTCGTTCTTGTGAGAAGACTCGGGTGCCATGTCCACAGCTCAGTGTGTGAAACTGTAAAATGAGCTCACGAAACACCCCGAACTTACCAGGATGCCATCATGTTTACGTCTGCTGTGCTGATGTGCCCATTTTTTCCTTCTAGGGGTTGGAGGCATTGAGACAGAAGCAGTTATGCTTGGGCTGCCCGTTTCTCTGACTTTACCAGAGGTGGTTGGATGTGAGTTAACTGGCTCATCAAACGCTTTTGTTACATCCATAGATGTTGTTCTTGGCATTACAAAGGTACGTTGGAGCTGGTGGCTGCGTGTCATAGGGGGCGGGGCTCTGCGAGCCTCCTCAGCAGTCCTCGTTCCCATTCTGGTAGTAATAGCAAACACGTAATACTTACTTGGTGCTGGTAAGTACAAGACAGCTGTCGCCATTGTCCACTGGACATGTTACCCCATCGATTCTTCATTACCAGCTGGGGAGATCAGTGAGCTGTTCTTGTTGTCTAACTTCAGTTCTGAGGAAACAGATTTACCATGTACCCAAGGTAACAGGACTAAACAGTAAGTGGTAGGACAAGCATTCAAACCTAGGCAGTCAGCTCTAGGAAAAGTCTAATCTTTAATACTTAATTGAATCACTTGCCCTTTAGAAACTATTATCCTACTGGCTAATACTTTCAAAAATATGGACTGTGGAAATGTAGTGTCAGATTTTTCTATTGGCTGTTCTGACATTTCTTTGTCATATAAAGTATTTTTCTCTGAGTTTTTAAAATGCTGGCTGCATGAGTTCAGTACAAGGAGTGTAGGTTTCCTAGTGAACACCGTTTGTAACACCCCATCCTAAATGTCTGGTGTCCCCAGCTTCGTTTTACTGATGAAGTCACATGTCCCATGTGTAATCCCAGTTGGATCCCAGGGTCTCAGCATTTTCCGTTAGGTTGTAGTCTGAAGGCTTTTAGGCTACTCCGCAGGGAAAGCAAATGTAGTATTGATCCTTCTTCCTTGATTAGAGAAACATTTGACATCTTACAGAAATAATTGATTCATTGTACGGGTCTAAAAGATCAAGAAGTTAAATTGAGAATTACAGCATTATTCCTAAAGGAAAAGAAACATCCCATTATGTTTTTAGAGAAATCAATTCTTTCCTTCAGGCATCTGAGAAATGAATGCTGCTTTTTAGACTCCTCTGGTTATATTTTTTAAAAAGCGTTACATGTCAATTTTTGACATTTTGATTTATTGATACAAAAATTCAATATATGAATGCGTACCTTTATTGAAGGTTACATTTGAGGTCCTGTTGTATTCGTGATCTTTGTAGGATTAATCATGTATTGTTTTTCAAAATGTATATTGTGATCCCTCGTTAACTTTGGTGAAAGCAGAGCTTGGTCTATCTAATCTGTATTCCTCATCCTCAAAAACATACCTGTGAATATAAGGAGACGCCTTTCTCAGGCTTGAGTTTCTACATCTATAAAAAAGAGTTTGGATTACGTATTGCCGCGCACTCTGTGTACGGGACTTAACATTTACAGTTTGGAGGTCGTTTCATTCTTAGTCACCTCCTTAGGTTCGCTCTCTACACTAATCTGAGACCATTTTACAATTTAGAAAAGTGAGCAACTGTTTTAGTTACTTGGTAATAAGTAAGAAAAATGATTTTAGAAGGAATTAAGTTTGCAGCCACATGTTAAAAATCCTATCAAATGGAATTGACCTGTAATTAATGTTGTTATAAATATTTGGACCATTAGTTGGAATTTGAAGAATTGTACAGCCAGTGTATAATTTTTTATTTAAATGCACAGTTTGATCAGTGTACTAGTATTTCATTAAATGTACGATGCCATCAGTGGTTAGAAGCACCATTATTTTACGTACTGCTAGGAAAGAAAAAGGGCTGCCAGCTAACACACACCGTCAAGTCTAAGCTACACCCCGATTTCAGAAACGTTAAAATGGGAATCTTAGCCACTTTGAGCTTGAATCTGAAGCCCTTTTCTACCCTGCCTGTCAGTGACACTGAGCCTGTCTTCTGTTGACTGTTTATCTTAATACCTGCGAACCTACAGTGCGGGGATGTTTCTTACCTTTACTTTCGCCAGTGTTGGCTGAAACGTTAAGTTGTTTAGCTTTCAGAGAATCCGTGGTAATCTTCCTGCTAATTTGTGTGTGTTTCTGTGCATCCCTTTCTGTAGCACCTCAGGCAAGTAGGAGTGGCTGGAAAGTTTGTGGAGTTTTTTGGAAGTGGAGTTGCACAGTTATCTGTGGTGGATCGAACTACAATCGCAAACATGTGTCCGGAATACGGTGCTGTCCTCAGCTTTTTCCCTGTTGACAATGTGACATTAGAACATTTCGGACATACAGGTAAGAAGACAGACGCTCATTAGGACTTGTGTTATGTTTCCAACGTGTCTGAAGTACTTTATGATAAATCCCTGCCTTGTTCTTTAATAGTCATGAAATTACCTTCTTTTGATACTGCGGCTTTCAAGTAAACTGCATCAGATGACCTTAAGAGTGTCCTGTCCGCAAACCCTAGTCCCCTGTGACCCACTGACAGCAGCTTAAAGGAATCACTCAAACTGCTCACCTTTGCCTCACTCTCCCGATGGTGATGGGGGCCTGGTCTGCGTAGGGGTCAGAGGTGGAGTCAGGCTGGAGCACGTCCACCTCCAGGCAGAAGAGGCCGAAAACCGGTGCTCTAGCTAAAGGACAGGAAACACATAATTCTGGGAAAAGCAGTGTAGGGTTACAGGTTCCAGATCTTTTTGTAGCCTGATTAACTGGAAACTTCGGCCAGCCTTCTGTTTACTGACTATTCAATGTAAAACAGAAAGTACGTGCGAAACCAGAATGTGTGGATTTTTCATAAGGCCCCACTTAAAAAGCAGGAGCTCTTTTTGATTTGATGCACTTCTGTTTTTTTAAGAGATCATTGCTGTAATCAAAGATGTATTTTGGGAACATATTCTAGTATTCTCCAGTTTGGGGCAGAGTGTTGTAATTTAATAAGTCAAATAGCAAAATGGATGCCTGGTCATTTGGAGCCTTCAAGGGACAGTCCTCGCAGAACATAGCTTTCCCTAATCTGGGTATTTGGTTGTAGACCATTCAAGAGAGAAATGGTAGAGGTGCCTCGTTTGCACATTAAGATGAGTTAATGCATTAAGAACCTATCACTGTGTGACAGGTTATCCTAAAACATAATGGCGCAAAACGGCAGTAATCGTTTATTGCTGCATGGCTTCAGTGGGTCAGTAATTCAGGGCACAGCTCGGACTGCTTGTCTCACCTCCTGGTGTCTGGGGTCTCAGCTGTGAGACATGAAAGCCAGGCCTGGAGTCCTGAAGTCTTCTCACTGACACACATGCACATTTGGCAGTGAGTGCTGGCCGTCCCCTGGGCACTCAGCTGGGTCTGTCAGCATGAGCCCCACGGAGCTTTCTCCATGGGACCTGAGAGAGAGAGAGCCCCCGCCGGCCAGAAGTCGCACTGCTCGGGTTCAGGGCAGTGAACATAGGGTCTGCCTCTTGACAGAGGAATGTCACCCACATTGTAACATGGGGTATGTATTGTGCCAATTGTGGGGAAATACAGCCTGCCACCGTCATTTACTTCTCACCAGGCTTATAGATAAGTATCCAGCGTCACATGGGAAATTTTCATTGTTAACATCTAAATTCTTCTAATTTCTGAAGATCTTGTTAGATCTCTTTATCTTTCTGCTCTGTGAAACGATTTTTAACTTTCATTTATTTGAATCTTTCATTCTGACTATATTAATGTTGCTTGTTGTTTAGGGAAAGTAATGAATTTACCCTTCATGGGGGTAATAATTTATTTATGTTCAATTTTATGGTTTTTCTTTTGCAAGCAGTGTTTTTTGTAAGTTTTTTAGAACTGGCTCAGTATTTCTGATCTTGTCTGTGATTGAACAACTTTTAAAGGTGGGGCTCTATGTAGTTTATAGAGTTTTTCATAGTAAAATTTTTACTACTGTTGAAAATACAATCAAGTACCAACTTGTAAAGAAAGTGATTCTGAGTACTTAGTAATTTGCCATGTTTATTTCTTGCCCCCATTGGAATTCAGCAAAGTTCCTCACTGCATTTTAATTGTCGTTCATCTTCTGTTTAGGTTTTGACAAAGCCAAACTCGAGACAATGGAAACATACCTTAAAGCTGTGAAATTGTTTCGAAATGACCAGAATAATTCAGGAGAACCTGAATACTCCCAGGTATATACAGAATAACCCATCTGGTAGTGGGTGTGAATTCTGGAGCCTGAGAACCTGGGTTTGAGTCCCGGCTCTCAGATTTACTAGCTACAGAACCCTGGGCAATTTATTTAGCCTTTCTCCTCAGTTTTCTGCTCTCTAAAATATGAAGATAATCTACCTCATAGTATTCTTAAGAGATTAAATACAAAATTATTAGAACAGTTTCAGGCATATAGTAAGTGCTCAATGAATGATAACTATTATTGGTTAACAAATGTTATTTATGACCCTGCTTTGATTTTATTCATTATTTTTCCATAGACTTCTATTACAGTGAATTTTATGACATTTTATCAGGTCTAAATTTTTAATATTTGAAACATAAAATTAATCATTCTAATTTTTTCCTACTTTATGATAAGAGTACTATAATATCCTCCCAAAATAATAATTTTAAGATCTCTGCATCTGTTTAATGTCTATATATATTTTGTAAAACTCCACTTGTGAAAGGGATAAAGAGATATACGGTTATGTGGTCTTAAATGTTAAAGCTATTTAACAACCAAAGCAAATATTTATCTCTTAGAAATTTATGTTTATATTGAAGTAGGTAGAATTCACATTCAGGAAAGTCTTAATAAAATTCATTTTCTGGGAGTGTGTCAGGGTGTAAAACAATTTGGTGTCATGGTCTTGTTAACTGTTCAGCGATTTTTTTGTTGAGAAATACATTTTCTCAGCCAGCTTTATTTTTTTTATGGCATGTATCCCTACCTGACATTATCTGTTAATTTATATGCTTGTTTGCCTGCCTTTCCCCCATCAGAAAACAAGTGAGCTTGGTGAGGACAGAAACAAAACAAAGTTTTGTTTGGCGTGGTATTCCCAGCTCCTAGAACAGTGCCTGGCACGTAGTAGATATTCAGTAAACATGTTGGGTGAATAAATGAATAGGTATATTGAAGGCCAGTATAGAACCCACAGGAATTGAATTTATGTGATACTTTGGGCAAATCTTTGAACTTCTCTGATCGTTCTCTTGTTGCTTTCAGCTCTGTTTATTGAATCTTGTGTTTTGTCCACATCAAAAATAAGACAAAGGAAATTAAATGGAAACATTTTGGTGATATAATAGAACAGAATAAATTTGCCCACTGAAAACCTGACCAAATTAAAAAATAAAACTGATATCCATCAGGTGTTGATTTCAAGAGAAACTCATTCAATTTATACATAACTGGCCAAGACTAGGACCACCAGGGCCCATGGAATGGAAATAAGAAAAACTGATGCTGCAGTTGTTATACTGTCAGTCAGAATAAATAGGGCTCTTCTTAGACAGTGGTGAAAGTCACAGTGGTGAGAAACTGAATTTGAATGGATCATGCCCAAATAAAATGCAGAGGCAAAATGGTAGGAATGCCAGAGCAATGAGTAGAGGCCCAGTTGGGAGGTGGGGTCTTAACAGGATGATTTTTTAAACCAAGGACTAAGCATGGTCTGCATGAGCCTGGCCTCTAGGTGCTCGGGAACCAGGAATGGATAACCCTTTCCCAGTGTCCCTCCAGCACCCTCTGTTGGCCACATGTCACACATGGAAGCTGAGAAAGGGAAAGGCTTGCGAAGCCACCACCGTGGTCACAGCAGGCACAGAGGCAGTGAATGCAAAGCTGGCACGGGCATCTCCTCCGCTAAGACAGTTTATCGTTGTGGGAAAAGAACAGTTGGGAATAAAACAGTTTATATAGGCTGAACAGTTGGTGTTGGGGTGGTTTGCATACCCATCTGCCAGTCTTACTTTCAACAAATTTTCATGTTCCGTAAGTTAGGTGGGGTTTTGAAATCTTTCCTGGGAGGGTGTATTTCACCATTAAAACAAGTTGCATTCAAACCAGTATAAATACCCCCCATCTGCCTCAGAAAGCCGTGCTTGAATTGCAGTGTGTCCTTAGGAATCCTGATTCCCTTTCTTCTTCCTCCCATTTCCTAGGTGATCCAGATTAACCTGAATTCAATAGTTCCATCTGTCAGTGGTCCAAAAAGACCACAGGATAGAGTTGCTGTGACAGATATGAAGAGTGACTTCCGAGCTTGCTTAAGTGAAAAGGTAGGTTCCCTCCTGCCTTCGTGGTGAACACAGCCCCACCAAGGGGGGAGGGACCAGCAGGTGGCCCAGGAACTCAGCGCACGCTGTCTCTCTTTGGAGTGCACACCAGCCGCCCCTCTTCCTCCTTGCCGAGTGCAGAGTGCAGGTCCTCGGATGAGCTTTTTCCCGGGTCCTCTCTGGGGATCAGAGGTCGATTGTGGCCATTCATATTAAAGTTTAAATTAATTAAACTTAAGCTGAAAATTTTAGTTCTGAAGTCACAGGAGCCTCGTTGCAAGTGCCGAGGGCTCCCTGTGGCTGTGGCTTCGTATAGATTTGAGTGTTCACGTCAGCACAGAGAGTCTGGTGGACGGCCCACTCCAGACCTCGGTGACTTCCCAGACTGCAACTCTCACAGCCTCAGTCCTGCCACTGCCTCTCTTCTGAGATCTAGTAGCTGGCTTTCTTGTCAGAGCTTTTATTTTTATAATTTCTTGACTTTTTTTATTGTGAAAAATACCTGACTTGTACAGAAAGAAAACAGTGTAATGAACTCCCGAGTGTACCTCCCTTCAGCAGTTACCAAGTCTAGCCACGCTTGCTTCATGTATTCTGCACACACACAGAAGCACTTGAGGCAAATCTTCAGGGCCATTTTTAGCCAAAGAAAAGTTTGTCCCATCTCTTGAGAATTGCTAGAGAGCACAGAGCCAAATGAGGTGGGTCCCGCGTGGCTGGCTGGGCTCTCTTAGCAGAGAGCTTACCGACACACCAGACTCCTCTCTCCACTCATGTTCATGCCACGACCTTCCACAGCTCTCATAAATGGCACAGTTTTCAGTGTTAAGTCACCAGACGTCAGGAGTCTGCTGTGTTTTCCACCAGTCGTTTTCCTGTAGTGTCCAGAATTTTAGTTTACATCTCCGTGCGATTTTGTGTAGGTTGGATTCAAAGGCTTCCAAATTGCAGCTGAAAAGCAGAACGATGCCGTCTCTATTCACTATGAAGGACGTGACTACCGGCTGTCCCACGGGTCCGTTGTCATCGCCGCTGTTACCAGCTGCACCAATAACTGCAACCCGTCCGCCATGCTGGCCGCAGGTGGGTGGCGGTGTTGGCCGAACGTGGTGTGGCCTGTCACCTTACCTTCCTGTCACCTTACCTTCCTGTCAGAGTCGCCGCCTGCTTCTCAGATTGTGCACGGGGTACCCCTGTCTGTGTGACACGGGAGACTTCCTGAGATTTCCGTTAGGTCTTAAGGGGCCTACGTTTGATTTACGTTATCAGTTTTGTTTTTATTATATAGGAGGTAAATTATTATAGCTTACATATCTTAGATTTAGGCCACATCTGTTTCTTTAGATAATTTAGAAGGACACTTAATTAGCAAATCTCTCGGTGAGCTACTGGGAGTTTACTGAGTGTGTGAAGTAAAACATTGATGTCAGTGAGATCAACTGTGTGTGTGTGGTGCAATTCACTAATTGTGTGAAGTCATAATGTTAAGTTACTATTGGTTTATTACGATCATGGCATTTAAAATGGTTCCATGAAAATCTAGTATATGTGTGCATGATATTATATATCCTTTTTTTCCATTTGTTTGTATGATACTATGTGATCAGGCTGTACCTTAGTAGTTTACAATGTAAAGCCTAGTACATGTACTGTAGTTTTTTGTTTTAAGTGAAACAAATCAGTAGAATAAAGTGGACAAAATTATGATAGTAAATTCATGGGTTTGGACTTTTACCCTAACATGAACCAGAGGTCGACCTGTTTAATAAACCCTTTCTTGCTTCCCACTATAATATGAGTGCAGGAGGGAGAGACACTGCCGTTATAAATCGCTGTTTGTTTACTCTGCAGGCCTTTTGGCTAAAAAAGCTGTTGAAGCTGGTCTGCACGTTAAACCTTATATAAGAACAAGTTTGTCTCCAGGCAGTGGGATGGTTACACATTACCTCAGTTCAAGCGGAGTGCTGCCGTACCTTAGTCAGCTTGGGTAAGTGGCGCTGTCACCCTATTGATACCGGCGTTGAGCAGTGGCTGAAGCTGCTTGTGAGGGCCTGTCATATGCAGACAGAAATGTGCTTGGGTCCCCTTGTCCCTTTGCCATCACCACACACTTTCAGAGGCCTTATCCCTCAGCAAACATTGGTGGGGCATATGCAGTGTGCCAGGCAGTGCGTTGGCTGCAGAGAAAGAGATGTGCTCTCTAGTTTCAGGCTGGAGAGAGAAGACAAACAAGTAAAACCAAGAGCAGAGACAGACAGTGTGAGGGGTGAGTTGTGTGGATCAGCTTTCCGAAAAGAGTGGAGTCCTCCACATTATATTATTACCTAAGTAAATTGTCTTACTTGAGGTTTTATGAGGTTATTCGGTCTATTAAGCATAGGTTAAGTTGTCCCTAAACTTTGAGGAAAAAACTTCTACATTTCTTACATACTCAAAAAGATAATGGATGCTGGCTGTTTTCAGTGTGTGTTTTGGAACATTACCTTAAATAAATCATCAGTTCCTTTGCAAGCCTGATAAATTTTATGTATTGGATTTAGAAGAGCAGCTGGAAGTAAATTTGAAGATTATGTATGTAACTTTTTAGTCCTGTCATCTTGGAGTTTTTGTCAGGGACTTTTCCTGGCTTAGTTCATTGAGAGGTGAGAGCTGGACTCCTGTCAGGGTCCCCATTGCAGTACCTCTCTGGGCCTTTTGTGCTCTCGATGCCTGACAGTTTAAACTCCTTTGGATGGAATACAGCATCACTTTCTTTGAATGGTCCTGTTACATTCCCAGCATGGAGTGCGTGAGGAATTTCCCCGCAGTGTGATAGCTTCCGTGTCAGGCGCAGTTAAGCGGGAACAGCCTCCGCATCCAGCCCCTTCAGTGTGAGGCCGCAGCACAGCGGCCTCAGTGGCTGAGGAGCTGTGACCTGAGCACACTGACGAAGGCTGATCCGTGTGTAGTGTTCTCTGACATCGTCTGGTGGCAGCGATGGGAATGAGAGCTAGCTCTTGCCCTTTCTTGACACGTGTCGTGATGTTCTGTCAATCACATTCATTCTCTGACATGCAGATTCGAAATAGTGGGCTACGGATGTTCCACGTGCGTGGGGAATACAGCGCCCTTATCGGAAGCAGTTCTGAATGCAGTGAAGCAGGTACAGCATGGGGTGGGGGACGTGCACGTGGGTTTCCGTAATGGTCTTTCGTTACGACGGACAGTAGATGCTGATGTGTATATTTCTGCAGTCCTTGCCCCTCTTGGGAAGAGTAACCTGTCCATCTTAAAGGGATTCAAAGGATCACGTTTAGATTCTTGAAGTGATTCCTTCATAGTGTAAGGAATTATTTAGCTTCTTTACAAGACTGATAGTTCTATACCTAATAATTGGTAATATGCTGTTTGGTTATCTTGCCCTTAGAAATGTAATATTTGAGGTTGCTGTATGTAATTATCCAAATTGGTACCATCTTTTGAATTGAACGTATTTTTTTTTTCAGGGTGATTTGGTTACTTGTGGAGTTTTATCTGGAAACAAAAATTTTGAAGGTCGTCTCTGTGATTGCGTTCGTGCCAATTACCTCGCCTCTCCACCCTTAGTGGTAGCATATGCCATCGCGGGGACAGTGAACATAGATTTCCAGGCAGAGCCTCTAGGTACCTTTTCCTTTGTGTACTCACCTGCACGCGCGTCTTTCCCCAAAAGTTGGTGTGTTTTGAAATGCTTCTTAGACCTTCTGTTCTTTGAATTATTGCAGGAAATTTTAACCCTAATGCACAGTTACTTCTGTAGGTATTCATATGAAAAATAGAAAATATACAAGTAATTAATAGTTCTCCAGGCTGCTTAAGCCTGAAGCAGTGCATTTGGTTTCTATGATACGTCTTTGAAAAGATGTGAACATCTTGCAAGAGTTATTTTTTATACTAAATCTCATATTAAAATTTTTAACCAGGTACTGACCCTACTGGCAAGAGCGTTTACCTGCATGATATTTGGCCTAGTCAAGAAGAAGTTCATCAGATAGAGGAAGAACATGTTATATTATCCATGTTTAAAGCGTTGAAAGAGAAAATGGAGGTCAGAATCTGCCTTGTTTCTTAAATAGTTTGATAGCGTCAGTGTTTCATGCATCTTTCTGAATAGAATAAAAATTACATTATTTTGAACACAGTTCTGAATGAGTGATAGTCATTTTGTATCTGGAATCTAATATCTAAGAGATTAGCTTGGGTATTAGAATTGATTTTATTACTTATTAGAAACATACAGCAAGCATTTATATTTGGCATCCTGAACATGGGGATACTTCGTAGAAACTGCCCATGTTTGTCACATTCAAATGGTTCAAAATTCAAATGAAGTGCAGACAATGAAATCTCCCTCCCTTCCATCCACTTCTCTCCTTTAGAGGCAGCCAATGATGTCAGCTTCTTAAGTGTCTTCCAGAGATGTTTTGTGTTTTGTGCACATGTAACCAAATACATACACTTTTCTTTAAGAACAGAGAGTGTAAAAATGAGGACAGATTGGGTATTTATTCATTTAACAAATATTTATTGAGCACCTGCTATGTGTGTGGTGTGTATTGATGAACAAAACACAGACTTTTCATGGGGAGAGGCCGACAGTGAACAGTACGTAGAATAACTAGGTAAATTATACAGTATGTTAAAAAGTGAGAAGCTCTATGGAAAAAATTAGACCAGGTTAAAGAGAACTGGTTGTGCAAAATTTGGGGAGCAAATTGCAGTTTTATATATGACGGTTGAAAACTCGGCATTTGAGCCAAGTTTTGAAAAAGGTGAACAAGTTAGCCACGTATCTGGACAAAGAGCAGGACTTTCCAGGCGGAGGGAACAGTGTTGAGGCTGTAAGGAGGGGAACTGAACGAGGGCAGTGTGGCTACAGCACCGGAAATAAGGGTGGTGGTAGAAGTGACAGCAGAGAGAAGTGGAGGTCCAGGGTTCCTGTGGGATTTGAGGCCGTTAGGGAAATGCAGTCTTTTACTCTGAATGACGTGGGATGGGGAGCTGCCGAGAGGAGTGTCATAACCAAAAGGATTGCTCTTTGCATTGAAAATATATTGGGGAGCCAAGGTTGGGTAAAAAGGACAGAAGCAGGAAGACCCGTTGTAGTGCATATGACAAGCACCAGTGGGATGGCAGTGGCCAGTGAGCAATGGTGAGGTTTGAATATAGTTTGAAGGCAGGGCTAATTGGCATAGGACAGTTATAACAGATACATTGGAAAAGAGCAGAGGTTTCCCCAGGGTCGTACCCTTACAGATTAAGTGATAGCATACCTGCAACATACTTCATCTCTCTTGAGCAACACGTGTTGATCTTTCTAAATTCTTTAGCTTTTTGTTGGATTCTGTGAAGTCCTTTATGTTCAGTTTACGTTGAAACTTAACTCGTAGCGTGTTCCTGAAAATCTGGTGCCCAGATTTGATGATCAAATCCTTATTCATTCTGTCCAAAAATGTCATGATTTTTTTAGAATGCACTCTCAGCTCTCTTTCCAAATGGATGACTTTTTTTTTTTTCATTCTAACCTAAGGACTATTTTATTCCCTTGATTATTTTCATAAGCCTCTTTTTCTGACTCCAGTTTATTTTTCTTTTGGTTTTCAACCCAAACCATATTCACAGATGGGAAATAAACGGTGGAATTCCTTAGAAGCACCGGACTCAGTTTTGTTTCCATGGGACTTAAAGTCCACTTATATAAGATGTCCTTCATTTTTTGATAAGCTTGTGAGTATGGTTTTACTGTTCAATCTTTAAAGATTGTTAGGAAATAAAAGTTTCTTGAGTTCAGTGTCTTCCGCTTCTCTACTTTTCAGACCAAAGAGCCAGTCGCACTGCGGCCAATTGAAAATGCTCACGTCTTACTACACCTGGGAGACGCTGTCACCACAGACCACATATCACCTGCCGGGAGCATTGCCAGGAGTAGTGCTGCGGCCAAGTACCTGACAAACAGAGGGTGTGTGCGTGGGCTCTCGGGGTCTCTGCATGTTCTCTCGGCTTAGGAGGCTCCCACATCCCGTGACACGTGCTGTCACGTGGTTCTAACCATCCTCCCATTGTTGGAGCACGAGATTTAAATGTGTGCTCTGTGGGCTGAACCATGTACATACTTGAGGCTCGCTTGATCCGTATCAAATCAGAAGACAAACGTTATCCAGCCCTAGATGTGGCATGTGGTTTATAAGAATACAGGGGGCCGGGCAGCGTGGATGCCGCCAGCACAGCCTTGATATAGAAAGGGGTGGAGCACGGGAGGGGCCAGAGACAGAGACCTTGGCTCAGCTGAATGGATTCATGGACCGTGTTTGCATCCTGATTTGAATAAGCCAGCAACAAAAGAAGTCTGCAGAAAATCAGGAACGTTTGAATTTCAGCTGGCTATCTGATATTAAAAAATGGTGATTTCTTTTTGTTTTGTTTTTGCTTTTTAGTTATCAAGGTAGTATTTTTTCAAACCCTGTGTCTTTTTGAGAAATGTGCTAAAACATACATAGTGAAAATATGACATCTGAGTTTGCTTCGTAAGAGTCTAATGGGGGTGATTACAGCAGGAACAGAGTCCATGAGTCACTTAGTATCACTTAGTGACAGGTGCCGGGGCATCCACTGCTCTCTTTGTTCCACTTTTGTACATTTTGAGATTTCACATAATAAAAAAGCGGTTTTAAATAAGCTTTACAATTCAGTAATGTGTGATTATTTTCCATCTGAATTGAAAACTGACTTGCTTAACTCTCGTAGCCTTACCCCTCGTGAATTCAACTCTTACGGAGCCCGAAGAGGTAATGATGCCGTGATGACGCGAGGCACTTTTGCAAATATCAAGCTTTTTAATAAGTTTATTGGAAAACCAGCTCCCAAAACAATTCATTTTCCATCAGGACAGACGGTAAGGATGTATGCAAAGTATATACAAACGCAATTGCTAATTAAATCAAAATTTGTATTAAAGACTTTTGTGTTTCTTTTCATCTACAGCTAGATGTATTTGAGGCTGCAGAGCTGTACCAGAAAGAAGGTATCCCACTGATTATTTTAGCAGGAAAGAAATATGGTTCAGGAAATTCAAGGGACTGGGCTGCCAAAGGACCATATTTGCTGGTATCGATTCTTAAATTTTATTTTCTTAAATGTCAGAGTTTTAAATATTCCCTTTGTCGGTAATATCCTATCAAAGTTTATTTTACTCATTTGGATTTTTTATGCTTTTTTGGATCTCATAATATTTGGGGGCCTTTTTAAGTGATCGTACATACTTTGTAGTAATCTAGTTGCATTAATACTCTTGATTTTGATTTGAAGTACATCAGTCTTTTCTTACTTGAAGAAATCAATATGGTGGAGGGAAAGGAGATTCTGTCTTGAACTATGCTTTATAATAATACTAACTTGTACCCATTGGTGGTTTTTCTTGCCCCCTTTTAATTTTATTTTCTCTGATTTGCTCCATCAGGGGTTAACAGACTCAGAGATAGTGGGCCAAATTTTACCTTTATTTTCCTAGACAGTTGATGGTGGTGTCTGGCTGTCTGCCAGGAAGACATTACTCCTGAGGCTGTTTGTTTGTTAAGAGCAGTAGGGGATCTGCTGGAGAGAACGGTCATGTGACATGTGCCTTCTGCCGTCTCAAAGTCACAAGTGCTTCTCTTTGCATTGTAGTTGTGAAACGGCTGGCCACACACCACCCTCAGAGCTGTCATAATCATACAGACTTCATTCTTTTTGAGTCTTTAATCTCCCCCCCTTAAAATGTAAATACTCTGAGGAGTTGTAGAAATAAGCCGAATTCTCTCGTCTTTCTGAGATAGTAATTCGAAGTGTTGGAATGTTAATTACAGGCATAGGTGTTCTTTTCCCTTTCCTCGTGGCTAGTGAGCCTTGGCTGTGTCCATTCAGTTAGAGATAAAAAATTGGCTGCAAGGTGTGGGTATGGGCTGATTTTGTCAGTGAGTGAGCCTTCCTAGAGATGATTGGCTGATACGCTGCCTTTGTCACTGTGAGAGCCTGTATGTCATCTGTTTCCTCTGAGACTGTTCAGTTTCTCCCAGGGAGGAGACCCTTTCGGAGCACAGGCTTCAACTTACTGCCTCAGTACGTTTCCAAAGTATTCTCACCCCAGCCTTCCCTTATGCCCGGGGTTCCTCGCCCGGAGCACCCATTCTCAACAGGCTGATAGCACTCCCAGGGTGAAAATCAGTGGGTGGGCATTAAGAAAGCTTCCTCTTCTTATGTATAAAGTACAGATATACACACACGTATAGTATATAAACAGGTGTGCAGTATTTATGGCATTAAAATTTCGGGGGTGGGTAACGAGGAGGAAGATGTGATGGGGGAATGTCTAAAGGCTCCCTGGGGGACAATGCTGTTTTAAAAAACAGTTGAAAAACATGGTTCTGCAGGCTCTCTAGCTTATTTTCTCCGGAGAATAAGCCTTTATGTTCTGGAGCTCTTTTGCTGTTCATGGGTTCTAACCAGTACCGTGTTCCAGGAAGCTCAGGCCTCTTGTAGGTTCTGCGCTGCACACGGACTAGGCCTCGGCCTTGCTCTCTAGGTTCAGGCGACCATCCTGCATGTTGTCTGCCAAGTCCGTCACCTGCTCCTCTTCCAAATACTTATGCAGTTCGCTTCTCCTGTTCCCTCGGTAGCTAAGGGGTTGCACCTCCTCTGTCCCTTTATTTTACTGGCATTTCAAGAGGGCGTGTTGATGAACACATGCGTTAGCTCCATGGTGATTCAGCAGAAAGCCTCCTGAGCCCCCACCGATAGAGCCCTTGCTGTGTGGCAGAGGGGCAGCTACAAGACTTCAGGAAACTACTCACATCCAAAAAACTCTAGAAGACGTCTGTAAATTGATACATCATTGACCGTTAGTATGGAGTATTAGGTTAAAAGCTTTTACAGAAAGACCAAAAGTAGAATTTTTTTCCTTTAAAATGCTAAATAAAGCAACTTTCAGAGGTGACTGGAGTAAATAAAATGCATATTTGTTACAGGGTGTGAAAGCTGTTTTGGCTGAAAGTTATGAAAAAATTCATAAAGATCATTTGATCGGAATGGGCATAGCCCCACTTCAGTTCCTTCCGGGAGAAAATGCAGATTCCTTGGGCCTCTCCGGCAGAGAAACATTTTCTTTAACATTTCCTGAAGAACTGTCTCCTGGAGTGACATTAAGTATAAAGGTATCTCTCAAATTCTCAGATACTACGTGGTTGTGTGCTGTGTGTTCCCATGGATGGTTCTAAGTTAAATAAAAGCAATTACTGTAAGTTGCATACTAACGTCAGGTAGTGACATGAAACTGTAGTTTAAGTTGGCTGTTTCCTATGTTAACACAGTTTTCTGAGGAAAAGTAGAACACACTGGACACTAGTCCAGAAAAGGAAAGACACGCACAGTCACATGTGTCAGCTGCCTTTTCCTGCCTGGTTGGCAGCTCTTTCTTTTCTGATGTACTTTTGACCCGGGCATATGCACCGCTCTAAAGAGACGGCAGAGTCAAGCATTCACGGTTAGAATAACACAGACTTACAAAAGAAAAAAAGGAAAAGAATAGCAGATATTAATGCAATGCATATTTAATAAAGTGGACATGAGTAGTGAGTATAACTTCCCTGATTAATAAGTCAGAGTCTAAGTTGCTTGATTTCGTGTTGTAGGTGTTGTTACCATTCAGAATTAGGGATGAAAATACCCATTTCCTACTTAGCTGTGAAGCCCGTGGGTAGGTATCTCAGATGGTTTTCACACAGGAGAAAGGCTTCTCAGAGTATGTGGCCAGTGTAATCACTGAGTATGAGGAGAAATGGTCTTAACCACTTTGAAGATGTTACCACTCACGGGAGATGTTTTTGTTTGTTTAAAGACAAGCACTGGAAAAGTGTTCAGCGTGATCGCTTCATTTGAAAATGATGTGGAAGTAACATTGTTCAAACACGGAGGATTATTAAACTTTGTGGCCCGAAAATTCTCATAGTGTCTGCTCACTGTGGATACTTGCCTAACTGATAACTGCAAACAAAGCCTTTTGTGCTGGACCCAGGAATCGTCCCCAGGAGCTGCAGACAGGCCCAGATGCTCACGCATCTCATCCACGGATGTAAATGACTGTGAATCAACATCGTGACAGAAATGAAATCTTCTTGATTCTACATAATACATGAATGGTGCTATTAACATTGCTAAAATCAGCGTGTGGAGTGTGTTGTGGAAGAGACCTGTAAGTATGGGGGGATATTTTATCAGACCGTTTTGTAAATAAAGGCAGAATTTGAACTTGTGTTGAAGATTCTTATATGAATAACCTCCCTGAAGTTGTCTGTTTAGTTTTGCACCTATAAAACTGTATACTACTGTTTGTTGGTTTAAGTAGGAGATTAAAAGAAGCCAGATTAGGCCCTGAAATTGTGGGCATTGCAATCTGATTGATAAGTGGACTTTGAAATAGATGAATTCCTTTTCAGAACTGTGCTGGATGGAGTCGGCATTCTTAGTTTGTAACATAAGCCAGGGTTCCTCTATGTGTCTGTCTTGACTGCAGGGGATAGGATCTGCCCCAGACACAATCATTCTGTCCGGTTCAGCAAGGTTTCCTCCACTTCTGAAGATGGGCCACCACAGAATACAGCTGATGCTGTAGCACCACATATCAACAGCTGGCCTTCTCTTAGTTGGGTTAGATTCTTTTTCTCACCTGGGTGGTACTGTAATTTCCTGTAACGAGGCATCAGTAACCGAAAGTCCACGTTCATTTCGAGTTGCTAAAGAGAACTTTAATCATTAAACACTAAAATGATTTTCTCTAGACTTTTAAATGGTCCACCCTACATTATGTGGTTGCTCAACCCTAAGCATTTTCAAATGTTGGTTATTTCGTAATTATTTAGGTTGATTTCTTGTCATTTGGAATCATTATTTTACCTGAGGTGCATGATTTTATTAACGGTGTAACGTTTTTGTTTTAACATCAAACGTTGCCTATCAGGATAAAACACTTTGTTGTTGCTGAGCACCATATTTTCTCTAGATGTATGTCTGTTCACCACCGTGCATCTCTGTCAACAAGAAGTTGGGCGACTTCTAAGAAAAAGGTTGGATAATTAAGTCCACAAAGGCCTGTGCCCTTTTTTAATTGAGAAATTAAACTTAGCAGGCAAAAGATTTATTGTAGGGATTTTTTTCACAAGAAGATCTTCATGTGACCAAATTAAGTTGCTGCAATTCAGAATTAGCTCACATTGCACAGAGTAAAGGATGATTTGTTTTAAGCTAAAATGCTGATACTACCAAACCAGTGGGTAAGAACCACTGAGACCCTTGCACATAATCAGTCACACAATCTTTTGAAAATATTCTGCAGATAATATGTTTAGACAATTAGATGGACAAAATGATTTGACAAAAATTAATTTCCCCTTTTTATTTAAATCTTTAATAAATATTTTCTGTGGTACTTTGAAATCATAGTGTGTTCTTGATATTTTATTACGGTGTATCTGTCAGTGCATGTATATTTAATTTACATGAAAACATGAGTTAGGGATGGAGAATTTCTAAGTGGAATGTTAAAAGACCTGTGATATGCTTTGAGGAAACGATAGTTCCAGACTGGGGAGGGGGCATTGATATTATTTTTAAGCATACTACAATACATAGTCTGTACATCACAAACAGCTGACCAGGGATGAAGGTGACAAAGCCAGCTAGCTATGAATTAAGCACTTAAATTTCCAGTCTGCCTAGTCCAGTAGTAGTACAAGCAAACCTTGTATTTCAGGAACAGAATCAAGGTTCTCTTAATCTCATGTTTATATACAATGAACCAAAAAGCTTGGTAAGCATGGTTATCAGTTGGGGAGGAGAGTCGTGGATGTACGTCCCAGCGTATACCTTATAATTCTGCCTCTAGCCAAATAACTGTGTTTGCACAAACGTGGCATCTGTTGGTTGTATTGTTTTATTTATCTTCTTTGTTAACTATATCTGGGTATTTTGTGTTTAAAAAACAAATATTGTGGAAAGGAGTTCAATGGTTACAGAAGAGAAGAAAAGCAATGCTGTAAACTTGGGGTACGTTATACTCCATACAGTTGCCATATTTCATGCCTTTGGATTTTGTTACTCCTGTAAAGTGAAATCAATGGAAATGTCATCCAGCCACCGAATTGCCATTATTACACCTGAAAAGTTTCCAGGATGACAGTTACCATCATTTCCTGTTTTGTCTCCAGATATCCAAGGTGATACTTGAATGAGCAGTATTAGAATCCTTTTAGCCAGTTTGCTCAGTTTTTCACTGGTGATCAGACTTCAGTGGTACCAAAGGGGGAAAGTACAGCTAAGACCTAAATCAGAATCCTCATCATTTGCGTATACTCGTTATGTGGTGTCGTGTGCGTCACCTTCTCAGTGATGCATGCGTGACAGGACAGGGAGAAGTTATGTGACTGACACTTTTCTGTGGTGAAGGAAAAGACACCTTCCTTTCTGCCTTTCGGTTTAGGTGAAGGTACTAAGATTCTGGGTGTTGCCTCTGTCTTAGTTTGATGTGGAGTAATAAGGAGAGGGAAAGAAGAGGGACTTCGGCTTCTTCAGTGGCCTTCACCTAAATTGTGAGTGCCCATGTGTCTATCAATTTTACACGTAACATGTATCTCACTTAACTACAAATCATTGTCAATTATTTAAAGCCAACCAAACAGTGTAACAGTTTTAAGTTCAATGTTAAGTATTGTATAGAAATATATCGGAGGCAAAGTTCAGTTGATGACAATTGTGTATATGTTATTGATGCTGTAAATTATTTTTAATAAAGAAAATTGTATTATCACACATTTGACTTATTAGAAAGTAATTTGTAGTAATTGAAAATAAAATACTGTAACTTAAAAAGAGAGAGGATGACATCCAGAGATTTCCAACATGTTATCTAAATGTCTGGACATGAGTTATTCCCAATATGACCGTCAAAATGTGGACCATGGTCATTCTCATCACTGCAGTCAGCTAGTCCTTTCTGTTGTACGGCCAGTGAGAATGAAAACCAAGGTATAAGTCTGAAAGACAGCCTTGAGGGAACAAGTAAAGTGGAACACAATTCAGGGGTCATCCCAGCAGGTCTTATATTCATGGAGTCACTAACCTTTTACCCAAAGCTGATGGGTCCCTTGTACAAACAGCATGAAACTGGGCGAACACTTCTTGACTGTTCAAGAGATGGGGACTGCTGTGCTGGGCCACCCATCCCGTTGACTGAAGTTGAGTGGTAAGCTAGACTTTCTTTCAAACTGAAGTCTGCCTGCTGCTAGCTAACACCTACTGATTCTGCTGCTCCCTAGTTTGTCTTTGCCTCTTAAGGCACTTTGGTACAACTAAGCATTAAGTGCATATTTAATGAATAAATCGGACCCTCCACAAGTCACACTGCACATAAGCTCCATGCAGTAGACCTTTTATTATGGCAGTAACTTCTGTGAAACTATATGAATTGGTGGTCTCATGCTATAAGTTGTGTATTCAGGAAAAAATGGCCTTTCTTTGGTGATGCAGAGTGGAGGTGCTATTTTCAAGAGCCTGAATGCTTTACGACCAGCTGATGATGCCACCTCCCTCCTTCCATTGGCTTTTCATTGGTGTCCTCATGAAGCGTCACCTGGAGCTAGGAGCCAGGACCCCAGGCCTCCACTGTGAAGTGATGTTTTGTAAATACAGTCAGCCGCCCACTGGTCTAAAAATGTCTGCCCTTTCCTCCACTCTTAATAGCAACCTAAATCAGTGATGAAATTCTATTAAAATTTATTCATAAACCAAAATTGATACATTATTAACTTTTCTAAGGATTCTAAGACGTTTGTCAGCATCACAAAGGCTAATGCCAATAGCCACATGCTGACAGTTTGAATATCCAATTTTCGTGGAAACAGTGCATCATCGGTGCTGCATTTCATCGGCTTTTGTTCACTTGATGCCAGTTTTGCTTTTTAATTATAAGTTGGTTTAGTTTCAGCATATTTGTTTTTGCTTGATGCGAGTTGTGTGGCTGGTAGGTTTTCCGAAATATCAGAGTATAAAGTTTGTGTTGAGTATATTTCAAAAATGGGACATCTATTGCAAAAGCAAATGTATGTATAATCCCCACAAATTCGCCCATACAGTGACAGTGGTGTTGTCTGTAAATTTTGTGTCCATAGGATGTTGGCATTGAACTTGTAACATTTTAAACAATCCGCAATATATAGCTAAAGGAAGTATAAAACCACTGGGCTATTGTTTTATAGGATGTTTTATAATACAAAATCATGTCTATAATCGCACTCTGCAAATTGTTCATTTTGTTTCACTCCAGTTTTTGATGACTGAACTCTGAGAGCCACTACTTAAATGTCCCAGTGGCCAAGTGAGGAAGAAAAAAATTGTTAATGTGTCAACATTCCTTGTCCGTCAAACTGATGGAGCTTTCTCATCATGACATCCTATGCTAGCATTGTTGAGGAAAAACATGATTTAGCAGCAAGTATTAAGAACCTTGGAGATGTTCACTCTTCCATCTAGGACATGACTGAGCATTGTATCTTAAAGACAATTAAAAATGCACAAAAGATGTATATGTGAGGATATTCTTAAAGACAGGAAATGCTTCTTTAACGTGAAAAGGGCAAGTTTCAAAAAGCGTCCTTTCTAAAGAAAATGCAGTTAAGTGGAAATTTCAAGGCATGTGAACGGAGGCAGTAATTTGTAGATCGAGGAGCCCTGTCTCCTCAATTATCACCAGAATTTCCAAATTCAATCTTCATTCTCATTCCCTCATCCCAAGAAGAGTAGGGGGATAAAAACACAATCGGAGGGATAGTGAGGGTGGAGAGGATCGAGGTGCTGCCTGAGGAAACGGCTCGCAGAGGGTCCTAATGGGGCCACAGGAGTCAGATTCGTTACAGAAAATCCAAATCAAAGTTGGTCTTTAACAACCTGAAGGAATGAGACATGTTAAGAATGTTGCCCTGGGGCTGGAAAAGGCAGCCTGCTACTTGGAGGTTAGATAAGAACCAAATCTAAAGGGCGGAAAGAGGCCGTCCCTCAGCAGAGGTATGGGAAACAGCCAACACAAGGTGACTGTAGATAACCGGAGTGTGCTATGTCCTGACTGGGAAAAATCATGCGGGTGGGAATGGTGGGTAATGTGCATCGACAAAAACCGTGGAGACCGTGTTGCAGACGTGAGTGGAAGGTGTCTAGAACTGTCCCAGTAGAGAGAAATCCTGTTGGCTGCAGACGTGCCTCAAGCTGTGTGTCTGCCCAGTGCCCGTGGCAACGAGGGTGACCCACCTAGCCCGGCCGCTGAAAACCGTGTGGTTCTGAACTTCTCCCTCAGGGAGAGAATCCATCCATTGCACCAACTAAATAAGGGCCTGGCCCACTAGCAGTTCTATTGCTCAGTGTAAATGAACCACTCATTACACCAGACCTATACTTCCCCTCTCCCTTAACACCTAATATAGCAAATTCAGTGGCTTGGGAAGGGACTAGAAAACGGTGCTGTGGCGAGAGCGTCAACCAGAGGCTGGGTGAGCAGGTCCGGTGGAGGCTCTGCCCCCTGGGCTTCACTTCCCCATCAGCACTAGGAGCTTGCGGACCTATTCGGTAAGAAAGACCATTTCACGTTCTACCGTCCAGCACTCGGCGAGCTCGGTCTCGTGCAGAACGCAGCCAGCCCGACTCTCCCCGCCCAAGAGTGCCAATCAGAACTCGGCAGTTCCTGGAGCTGGGCCTCGTGGACGCGTGCTGACAGCAGGCGTGGGAGGAGAACCAGGAAAGAGAAAAGGATGCGAATTGTACCCAGACGCCTGAAATCCTGAGAAACGGTCCACCAAGCCGCCCAC
Organism: Rhinolophus sinicus; assembly: GCF_036562045.2. NCBI lineage: Eukaryota > Metazoa > Chordata > Mammalia > Chiroptera > Rhinolophidae > Rhinolophus > Rhinolophus sinicus. The sequence goes on from NC_133762.1 coordinate 15,892,699, forward strand.
GTAGACTGGACGGACCGAGAGGTGCCACTCAAGAGCCGGAAGCCTGCTAGACCGGGGCTCACCAAGGGGCGGGGCGGAATCTCGAAGAGCCAATCAGAAACAAGCCCAGTTCTGTGGAAAAACAGCTGGATTCTGACAGGAGTGAACACCCGTTCGCAACCTCTGTAGTCTACGCTGATTGGCGGCGGGGAGTCTGGCTGAGCCAATCAGAAGTCAGGGCTCGCGGGCTCGGAGGAAGGGCGGGCCGAGTATCCTCAGTGGGACGAGACCACTGGGCGCGAGACCTGCCGGCGCGAGCGCGGGACCTGAGCCCGGGTGCGGGAGAGCAGGCGCTACCTCAAGACCGCGCGGGGCGTCGAGGGTGAGCCGGGAGGGGAAGCAGAAGCGAGCCCGGGTCCCCGGGGCCGCCTCGACAGCAGGGAGGCCCGCTGCGAGCCCGGGCGGGTAGTCGGTGCCCACGGCTCCCCTCAGACTCGCTGGTGCATGACGGCCGGTCCCTCGTCCCTCACCCCCCGTGACCCGGAGGGCTGCCCGAGACCCTCCCACCTGGAGCGTGGAGACCGTGCGGGGGGCGGTGCGGCGCCCGGCCCGGGGCCAGGTGTCCGAGGCGCCCCTGCCCCTCACAGGCATCCCGGCGCTGTGAACCGACCCGGTGTGGCGCCTGCCTCATTTTCCTGCCTCTTGGGTCAGCCGCCCGTGGGCAGCCCCTCGCGCACCGCGCTCCCCTCACCCGGCAGGAAGCCCCTCAGAGCGCCCAGCAGCGCGTTGTTGTCGTGTGCGGACCCCCTCTGAGGGTAACTGCCGGGAGCCTCGAGCGAGGGCACCCTTCTTCGTCAGCTCCCCCATACCTAGTAAGCGTCTGGGCCAGGTGCCGGGGTGCGGAGAGCCGGTGTGACCCACGCGCTCCGGCCTTGGAAGGACACCGCACAGGGGATCGCAGGAGCGGAAGGGTAACGGAGCACGTGCTAAGAGGATGTACTGGACTTGATGACACTCGGGGAGTGAGGCAGGGAAAGGGTGTACCTTGCACAGGGTGCAGAGGTTACGGTCCACCCCCTCCTCGTAGGACAAAGGCCTTGAGTTGGTAAACATCGGCTTCCCGAAGGCTCCTCAGGAGCGAAGTGCGGCAATGGGGCAGGACTGCAGGTCGCTCCCTCGCCCCCTCAGCACACAGACGTTTGGTTGGGACGGACACCTCTAACCTCTAACACACACGTTTCTCTCATTGTGTTTATTTACTTTCAGAAACTGACTTGATCGGTGCCATTAGTTCCATAACTAAGGTCCTTGTATACAAAGGAAAAAGGCAAATGTATGCTCAAAAAGAACTTGAGAAGCATAGACTGTTAGAGCCAGAAGGGACTTTTAGGGACGATCTAGTCCAACTAACTCCCTTTAAGAGGAAATGTGAATAGTCTAACGTTTCAGAGGCTAGGTAGCAGAGCTGGGACCAAAATATGTTTTATTTCTCCCAAATACAGCAACTTTTTTCCTTCAGTTTTTTTTATTGTGGTAAAATACAGTTACCCAGCACAGTTTATATTATACCAGGCTGTCTTTTGATGCCTAGAGCTGCTAACGTTGCTTTACACTGATAGAGAAAACCAGACTCTTCAAGCAGAAGTTTAACAAGCCCCATTCAAGGATGTTATAGGAACGTTTTCTGGACTGGAAGGGAGACTGGCTTTCACAATTGCTTCTAAGTTTCCTTCCAACTTTAAGGACTTCTAATTCATACCAAATTCAGCATTAGTCTGACAGCCTTACCATTTTATTATTTAAATTTTATTTTTTCTTTACCACTGTGGGAGTTGAAAAATTACTCCAGGATTTCATCTTGGATTTAAAGCTTTAGTTCACATTACATTCTGAATACCGCCCTTACACCAGTTTATAAATCTCCAGAAGGAATGTTAAAACTCCATGTAGTCTTAAGCCCAAATATAGTGTGACAGGATATATTGGTTCCCAGAAGTTTCAGGTACAGAAATTGTATTGAAACCTTATCAGGCTTTGTCACAATATCTTTAGTGAACAAAATCTGAATGACTTAATTTGCTTCTGAAAGCAAATACTGAGGTCAGAAATTAAACATGAGAAGTGACTGGCAGGAATGCAGTAACTATTACAGGCCGTGGGAACAGACCAGTGGCATAGGGGCTATGCAAATTTAGGGGTGAAGAAATCACTTTGGGTAGGAGGATCAGGGAAGGTGGGAAGGGAGGGGGGTGGCATTTGAGATTTATGCTCTTAATATCACTTGAGTCATCAGGGTTAAGCAGGGAGGGCGTCAGATAGGAGAGCCCTAGTGTATGTACCTCCCTGAAATTCTCCCCTTCCCCTCACTGGAGTAAGGTGGGCTTCGGCTTTCGTAGGTCTGAAGTGACTAGACATTAACAGGCATATGGTCTGGTTTGGGGAGCTCTGACAACGTCCTAAGACCCCACCGCATCCCCTTGTCCAAGCCAGTTTCTCACAGGGCCTTTTTTTTTTTTTTTTTAGGTAAACTTTACATTCAGTGAGATTCATAGATCTTATGGTTATATAAGTTTTAAGCTAAATTTTGACAAACATACACCCACGTAACTAAATCCTAGTCAAGATGTAGAACATTTTCCTTCCAGAAAGTTCCCTCATGTCAGAAACTTCCCTGCTGGAAGCAACAGCTGTTTTGATTCCTATCAACAGGAGTTAACTGTTCATGAGATTCTTTTTACATAACACTGCATCCCTTGAACAGCAATCAAAATTGTACCCTATAATGCAGCTCACCCCAAAGATGTTATTAAGTATTTACCATTTAGTATGAAGGAAGGATGGGGGAAGAAAGCTATTTTGGGAAAAGAGGGAAGTGAGATTGAAAGGACTTTAAATATTTGGTTCCTGAAGTAGCAGCGGGTGGCATTACCAAGGGGGAAAAACAGTCTCCTCTATCCTATCTATCCGAATCATACTCATTTCAAATCCGTCTTTCCTTAGTCTGTGTAGTAAGTGCTCTCACCTCTGAATTTCTATCATAGTTTTGGTACTATTAATTTCGTAGGTCATAAACTCAGATGTAACTTTGTTTTTTGTAACTGACCTTAATTTTTAGTTTATGCCTTTATTCCGTTTAGCAGGATTCTTTACAATTCAGGGTTTTCTTTGGCATTCTATCAGTTTATTCCTTACTGCCTTCTAACTTGTTTTTTTGAACAGCTTTTAAGTTCTTTGTTGCTTAGGATACCTGTGACTGTGAGTTAACTCTCCAGATGTTACAGAGCCCTCTAAGCTCACCTGCATGTCTCCCAGAATACTCACCTGGTGCTTTGCACACCAGTCCCACACTTTAATATTTGAAGGAGGCGTGATAAGCTCGATGATGATTCTTATAATTTAGCAAAACTTGTGGAGAGAAAAGTAAGATCACTTTATTTAAATTTATATTTTAACCCAAAGTAGTGGTAATATAGTCAAAAGGACATAATCATGGGTTAGGATTCTGAAGAGGTGGGTCCTTGCTGTAACTTGGTATGTAATTTTGGGTAAGGCACTTAACCTCTTGGGACCTAAATTTCCCCTGTAAATAAAGTTTATTGGGGTGCGGAGTGTAGGGCAGGAATTAGACTAAGTGACACTAAGGTACTTTCCTGCTCTGTGTTCTGTCCCTGGAAACATATCTTCAGTTTATGAAGTGAGTTGAGAAATAATTTATGGTACAAGGATTTTTATTCCCCTGCCAAAACATCTACTTCTTTATCTCATATGCTGATTGGATTTTTTTAACTTTATGAATGAAAATTAACAATGAGAAGAAGTACAGAATTAACATTACTGGTCTGTCTTAAGGAAAATCACTTAAATAAATGTATTTCTTGTATGTCCCCTTTCTCGTTTGTTTACCCTAGACACAATGTCAAGTGTAGATGAGCAGCCGTCCCAGGCCTTGACCAAACCCACTTTCAGTGAGGCACAAGCCTGTGCACTAGTGGAATCGGTATTTGGGTTAAAAGTTTCCGAGATCCAGCCCCTTCCTAGCTATGACGACCAAAACTTTCATGTATGCATTTCAAGAGCCGAAGACACTACAGATGGCACAGCAGAGTACGTCCTCAAAGTGAGCAACACCGAGTCAAGCAAAACTCCAGACCTGATTGAAGTGCAGACTCACATCATCCTGTTTCTGCGAGCGGCGGGGTTTCCAACAGCCTCTGTGCACCGCACGAAAGCAGACAACCTAACCTCGCTCGTGTCCGTAGGTAAGAGCCCAGCCCTCGCCGGCCATCGCCTATCCAGGTACATGTCTGCATTTTGGCTACAAGCAGAAATACCAAGAACAAGTTTATCCCACGCGGGGACGTAGTTATTTTTTTCAGCCGTTGGGAGAAGCCACAGCCTCACCAAAGGGGCGATGGGGGCTCAGATTCAGAAGTGGGGAGAGCCAGGATCTGGTGTAAGGCTTGTGCTTAGAAAGGACCTGACGGATGGGTAAATAAGAGGACATGTGGAATCAGGAACATTTTTTTGTTGTTTTTTTAAAGCAAAAAAATAATTACATATTTTTATTCATCAGACTGGCTGTATATTTCGGTGCTGTCGTATAATTGAAAAAAAAATGCAGAAGTAGAAATCAGGAATTTTAGGTCCCAGCTGTCATTACTGTATATGTGACCTTGAGCACACGACTTACATCCCTAAGGCTACAAGTCCTCATTTGTGAGACGGGCCCCCTTCACCCCTACATGCTAAAATGCTAAGATGTACCTGATAGAGTGCTCCAAGCAGCAGCCTGAAACCAGTTCCTTGGAATTTTTTAAGGCTTGAAATTTTGACTGTTTCTGTCCTGCTTGTTCACCGTTCTTTCTTAATTTGCATTGCTCCACACAACTGAGGCCCTTTGCAGTTCCTGACGAGTGGTTATTGTCCTGTGTGGCAGACACAGACTGTTCCCTACTTTGCTCCTAAAGAAGCCTGTGGTTCTGAAACAGGCATTTCTTTGTATCACACTTTCCTCAATTGTAAACTTACGAAAAAAGTGTTTTAGGCGTTCATTTACCGGAGCAGGGAATTTCTGTTGCCAGCCGAGGCTGGCAGAGTTGGCGCTGTGATTTTGTTGGGATGTAAATGGCTGATTGTAGGTTTGTGTGTTCTCTTTGCTGGATCCACTCAGGCCTGCCTCACAGAACCCTACCGATGGTTTTAGGTTAGCGCTCTGTTTTCTCTTGTTCTGTAATTTCTGTTATTCTTCGCAATAATAATTACAAAAGCAGAATTGCCTCAAGGCATTTTTTTCCAGACTACCTGACGGGATATGTCCTTCCATCCATCTAGATAGTGGCTCCGAAATCAAAAGCTACTTGGTGAGGCTGATGACTTATCTCCCAGGAAGACCTATAGCCAACATTCCCATCAGCCCCCAGCTCTTATATGAAATTGGGAGGCTAGCTGCCAAGTTGGATAAGACCCTGGAGGTAAGATTTGGGGTTATTTTTTTTATAAGAATTTTTTATTTTTTTATGCTTATGTTATAGGGTCAGACTCTGTTTTCGTGTGTGGTGCCTCCTAAAGTGTCCCAGTGAGGACAGAGAGTGAGGCGAGTAAGTGGATTTGGGTGCATCTTAGACCGCCAGACGTGCTAGGTGCTTAAGAAGGAAAGTTAAGGAGACGATGATTACAGAGTATGGGGCAGAGGGTTCAGAATGCAGACGGGGCGGCCAGGGAGCTCCCCCACAGAAGGTGATGAGCTATCCCAGGAGGAAGACACAGCACATGCCAAAGCTGGAGGTGGGGATGTGCCTGGACGTTCCCTGAACAACAGGGAGGCCGCTGTGAGCAGAGGGACGAGATGGACTCAGGTAACGGGTGGGCAGCCGTGTGAGGGAGAAGAGCTCTGAGCTGCCTCCAGTCCCTTTGGTCTGCAGTGGATAAGGACACCTGACCTCACACAGTGAACAGGGTCAAGTGGCCTGGGCACGCGCTCTCAGCCATGAGGGCTTGTGCAGATTGAAGCCGTTACCATGTGGGTGAATGTGAACAGACATGTCGGTGTCCAGGGGTCTCCCCGGGGCCCCCCAGACCTGCACTGTGAGGGTGCCGTCTCCTAGCATGGCACATCTCTCGGTCCCGGTTGCTCTGACTGCAAGAGCCTAAGAGTTTCTTCCTTTTGATTTAGAAATTCCATCATCCAAAGTTAAGTAGTCTTCATCAGGAGAACTTCATCTGGAACCTGAAAAATGTTCCCCTTCTGGAGAAATACCTGTATGCCCTGGGCCAGAGTCGAAATCGCGAGATTGTCGAACAGGTCATTCAGCTGTTCAAGGATGAAGTAATGACCAAGTTCCATCACTTCCGGGAATGTGAGTATCCCCAGGGCAGATGAGTCTTTCTCTTCATATTTAAATTGTCGAACTGCAGAGCATCAGGAAAAGTGCAGAGGAACAACTTAGCTTTTTCAAATCTTACGATTTTGCCCTATTTGCTCCTGTTGCTTTTTAAAGAATAATACTTTTATTTTTCTTAAAATTGCTACATTTGAAGCCCTCTCTAAACTTGATGATTCCACCTCCCTACTAGATTTACATATGTTTTAACATCATTACTACATATGTATGTATTCATAAATTATATATAGTAGTATTCTGCATATTTTCAATTTTAGATAAATGGCATTACACTATATGTTATTCTGCAACCTGCATTTTTCATTCGACGTCATGTGTTTCAAATTGATCCACTTAATACATGTATTTCTAGTTCATTGAGTTCATTAGTTTTAACTGCTGAATAGTATTCTGTAATATGTACATACCATAATTTATTTGAGCATATTGTAATTTTTTGGGCCTGTTCTATTGTTAATGGAATTTTCAGTTGGTTCCCTCTTTTTTTGCTATGTAAATGGAGGTCCTGTGAGCACGCTAGTGCGTATCTCCTTACGTACATGGACCCTTCAGCCTCTTGACCCCACAGGAAATATTCGTCAAAAGGCCAGGAACTGAGGCGTCCCTTTTGCCCTTTGCTTTCTGTCTTAGTCAGCTCGGGCGGCCATAACAAAATACATACCATAGACATTGATTTCTCACAGTCTAGCGCCTGGTCACGGCTGGGGTCTGTCGCGAGGCCTCCTACTGGCTTACAGATAGCTAGCTACCTCTACGTTCTCTCTGTGTCCTCACTTGGTGGAGAGAGAGAGGCTCTCGAGGGCCTCCTCCCAAAAGGATGCTAATCCCATCATGAGGACCCCACCCTCATGACCTCATCTAAACCTGATTATCTCCAAATACCACACATTGGGGGGTAGGGCTTCAGCATAGGAACTGGGGAGGGAAGCCACGATGCAGTCCTTTGTGTCCACACAGTGTAAGGTGGTGGCATGAAAACAGTTGGTCTTCCCCTCAAACCTGCCTTCCCCTCCCGCAGTCACCTTCATTCATTAAAATTGTGTTCACCACTCACCTCACTGACCTGGTCAAAAACCCAGGAGTCATGAGTCTTGACTTTCTTCTTTCTCTCACACCTCACATCCAACCTCTATCGATTCTAAAGGTATGCTGCTCTCATTTGTCTCCCTACAGAATAATTCACCTGTCTTCCAATTTTCTCCCACTTAATAGTACTTTTGTAAGGTTCTCCCAGTTGTTGCACGTGACTATAGTATATTAACTTTCACTACAGTAGAATATTTCCGTCGTAAATATACTTTAGCTCTTCTCCTCCTAAAAGATATTGCATTGTTTCCAGTTTGGGTCTGTTAAGAACAGTGCTGCTGTAACTGTTCCTGTAGCTCTCGGTGTGCATGCTCATGAGTTCTGGGCAGGATGCTGGGTCAGAGGCTGTGTCCATATTCAGCTTCGCTAGATAAGGCCGGTTTCCCAAAGTGGTGAATGACTTTATACTGCTTCTGCAGAGTGGAAGTGTCATTACCCTGTACCCCTGGTATTAGCAGACTATACAATTTTTGCCACTCTAATGTGTGTGTAATGGTCTCTCATTGTAGTTTTAATATGCATGGCCCTGTTTGTTGGCCATTTGGATAAACTGTTATGTACAGTGCCTATTCAAGTGTTTGGTGGGTTTTCTCTTGGGATTTTTTTCTTGTTTATTTTCCAAGTTCAAAATATTTTCTGGATACAAGTGCTCTGTTGGTTATATGTGTTACAAATATTTGTCCCATTCTGTTGCTTGTCTTTTTACTCTAAAACCCTGAAACCTAAAATCCTACAGGGTGTGAAAACATCCTTCAAGAATGAAGATAAAATAAAAACATTTTCAGACAAATAAAATCAGAGAGTTACCATTAGAAAACCGCATTAAAGGAAACTGCTAAAAGGATGTATTTCAGGCAGGTGAAAAATGACTCCAAATAGAATGTTTGAAGTGCTGGAAGATGTGAAACCAATATATGAGTAATTCTAAACAAACTTGACTATAAAACAAAAATAATAATGTCTTTTGAGGTGTGAAAATGTAGAATTAAAATTTACTAAAACAACAGCATATCAGTTAGGAAAGAAATGCAATTAAAGTATTTTAAAGTCCTTGTATTGTTTTGAATAATATTAGACCTTGGTAAGTTAAAGTCGCACATTAGAATTTCTAGGGTAGCCACTCAAAGAATAGAAAGAATGAATTCATTTTGCCATCTTTATCAGAACTCCTTTTTTTCCTTTAATTCTCAAATTCACCAGCTTTTGTCATTCCAAGCATTAAATTGCTGTATCACTTCTTGATAGGCCATTGGATATGAATAGAAGCAATGAAATGAGAGGTTCCCACATCTACAGATTGCATTCACTAAGTGACATTTTCATCAATTCCAAAACCCCATTTGATTGTATAAGATGTATCATTACTCTACTGACCTTCAAGGAAGACAAAACATTGCTGGTAAAAGTACGACACGGCATCACTTGTATGACGCATCCCAAGTTCTGAAACGTGTAGTTTAGAGTCTATGGCTTACAGTAATGGTCATTGTTTCTGCATGCCACCCACTGTGCGATGTTTCTTCAGTAGGGCTTACACAGCCCCAAGCCACATAGACAAAATCAGCATTATATTTAGAAGTTAGTATCACACACTACACAGTTAGTGTAAGTCCATGACACACTGCTTCCGGGCTCATGGACAGCCCATCTCCACCCAATCCTTAGTCAGTGGTTCAGATCAGAGTTTCTCAGACTATCCATGCTAAAACACAACTCTGGGGTTTCCTCCTGCTCAGCCTGCAGCCTGCTGTGTGGTCCTCACGCTTAGTTCACAGCTTGTACAGCACTGACTTGCTTTCTGAATTTGACCACACCCAAACTGGTCCGAACTCTGTGAGATCACACTCTTAGATGACAAATTGCTATAAAGCTTTCTAAACACTCAGTTTCTGTTTTTATCTCACACGGACTTAGTAACAGTTTATGGGCCAGCGCTGACCATAGACCCCCAGTTTGGGTGGTACTGACCTAAAATATCACCCTCTACTCCAATAATCAAAAGACAGGGAATTCAGCATTACTTTGTCACCAGAATTGTTGCATTGCAAATTCTAGGCTAAAATAAAGACACATCTGGTCCATTCTAGGACACTTTGCTTCTTATAGTAATATGAATATATGTACATTTTTAACGTTTCTGGTTTGATCAGGTCTCCTTTTCCCTTTGCTCTTCTGATAGTCAAAATCAGGCGTTTGCAGTAACTATAGTCTCCATCTTATGGCCTTGAATTGATGAGAAGCAAAAGCAAACATACCACCAAAATGAACTGCTTTTGACCTTTTCAGAGGCAAGAATTTTATTTCAAGGAAAATAAGGTTTGGCTCTTTTATCTGACTGCTCATCAAATTGGTTGAATGGCCATACCTCAGAAAGAGAAATGGAACGAGAATTAACAGGGTTATTAAATAACTCTCTTTACATGCCTTGATTTTTCTCCTTTCAGGTATCAATCATGGAGATCTGAATGACCATAACATTTTGGTAGAGTCCAGCAAGTCAGCCTTGGGAGATACTGTTTATCACGTGTCTGGGATTTTAGACTTCGATGACATGAGCTATGGCTATTATGTGTTTGAAGTGGCAATCACCATCATGTACATGATGATTGAAAGCAAGAACCCTATACAAGTAGGTGGTCATGTCCTTGCAGGATTTGAAAGTGTAATCCCACTGACGCCTATAGAGAGGGGTGTGTTGTTTCTACTTGTGTGCAGTCGTTTTTGTCAGTCACTTGTCATGGCTGCATACTCTTGCCAGCTATACCCAGAGAACAAAGAATATCTTATGATTACTGCAAAAAACGGGTGGAAGCACCTACAGCAAATGCTTGACATGGGCCAGGGTGCTGTAGAAGAAATTTGGTTTGACACGGCCAGGTCCTACGAATCTGGGGTCTCCATGTGACTGGATAAAACTTCACATTAAAAATTAACTCAGTAGGACCAAATCTAATTCTATGAGGGGTCTCCCTGCACAGTTAAAAATGAATTGATGGAACAGATCAATGCATGTGAAGCCACTAAGGTCTTTAATCTCATGACGATTGTTTTATTGTAAGAAAAACTACGAGTCATGTAGTCATGTGTTTCTGTGGGTCTCACTTGCCTTGTGTACAAACACACAGAATGATATTTTGAATCAGATAATCGCTCTAGGTCTGTTCCAGACCTAGTCAACTATGTAGCCCAAAGAATTTTAAACTATGCATAGTAGCTAGTTTACCTAGGGACTGCAGCCGAGGAGGAAAAGGGTGGGAAGGAGGGATGGATCATGAACACATTAAACACGTGAGTTTCAGCAAAGAAGTAAGTGCTGTGTGTGTGGTGATGGTTCGTGTTCTTTAACTAGGGGAACCCTTCCTGACGAGAGAAAAGGCGGAGGAGCCCAAGGTGAAAGTTCTCCCGACGGTGGGAGTCGGCTGTACCGGGGACCAGTCTGAGAACAGGGCAGGAGCAGGAAGGAATTGAGCGGAGTCCACACTGGTGCTGTCCCAGGTGCCGGACTCAGCAGTGCAGAGGGAAAGGAAAAACAGCGCGAAGGCAGGATAGGAGAGCTGGCTATGACGCCATTCTGTCCTTGGCCGGGGTCTTCCTGCCCTCCCCGGACCCTGTGCGCCCCCTCCTTGGGCTGAGAACCCGCCAGCGCTGCTACCCGCCCACATCCGCGCTCGGGGCCACGCCTCCCGGGGACTTCCGCCTTCTCGGCCCCGCCCCCATAGCTCTGCGCACGCGCGGGGGCCATATTGGCAGCGGACCCCGGGCGGCGGCGGTGGTTTCCTCCTGAGGCGTGAAACGCTCCCTGTGTACCTCGACTTCAGGGTCTCCCTCCGGTGAGTCCGCGCTCCCCCCGGCACCACAGAAGCTTGGGCGCGGTCCCCGCGTGCGAGGGTCGTGGGCGCCGAGGCAGAGCGGGCCCCGGCCTGCCGCTGCCGCTGCCGCGCGATGACTGTGCGCCGCTCCTGGGTGACCCGCTGGGCCCTGCCGGCCGCCGTCGGGCTCTGCGCGGAGCCGGCACGAGGAGCTGGGAGCGGGGCCTCCTCCCTGGGGAGACCCCGCGCACGGACGCGAGAGCTGCAGAGGAGCGGGCGAGCCGGGCGCCGGGCGCGGGGCTGAGAAAGAGCCCGGCGGCCGCCTCCACCCGCGGCCTCTCACCTGCCCGTTGCGGCCTCGTCACGGGTCACCGCCTCCAGGCAGTGCCAGCCGGAGGGATCGTCCCAAAATGCCAGGCAGGCCCTGAGGCTCCCCAGCCCACAAGCATCCAGTGGCGCCCTTTTGCTTAATTAAGAGGGAAAACACGGTTTTTATCTGGTCACGCGGGCCCATCACGTTTGATTCCTGACATTACCTGTATTTGGGAAATGGGCTCTGGAGCCCACGGTCTGGCTTTTCCCCTACGTCCCGCGGAGTCCCCGCGTTGTCTGCTGCGGGAACGGTCATGATGGCAGAGATTGCCGCCCGCCCCCTTCCATAGTTCAGGACCCCATCGTTCTCGGAGAAACGCTAACCCTCTACTGAACGTGTCACTCTCTGCTCGACGCGATCCGGGTGCTCGCTTAGCTCGCTAGCGTCTTCATATTCTTTAGCTTCAGCAGTCCCTTGCCCATTTAGCTTTCCTGCCTCAGTGTCCTTTGCTTAAGCTTCCTAAGCGGCCTGGAATCCCCTTCTCTTCTCCTTACCTCTATTCATTCTTCTTACACTGGAGAAGGGGTCTCATCCTTCTTTCTGCCTCTAATCTCTAATTTGGGCTGTTTTCTGTGTTGGTTTCTCAAAGAATAGTTTCTTGATTTTTCTCCCATTTCTCTTCCCACTCCACTCTCCCGTGCCTCCATTTCCACGTGGCTTTGTAATTGCCTGTGTCTGCCTCCCTCACATGCTCACCAGACTGAGTACTTAAGGGGTTGGTCTTCCCACCGACCTCTAGCATAGTACCTGGTGCGCTTTGCAGGTGCTCTGAACATTAGCGGAATGAACGGAGTGAGAAAAACAATTTTTTCTTAAGTCGGGAAATGCTTTTTAAGTTGTAAATGTCATTTTAATAAGGATCCTGTTTTCTTTTTACAGGACCTCTAAAGTTCAGAAAACATGGTGAGTTAATACCCATGTCAATAAGCTATTGCCTGATAAAGTGTATTGCTTATATTCAGCTCACAGACTTGCATGAGAAAATTGGAATGGAAGGAAAAAGATGGAACGGTGTTTTCTTCCTTATCAGTTTCGTACCCCCGCATTGAACTTTGTGTACTAGGATGTGTTTTATGAGGTGATTTGTGGGCTTGCACAAGTTACTTTCAATGGATAGAAATCAATTGTATGTTTTTCCTTTGCAGTCTCGAAGATATGACTCTAGGACCACTATATTTTCTCCAGAAGGTAAGATAGACATTGTTTATAATCAGTCTCCAATAAAAAAAAAAAAAAAAGATTAAAGTGTTTGACTTTCAGAGGGGAATCTAGAAATGTTTTTTATAGTTGCTAAGTTGTTCATTCTTTTTGTACTTGGAAGTAATTGTGGTCACCAGGTTGATTACATGCAACATGGAAGAGTGAAAGTGGGTCTCCCGTTTGTAGCCTGCTAGGGTCTCCGCTGATTTTCTTGGACCAGTGGTGCAAGCGCCCAGTGGAGAGGCTTGGTTTCTCACTGCTTGTATTTTGCAGGTCGCTTGTACCAAGTTGAATATGCAATGGAGGCGATTGGACATGCAGGCACCTGTTTGGGAATCTTAGCAAACGATGGTGTTTTGCTTGCAGCAGAGAGACGCAACATCCACAAGCTTCTGGATGAAGTCTTTTTTTCTGAAAAAATTTATAAGCTCAATGAGTAAGTGAGCTCTTAGGGAGAAGAGTTTAAAGTGTCGCATGTGCTATGCCACATAAGTGGGATCTTACATTTTGGGAGGGCTGTTCCATGTGATATAGTAGAATTGTAGTGAATAGTTTATTATGTTTTTACTGGTCGAAACTTTTGCTTTTAATTTATTTTGCTCGAACCTCCTTGAGGCTTAGGACCATGAGTTGTTTCTTTTAAGTGCAGGGCCCAGCACTTAGTGGAGAAACTGCATTTTGTGGTGATAAGATTATAGGTTTCAAAGTTGCAGATCTGGGTTAAATCCAGGCTGCACTGGTACAAACTGTGACCTTGCACCAATGGTTAACTTCTCTGCGCTTCAGAGTCTACTTGAGTGGCCGTGGCAGTTTAATGAAATAGAATGAATGAAATTAACCAGTGCAGTGTCTGCCATGTAGCAGGTCCTCAGAATGGGTTCTTGGGAGTTTTACTGAATTATGCTGAATCTTACTTCCTGGAGGTCTGGGAACAGTTTAGATGAGCCCTGTTAGTTTCTGAGAGTTGGGTGTGCAGGACTTCGTAGCTAGTAGAGAGCTGGTTTGCCCATTGGAGACTTTCCCTTCAGTGGTGGGCAAGGTGAAGGTTGGTTATGGGGCCTTTCGATGCCCTTGTCCCAGGAAGTCTTATCCTTCCAGAGTCACTGCTGGACCCACTCAGCAGCTTGCAGGCTTGATAAGGCCCAGTGACAGCAGGTGTTGGCTGTAGGGGAGCCAGGGCACGGGGGCAAAGGAAGGAAATGCACCCTTCGTGTGACCCCAGTCCTGGGACCCCCAACCCTCCAGGTCTTAGAAGGTGAGAGTACTTACTACTCAAGAGCACGGGGCAGTCTGTCTTCCTGTCTGCCAAAACCTGCTTTGTTGCTGAGTCTTCTCCGGATTTCCTTTAACTTCTTGGTGTCCATTCTCTCGTCCTGATCACAGTGTGGTGATGATAAATGCATCCATCGAAGAACAAAGGGTGCAGTTGTTTATCTTGCATGTGAAGTGACAGGTTTAAAGTCTCCTCCAAAGATGAACTTGTGTAGTTGTTGTGTGAAGGGTGTAGCAGCTTTGAAGCAAGCACGGTACATTTCTAACAGGTCTTGGTGCTTTGGGAAACTGTAAGGCCCCTGGCAGACATCTGCCCTGCTTACGTGCCAATACATTTCTTTTCCTCCAGGGACATGGCTTGCAGTGTGGCGGGCATAACTTCTGATGCTAACGTGCTGACTAATGAACTGCGGCTCATTGCCCAGAGGTATGCTCTTAAATAGCACCGCTGATGATGTTTCCAGGGAGAACTCATTTTTGCAAAGATTAAAGTCATTAAAAATCTAGTCATTGAAAATTACAGTGTTGTTTTTTTTTTTTTAAACCAAACTTGTAAAGTGTTATTTACAATAAGAATGTTAGGATGTTGACATGCCCTTGCTCCACCACTTTTAAATTACAAGTGACTGTTATGTTGTCCCCATGGCTAGGTTTCTTTGTAGAGGGTATTTTGCTTAGAGTGTGTGTGTTAGAGAGAACTATTTATATGCCTGCCTCTCTCCCCCAGGTACTTACTACAGTATCAGGAGCCAATCCCTTGTGAGCAGTTGGTTACCGCGCTGTGTGATATCAAGCAAGCTTATACACAGTTTGGAGGTACTAGATTGTTTGCAAATTTTATTCCAGAAAGTGAAAACATTTTATGGGTATTGATGTTTTTGAGACGGTAAAAAGAAATTGAAAATTAAATAAGTAAGTGAACACTTTTTGTACATCCCTGCTTCGTGAAGTAACTGGCTCCGTGTAGACTTGAAAGGCCAAAATAACATTTCAAATCTGTAAACACATTGCTTTTTACATAATAATGGAATTCAGCACTGGCCCTCAGTGTCTTTATTCCATCTCCTGGCTGTATCCAAATCTTAGAAACAGAAGAGAGCATTTTGGTAGAGCTTATCTGCAGTGACCAGAACACAAAGCTGTTTATGAAAGCTAAGTTTTATGAAAGCTTAGTAATTCCCTTCACTGAGCACGTGTAACTGCCGCGATACCAAATGTAGATTGTTGATGCATGTGCCTATTTTTCTTTGTTAAAGGGAAACGTCCCTTTGGTGTCTCACTGCTGTATATTGGCTGGGATAAGCACTACGGCTTTCAGCTCTACCAGAGCGACCCTAGTGGAAATTACGGGGGATGGAAAGCCACATGCATTGGCAATAATAGCGCTGTGAGTATTTTGTGTTGTTCTGAGAGCTAATACAACGTCTCATGTCATGACTATCGTAATTTTGAAATAACTGAATGTCACCAATATTTTAACATAGCTGCAACAACTTTAATGTTTGTGATTTCTATTGGTGGCAAAGTCACAACTGCTGCAAATAAATACCCCTGGGGGTTATTGCCTGCATTTATGATGAAAGGAAATGCTGGTTTCCAATTTGAAGTTGTGAGAATAAGGTAATTTTTTTCACATCCTGGT
Source organism: Rhinolophus sinicus (assembly GCF_036562045.2). Classification (NCBI taxonomy): domain Eukaryota; kingdom Metazoa; phylum Chordata; class Mammalia; order Chiroptera; family Rhinolophidae; genus Rhinolophus; species Rhinolophus sinicus. Next base: position 15,908,461 of record NC_133762.1, read on the forward strand.
CGCAGACCCTCTGAAAGTCTGTCACGGATCCTTGGAGGTCCGAGGCCCCAGGTTGAAAACTCTTCAGTGTCAGAACCCTCCCCCCACCCCCATCCCACGTCTACCCTCCCTGCCATCACAGTTGTTCGCATTGTTTACGTTCCAGTAATACTCCAGGCATTATTCTGCCCAGTCCAGAGTCCTTAAATATGCAAAAATTTAAAGCGAGTTCTCTCTGTTGATTTTTTTCACATTTCATAGGCAGCTGTGTCAATGTTAAAACAAGACTACAAAGAAGGAGAAATGACTCTGAAGTCAGCACTTGCTTTAGCTGTCAAAGTCCTCAATAAGACCATGGATGTTAGCAAACTCTCTGCTGAAAAAGGTAATTTGTGTCCTTCTTCTAGTTTGTTCGCTTTCACGTGGGAATTGATGGAGCGGCTCCTGTGTTAGGCCTGTAACGTGTTAGCACCGATCATGAAACCACAGCCTTAGGACTTAGATGGCCTTGTACGGCTTCCTAATAGGGTAGGTGACTGGACCATGGTAAGTTGTGGAGCCACAGCCCACACTGCATTCCAGGTTCCAGGGTTTGAGCCCGAGTGTCCTGAATGTCAGGGTTGGCGACCTCAGCCGAGCTGCTTTCATTAATAACTGTCTTACCAACTTGTTGACGGTGGGATCTGTGCTCGTGTGCACATGGTAGAGCGTGTGTGTAGTTTGTCGGGTGTACTTTGTCAGAGGTGTAACGTTTACATGTGTTGTGGTACCTCTGTTCTTCTGAATCTGCTGATGTTGTATGTTAAGCCCATGTTAGCAACTTCAGGTGCTTCATCTAGCCTAAGTTATATCACAGTATAAAACAATTTTTGAAAAACATTATTTAGAAATTGTTTTTGAAAACAATTTCTAAACAATGTTTTTTAAAAATTGTAAGTGAGCATGTTGATTTAGTTTAGGATAACTTCGCTCCTCCTGCTTCTTAGAAAATGCTGTTTACTTGCAAATTGCCGTGGTTGGCTACATTTATGCCTAATTTCAATTTCTACTCAATTTTCTCCACAAAAAATTCCTTCACCTTTTTGATATCAGTCCAGTTTTCTGTCCATAGTCATGGAAGCTGCTTTTCATGCCTTTGCTTTGAAAAGAGATTTGAAAAATCCGTGAAAATAATTGTAATTACTGGTTAAAGATTCTGGCTGAGCCTTTAAAGGCTCCAACAGGGAAATCATGGTTCCTTCTGGTCAGCACAGCTGATAACAGGCCAGCTCGAGCAATTGGCTGATTGGCTTTTTCCAAAGAAAGTGTCAAAACAGCAGCTCAGAAAGTTGGAATGGATAGGGAGAAGGAAGTCAAGTAAAATGTTAATAAAAACATTATGAGATTGAAGGCATTTTATTCCCATGAAACTATGCATGACTCATGTTAAGCATAAATCGTGGAAGAGTGGTGAGCGAAGGCTGAAATGATGTGAAGAGGTCAAACTGATCGCCTTGAAGTGTGTTTGCAAATGTTCCTGCCTGTGATACAGATGTGTGTGTTTGCCCTTAGTGGAAATCGCCACACTGACCAGAGAGAGTGGGAAGACCGTCATCAGAGTTCTCAAACAAAAGGAAGTGGAACAGTTGATCAAAAAACATGAGGAAGAAGAAGCTAAGGCTGAGCGTGAGAAGAAAGAAAAAGAACAAAAAGAAAAGGATAAATAGAAGACAAAATCAGGGATTCTGTAACTCGTTTGGGGCACCATGTCAGTGTAAAAGCAAGCGGTCCTCATCCACATTGAGAAAGCGTTGACTTTTTTTAGCTCGTGTGGTGGGAACATAGGACGGTCCCAACTGAACTGGGTCCTCGATATTTCTGTCCACTTGAGTATTGTCATGATGATTCCGCTTTGTGGACATCTTAGTCCCTTTACCCCCTTTTGGGAATAAAACTTGGAAAAAATGGAAATGGTGAAGGGAAATGTTCTCTGTAGTAATTGTTAAATCACCAGGACTAATAGGTCTGTGATCTTCTTTTGTGCCGGAGTATACTGTGGCTGCCCTTGCAGTTGCTTTTACATAAGATTCAAAGTGACAAAAATATGAGCATCATAAAAGGAGAAAGATGGGAATCGAGCCCTGAAAGTTTCCTTTGCTGTCGCTCCCCTGCCATCTTGGGGAACCGTAGCCCTGGGCCTCTGCGGCAATGTCGGGTGAGGCCCATCCAGTGAAGCCAGTGGCCCATTCCTCCCCTGGGTGTAGCCAGATATTGATGGACAGTCCTACTGGACTTAAAGGCGTGTGTGCGCATGTGTACATACGTGTACATATAAATAACCATTACAACCTGAGAGGCACAACGAAAGTGAGAGCCATGTCTCAGAAACAAATTGATCGGTACTTTTGAAGCCCCTGTGTGTCCCTTTCAGATCTCATCTCTTTTCTCCTCTACCCCCAAGAGATAACCCTTACCGAGTTTGTTTTTCCTCTTAGCTACGGTTTTTACACTCTGGCTTTCCACCCCTCTGCTCCAGGTGGGCACATCCCTCAGGCTGGCCAGGTGACCCATCTCTGTCTCCAGGGGCTGGTTCGAGAAGGAACCTGTGGGCCGAGCCAAGCCAGAATGGTGTGGACCCTGCAGGTAGGACAGGCACGCAGCACGTGGCCAAGTCACACGAAAGTGCTGTGCCTGAGAGATGAAGGCCAGAGAAGTGGAAGCAGAAATGCAAGTAGTTCAGTCCCGGCTGAAGGGTGCTCCACTGCCGAGCTGTGCCCCGCTGGGTTCGCTTAGGGTCCTGGTGGCCAAGCCCAGACCTGCAGCATCACATGGGGATTTGCTAGCAGTGCATTTTCTGGCGTCCCTTCCAGATCTCCTGCATACAGATCTCGGAGTAGAATCCAGTCACCTGTTTTAACAAGCTCTGCATGCATTTCTGATACGCACTGCAGTTTGAGACATGCTTTGCTGTTTGATAACCTCCCTGAGAGCTTTTAATCTCTCCCCCAGACTGCTGCCAATTAAATCGGCCGGTCGAGGAGGGGTAGCAGGGACCCTGCCTGGCATTGGCATTTCTTTAACTGCCCAGGTGACACTGGCAGGGATGCTAGCCGTGCCCTGAACCATAGCTGGTGCTCCCTCAGGTGCTCCGAGGAGAAGTAAGGCCTTGCTGTTTTTTGTACCCCCAGATGCACAGGATGTCCCACTAAGGGATTCCCAAGCCCCTTTGCCAGTGCTTTTGGAATCTGCTGCATTTTTCTCTTACTCTAGTTTGTACTGTTGATTCTGGTTATTTGTGGTGGCTGTGTTCTATAAAGTCACCATGAGCACTGAATTAGCCAATGCTGAAAACCATTGCTCCCGGGGAAATACAGGGTGAGGTTCCTTTGAGCCTCAGGTCACAAAACTTGTCACCAACCGATCAATACAGAACCTTGTGTTTCTGTTGAAAGGCATCTTATTTTATATACAGTGTTTCCCCGAAAATAAGACCTAACTGGAAAATAAGCCCTAGCATGGTTTTTCAGAATGATATCCCCTGAACATAAGCCATAATGCATCTTTTGGAGCAAAAATTAATAGAAGACCCGGTCTTATTTTCGGGAAAACACGGTACATTGGTAATTCATGAATATGGACCCCACGGGCAAAAGCATTCTGCAGCCTAACTGAAGCTTCTCTGACACGTGTTTTCTCTGTAGGGCACATCACAGCCTTCTTGCACTGTGCTTAGGGGGCATTTAAAAAACCGGTATCACCACAAATTATGGAAAACATGTCACAGAATAGACCAAAGAACACTAAAAAGGCAGTAAGTGAACATGATGAAGTGTTCTTAAAGTTTCCTGCTGTCTTGTTTTCTCCAGAGACCAGGGATAGACTAATTGCTGAGGGGGAAGAATGCTGTAAATAACACTGCACGTTGCACAGGGAGTAAAACCATGTCAAACACTTGAAAAATTTCCAGATATTGTTCAGATATATTCTTTTGTGCACTGTCTGTGCATCCTCTTTGCCCAACTTGCTATCAGAGCACATTTTGAAATTCAGTTCTGAGCTCTGCTTCTGTTACAAATGTTTTCCCATTTTAGCATTTGCATTTTTGTCTTTCATGCTGAAATACTGAAGGTTTTGTGTTTATAGACAAGGCTGTTAATCATTTGCAGTTCTCAGTGTGATGCATATAAAGGTCTCCCCTATGCCCAAGTCCACAAACATTATTCTAGTAAATTTGTGGTGTTACCACCTTTATCAGGCACAATTTAAAGAATATAATTGGTATCTTTTTAAAAGGCAATATTTAAATTAATCATGCAACTTTAATGTAATTAAGAATTGTCCATTCTTTAATGAATTCCGAGTTACATGAAATAAGATAGTTATTTACTTTTCTCGGTTTGTTTATTCATTTTTATTTTTGTTAACAGCTTTGTTGAATTTGTACACCATACAATTCACCCATTTAAATTCTTCCCACTTTAGTGACTTTTAGTATATTCAGAGTTGTGCAACCATAAATCAATTTTAGAACATTTTCATCACCCCAAAAAGAAACCTTAAAACACAGCCAAGTCCCACCCCCACCACACCCCCTGCCTCAAGTCTCCTGCATCCCTAGGAAACCACTAATCTTTCTATGCAGATTTGCCTGTTTTGGACTTTTTATGTAAATGAAATCATGTACTACGTGGTCCCTTGTGACTGGCGTCTTGTGTCATGTTTTCAAGCTTCTTCCATGTTGTAGCATGAATTGGTAATTCATTTCTTTGTTTTCTAGATGAGAGAAATAGCACAAATTCATATCTTTTTATTACTGAATAGTCTGTGTGACGGGCAGTCTGTGTGACTGTCACATTGGTTTAATTGTTCAGCAGGTGACGGACGTTAGGGTTTTCGTTTCTCTTGGGTATGTACCGAGAACAGGAATTGCTGGGTAAGACCTTGGTTTATTTTCAATCCATCTTTATATTCTACATTCACATTAGCAGTACAGATTTTAAAAGGAGACTACTTTCCCCTATTTTAGCCCTATACAAATGGAAACTGGATTGACTATTTTAGTAAATGTATCTGAAATCGTTAGTTATCGTTGAAGTAGGTCGCACAGTTGGAAAGGATTTCCAGTTCCTTTCATCTTGGCAGGAAGGACCTGTTCTGAGTTCCTTCGTGCCTAAGTCTGTGGTTCTGTACCTAAGAGCCTTACATAATGTCTGAAAAATTCAGCATCATACCTAATGGGAGGATCCAAGATAAATTGTCTTCTGAGCCCCAAACAGTTTAATAACTTTTTTGTGGTCACAAAAGCAGTACATGCTCACATGGGAAAGCACAGTAAGTTCAATAAAAATTGCTGTACTGTCTTCCTCAGAGTTGGCCCTGTTAACCATCCTTTCTGGCCCAGTTCAGATGCTAAATATATGTACTGGTAGACTTCAGCAAATTACGCGCAAGCTACTTAAAAACAGTGTTAGAATTTAAAATATGATCTGTCCCCCCTGCTTTCTCAAGCATTTTGTAGCCTGAGAAAACCCTGGTTCTCTCGATAGCAGAGCAGAAGCTGCTGTTTGTTGAGTAAACTATGTGTCAGTCATTTTACACTTGTCAGTGCTAATTCTCACAATGTTGTAAAACATTTATTATGATTGCACACAGTTACCCGGGCCCACTATGTGCTTAGGGACTCAGCGGCAGCTGCTCTTACATAGTTGAGAAAACCAAGGCTCAGCCAAGGTGAGTAATTTGTGCCAAGTCACACAGCTCCAGGGCCACCATTCCAGTGCAAACCATCACTGTAACCCCTTGTCTGGGCTTCTACGGTAGCCTCCCACACTGGTCTCCCTCCTGCTCTTGACTGCTATAGTGACCGTAATGCATAACTCAGAGCACATGTCTTAACCTTTTCATCAGTTTCCCATCAGAATGTCCCAAATTTGCTATGAAGTGAATGAAACTTAAGATTTGGGACTCCTCACTTGCACAGTGCCTTCCAAGGCCCTGGGGGGACCCTTACAATGTGCTCGTATGCTCGCGTGCTTTTTGTAATGTTTGCCAGAGTAAGATCTTTTAACTGCAGTTGGTAAGTGCTACTGTCTGTTCCCTTCCTTTTGGACCTGGGGACTGGTCATGGCTGCCATGGGCGTATTTATCCGCAGTCCCTGCCATGAGCAGTGAGGGTATTGTTAATCCCCCCAGTATAATAATGGCTTCCAGAACATTCCCTCTACCCACTGTGCCAACGTGCCCAGTATTGTACCAGGAAGGTGTAGGAACAGAAGGTGTGTCACCACGGGGACAGCGTCTTCTCTGGTACTCAGTCGTGGAAGGGAAATAAGCTTTGAAACGTGCTGAGCCAGAAACTTGTCTGTGGCAACCTTCAGGTGTGCAGTTAAAGCCAAGGATTTCGTTCTCAGAATGCCAGAAACACTGGGGAAAGGACGACAGAGGTGTGTCAGGCGGTTCATCAAAGTAGTTTCTAGGTACTACGATATTTGTCCACTTTTTAGAGATCTGTGATTGGTTGAGTTTTTTTCATTCCAATACCCAACTTCAAACCCAGTTTTGTGTTTGTACTGTTGTATTCTTCCGCTGTAGGAGGACCCCCCCACCCCCCACCCCCAGTATTCTGACCTTCCGTGTAAACCGGAATCAGCCCCGCTCTGCGTGGGCTTCTGGTGCCCCTCACCCCTCCCTGCTGTCTTGGCCATGGTGCTGTCCCGGACCCCGTCCTGCCTTCACTGTCATTCTCTCTCTCTCTCTCTCTCTCTCTCTCTCTCTCATGCTCTTCCCCTGCACTCTACACACTGGCGCTTTGTCTCCTGGTCCTAGCTGAGGCAACCTCCTCAGAGAGGCATTTTCTGACCACTCAACCCAAAGTAGAACCCCCACTCCATTTTCTATGTATTACCTCGAGTACATTTATCATACTCGGAAATTGCCCTGTTTCCTTTCTGCCTTGCTCCCTAGTCAGTAAGTCCATGGAAGCAGGGACATTGTCTAGTTCACTGCAACGTCCTGAGAACTTGTCGTATGGTTGATTCTGAAATATTTGTGAATGAATAGCTCGGAAGTGACAGAGCAGGACTCCAACTCATGTTTATCTGACCTCAGAGGCCAAAGGCTGTGCACTCCCAAAATGCAGAGAACTTCTGGTATTTCCCACAGAGCTGGAGAGCTCAGCTGTCCCGCAGAAGCGCAGCACGTCTACACTGGTTCACCATTCTCTGGGGAGATCAAAGGTAACCAAGGATCAGACTGCCCTTGTCCAGCCAGGTGACTTCATATATTCTTTAGTTTTCAAAATATTGAAAACATCTAAAATTAATCAGGCATGTAGTAGAAAACCAAGGAAAGACTGCTTCTCGAGTGAGAGTTGTGGGACTGGAAACTACCAAATGATTTCCAATTTTGAGAGACTTGGGTCAGGCGGCTTAGAATTAGGTTAAAGATAATCAATTCTCTGCAACAATCAATGCCATACATTACGTTAGCCTTCAGAGGGAGTTTTTGGTATTGCTAAAAGGTTGCTTATCTGTTCTCTGCTTATCCATATGTAAAACTGGACATCAATTAGTGTTCCATCGGAAATGAAGCTCAGGAAAGTGAACACTTGCTAAATAATTTAAAGGCGTGGAAAATCCGCAGATTCCCAAACATACTAGGGAAGCAGCCCTATTTTGGTTTCATTTGATCCTTAGTTGGCTATAAGCATTACGTGGCAGTTTACAAATTACAAGTGGAAGTGAAACTATTTAATTTTGAATTTTCTTGTGTCCTTTTGAGGATCAGAATTTCATAATACTCCTTGATTGAAGTGGGAATGATCTGGGAACAATTAAATTGACAGTGACTTCTGAGATGGCATTTTTCTTGGTGCACAGCTGCAAATTTGTGGAGCATTTGTGGTCTGTCCCTGCAAAGCAATTACATTTTTGGACTTTTGGTATATGTAGCAGTGTCTAAATACCTCTCATTTCCAGAATAGAAAGTGAGACAGGGTGTGTATTTGATGAGAATAAATGGTAGCTTTTGCATGGAATTAAACATTTGCAATTGTGTCTTGTACCCATTAAAATAAAGGCAAAGTTCCTTTTTAAAATTTATAATCATATGTCATCTATGAAGAACAAATCACTTAATGCAATAAATATTTATATATTCCTAATAAGTTGTGTTTAGTTAGTGTACAAACGTTCAGCTTTTGCACGTTAAGTAATTGCAAATCTGAAGGAATTTATCTGCAGAAATTCATATTTTCAAAAACATGATTAAACAACGGATTCAAAAACAATGGATTATTTTTGTTTTTAGCAACTTTGAGGTAGCATTGATATAAAAATTACAAATTTAAGGTGTGCAGCTTGATATTTGATATACGTATAGGTTCTGAAATGATCACCACAGTTGAGCTAATTAACATATCCATTACCTGTACATAGGGACCGTGGAACCATGGGGGGGGGTGTGTATGTGTGTGTGTGTGTGTGTGTACAGATTTGAGATCTATTCTTTTGCAAATTACAAGCACACAATACAGTATTGTTCATATTTGTCTTCAAAGAAAAATTCTTTCATGATGTGCTTCATCACTCCTAGATGTAAAAGCTTTCCTCATTTAGGGGCCTGGAATATTGTACTGCTTTGTCTTTAGGTGGAAAACAAAATCTTCATTTGTAACAGACCTGGTATTTGCCCAGGATACATTATAATTTACTTGGTTCTGTAGTGAATTGTCATTTCCTTGTTCACTTGTGTTTTTCTGTTGGTAATTGGGTCTGTGACATTGTGGTGTACATGCTATTTTTAAACTCTTGAAACAGCTCTTTTATAAATGGTTTATATTTTTGTGGTATGGCTTTATGCACTAGCATATAGTTATCACAATGTAAGAAAAGATGGCCAATTTTATTCTTAAAGGTGTCTACGTTAAAATTATGTCTGCATTTTTACATTTCATTGCGGCCCTTGAAATAGCCCCTGAAAGAGACCTTTTATTTTTATATCATTTCTTTTGAAGGATTGAATTTTAATATCCTACCAATACTCGCGTTTTTCCTTCAATCTGTAAAAATGCATTTAATTTCAGCAGTAAAATTGACAACATCCATTTTTATCTTTAATTAACTTCTCCGTTTGGTTTCATCTTAAAGGCTCACAGCAGAATTTATCACCGAGCCATAATGAAAATGCTGAATGGAAGATTCAGAGCCTCTGCCCAGCTCTGAATTTAGCTCCGTTGACCCCGTTATAAAAAAGAAAAGTCAACAACAACACTGACATGAAAGCCAGCTCGTTAGGTCACCCCACTTGCAGATGACAGTGTTAAGTTTGATTCCTGCTGTGTATTTGACCTCCTGGTTCCCTTCCCATTGTCTTTTAGCTTAGAGCACCAACTGCCCTTTGCTGAGGGGTTTGTAAGTGCGAAGCACGTCAGTGATGGCCACAGACATGCTAACAGCCACCCCTATGGGCCCTGCTCTGAGTGCTTCGCAGCCTTCATCTCCTGCCAGGCAGGTCTTAAGGCACCGGCTTAAAAGTCAGGAATGGGGCCCACAGAGACAGATCGTTTGGCCACCGGGGTTTGTATCCCTGCTCACCAACTCTGAGATCGTGGGCAAGCTGCGTCCCATTCATTTGTCCATCCCACACTCACTTGGAGCGTGTGCCGCACACACCCGGCAAGAGCATGGACACAAGTGCTGGGGCTCATTTTCTATGAGGGAAGCAGACGCACTGAAGGGTATGTCATTGCAGATTGTGACAAGTGTGGGGAAGGGAGGGGAGCGGACTGGGCTGTGCCAGTACCAGGCAGAGGGAGTGGAGGACTCAACTTAGATTGGTTTGTCTCTCAAGAGACACATCGTATCAATCCTGAAGGAGGAGTGGGAATTGGGCAAAGCTGGGGCGGGTGGGGGGGGGGGCGCGTACAGGCAGAGGGAGTGGCTTCTGTGGTCGCCCTTCCTTCGGGCAGGACTGCTGGTGGTTCAGGTCCAGGGGCCAGTGAGGTTGGAAGACTGTGCAATGGGTAGTGAGGGCAGCAGCGGCCACCAAGAGTCCTGGAAAGGACTCAGTTTTGGTTTCTGTTTAAGACAGTCACTCAGGCTGCCACCTGCAGAATGTTCTGGATGTTCTGGAGAGTGCAGGGCAGGCATCTAAGCTGGAGGTGAGTGTGGACTCCAGAAAAGTTCAAGGTAAGTAGCACTTAAGTTTGAGTGGGACTCGGTGGGTGAAGCAGCGGAGGAGCCAAGGCTGACCACAGGTTTGCAGCTTGAGTCGGTTGGATGGTGGTACCATTGATGGAGATGGAAAGACTGTGAGGAAAAATGGCTTGGGAGACACCAAGTGACATGTCCAAGTGACAATGATGTCCTGTACACAGTCGGTATACTGGAGCTCAGAGGTGTGGATTGGTCATTGTCAGCATGCAGAAAGTATTTCTAGCCAGGGTAATGGATAAGGAGCAGAGGGCACCCAGAAGAGACGAGGTCCAGGTCGAGCCCCTGGGATTCCCAGTGGGCAGAGCTGATGGACTTGGGCATGAGACTTAGCTAGTATATTAAACGGTGCTTAGCTTGTTGCCTTCCTCACTACTTTGCAAGATTCAGATGATAATTACTAAATCATGGTGACATACTGACTGGCCAGAGGGTATTACAGAGATGGTAAGACCTACACTCCAGGCCGAGGAGCTCATTATATAGGACAAAACAGTACAAAACGGTGCAAAGTGACATGTGAGAGAAATAAAGTGTTCTGGGAGTTCTCAGAAGGGAGGTGCCAGTGGGCATGTAGCACCTGAAATAGGTCTGACAGAAGGGTAAGTGTGGGTATTCAGGGGAGGGGAGAAGGAGCAGGACATGCAAAGACAGGAAAGTGCAGTAAAAATACTACAGTCTTGGGCCGGCCAGGTGGCTCAGGCGGTTAGAGCTCCATGCTCCTAATTCCGAAGGCTGCCGGTTCGATTCCCACATGGGCCAGTGGGCTCTTCAACCACAAGGTTGCCAGTTCGACTCCTCGAGTCCCGCAAGGGATGGTGGGCTGTGCCCCCTGCAACTAGAAAATGGCAATTGGACCTGGACCTGGAGCTGAGCTGCGCCCTCCACAACTAAGATTGAAAGGACAACAACTTGACTTGGAAAAAAGGCCTGGAAGTACACACTTCCCCAATAAAGTCTTGTTCCCCTTCCCCAATAAAAAAAAATCTAAAAAAAATACTACAGTCTTCATAGGAGAGTGTCTGGGATGTGGGTGCACGGGAAAGACCGTATGACAGTCCTTTGGTCAAACCTCAAGAGGTTGGTGGACAGACGCTGCATTGGGCCTGCAGGTGGTGGCCCCAGCACAGCAGCAGCAGTTCCCACTGACATGTGGTCAGCCAGTGTGTCCTGGCTGTGACCATGGCTGAATCAGTCAGGTGCAGCCACCACATCCAGCAACTGAGTGACTGGTGTATCATAGGAAAAACCATCCAAGTTGCACCCATTGTATTCTGTAATTATTTGCCTGCATTTTAATGTGCTCCACAAATCACACACTCTTCCTCTCACTTAAAAACAGTAACAGCTAGTTGGATTTCTCACAGATTATGTAAATAACCGTGGTTCTCGTGGTTATTGATATAGCACTCTTGGGGAGGTCTAGGCATTCATTCCAGTTACGCTTACTGTGGCTGAGCTGACAACCATTTAATTCTAGTTTTTCCGCGGACAGGTGCTGTGACCTTCAGCGTTACTCAGCTACTCGGTTTCAAGTCCCCTAGCTGTAAAAGCCGAATAACACCCTACTTTGTGCAAACACTGTTAGGGGGGGATTGCATAAGTCTCTGTATGCCCCAGAAAGTCTTCAGAGCAAAATAGAACCTTGTGGTGAAGGGACAGTAAGTACTGTCTTCTCTTCCTGTGCAGAAGTATCATGAATGACTAACCCAGTTGGCCAGTTTCTAACTTCAGTGGATATTGTTTCCATTTTCCTTCTTGTACTTACACCTAGGAAAGGTCAACTAAAACTTATCCTTTATATTCTTAGCAACCAGGCTAGGTTTTAAACAGATTTACCAAGTGAAGCTTGGAATGAAATTTCTGCTCACAAGGAGTCTGTGAAGAATCAGTGACACGCTCTGCCACTATGGCTTCAAGGTAATTCGCCTGAAGCCAAATGAAGCTTCCTGATCAATTATGGACGGAGGGGATCAAATAGAAAGAAGGTCTAGCAGGGTGTGCCACAGCCTGTCTACACCAGATGAAATCACCCGTATTTACAGATGTTGGCAGCACAGAGGTGACTGGACGGGTCTGAGGCCATTGCCTGTCATTTCAGCAGACGCTCGGATGAGGGTCAGTCCTCCCAGTTACCCGACCGAGGAAATTGGCCTAGAGTGAGAGTACTTGCTGGGTGGCCTGGCTGACCTGGGACCAGGCCTCCTGTGGGGTCGCTAGCCAGCCCCCAACCCCATTGCCTCACGAGGCCGCTGGCTGCTGGGAGGGATCGGGGGTGGGGCGAACCTGGGGGCACGGTCTCCCCCAGTGTGCAGTTTTCTCAGCCGCACTGTCACGACTCAGGAGAGTGACTGTTCATGTCTATCTCGGTTTTCTGTCTATCCGTCTGTCCCCTCTTGGTGCTGGCACAGAGCAGACATTAATGAACGGCAGTTATCCTAGGTGTGCAGGGGCCTGCCCAGGGTCACCGGAGGTTACACTGGGACCTGCCAGCGACACCAGCCTCCCGCCCTCCCAGAGGCAGGGCCAGCGTTGGGAGGTGGGGCCAGGGCTGAAAAGGCGGGGCCAGAGGTCGACTGGGCGGGGCTATGTGCATATGGGCGTGGTCACGGGGTGGGCGGGGCTTGGGCGTGGCCAGGCGCCCGCGCTCCTCGCGCGCTGTCGCCTCACCAGTAGAGTGGCGCCTCACGTGCGGCGAGCGGACCGAGCCTTCGAGGCTGAGGTGGCTGCCTGGCGTGGCGGGAGCCGAGGAGCCGAGCGCCTCCCTCAGCGCTGCTCGCCTTCCCCCGGAACCCTCGACGCACGCTCCTGGCTCCGTCCCCGCTCCGCGTTCCCACACGGTCTTAGGCGGCTCCCCCGGTGATGGCAGCACGGGGGTCCCTGCACCCGGGCCTCGGCCTCCTGCTCCTTGTTCCGCTGGTGGCGGGGCGCTGGGGTCCAGCCGGCGCACCCCGAGGTGAGCTTGGGCGGCGGGGGTGGGGGCGCGGGCCGGGGCCCAGGGCTGTGGCACCCGCAAAACCTCGCTGGGAGGCGGCCGTATTCTCCTGGGGCTCGGAGTGAGGTGTCAGTTGAAATGCCCAGATGTTCAATAAATGCGGAGAAAAGGCCACTTTGAGTGTCCCCTGAGCCGCCTCGCTGGGGGCTGCGGGTGAGTGCGAACCCGTCACACAACTTTCTCCCGCAGAGACGCGGGTGTTGTGCGGCGGCGGCGGGCTCCGGGTGGCGCTCGGCTCCGGGTGGCGCTCGGCTCCGGGTGGCGCTCGGCTGGGGCGTGAGGCCCCTGCTGGGCACTGGGGGCTCAGACGGGACCCCCGCGCCCCCCCGCAGCATTAGGAGCCCATCCCTTGGACCCCAAGATGAGGCGGATTTGGGTGTAAGAACCTCCGCTTGTCTTTCCTTCCCGAAGGGTTTTAAGCGGTGGTTTCCGATTCCAGGAAGTAATCATCCTGAGGGGCATTATTTATTGCGGAATGTGTTGCTTAGTGTACACTGAAGAGAAACAACGCGGAGGGCGACTGAAAGACGTGAAGACAGTCCCGTGCGGAGAGAGTCGTAGTTTAACAGGAAAAGAGGAACGTGATTTTGGAGCCACACTAACCTGGGCTCGCATTCTGACTCTCCCGTGTCTTGACCTGGCTTCCTTCTTTGGAAAAACGGGGACGGTATTGCTTACTTCTGAATTTTCAGGAGAAAACAGTATAAACGAAACGCCAGGGGCTGTGCCTGACTTTCTAGCAAAGGGTGGTTCCCTACCGCTGCTCGTGAACGTGGAACTTTCCTCGTGGGTTTTCATATAAAGCGTGGCAGGCGAGCGTTCAGTGGCGGGACTCGCCGTCTGTTCGTGCACGGTGTTCAGCGTTGTACCCAGACCCTCACTTCCTCCTCCTGCGCCCCTGAGTGAGTATCTCTTACAATAACCCTCTCCTCGTAGCAGTTATGTTTTCTCCTTGTCCCGTGCGAGCTCCTTAAGAACTGGAGTCTTACCCTGTTTATCGTTCTGCCTCTGAGACGTCTCTTGTAGTGGTGAGTAAATGTTTCTGAATGAATGAATGAATGAATGAATGAATGAATGAATGAACGGATAGTAGTTTCCTCAGCTGTAGCATGAGGGGTCATCAAAGCGTCCCCCAACCCACTCCCGCTCTAAAACTCCAAGATAGCATGTAGGAAGTGCTCTTAGTAAGTCACCGTTTGAAGAATGGGTGATGGAGGTGCACACTTGCTCCTGACTGCATGGTTTGTATAAAACCGCCTTTGAATGTAGGGTGTCTGGAGCTAGGAGACCTGCCGTTTTCTGCTGTGTTTTCTTGGGCATATGACTTGACCTTTCTGAGCCTTGGTTTCTCCCTCTTTAAAAGGAGAGAGTGGGGCAGGTGCTTTTTAGGTCGTTTCAATCATAATTACTTTTACATTTACATTTTATTTTCATATTTATTTTAGGGTCTTTTTTTAAAAAAACTGTGACTTTTTAAAAAAATTATAAATGCTGTAGCTTTTTATTTTAATTTTGTTGGGGAATATTGGGGAACAGTGTGTTCCTCCAGGGCCCATTGGCTCCAAGTTTTGTCCTTTGATCTAGTTGTGGAGGGTGCAGCCCAGCTCCAAGTCCAGTCTCCGTTTTCAATCTTTAGTTGCAGGGGGCACAGCCCACCATCCCATGCGGGAATTGAACCAGCAATCTTGTTTTGTGTTAGGAGCTCACGCTCTAACCAACTGAGCCATCCGGCCGCCCCTCAGGAAGCTCAGCGGCAGTTAGTTGTGTTCAGTGTAGGTGTGGAGGGCACACTGGCCCATGTGGGAATTGAACCGGCAACGCTGTTGTTCAGAGCTCGCGCTCTAACCTACTGAGCCATCCAGCTGCCCCTTTTAGAATCTTAATAACAACTCTTCCTTATGGTGTTCTGTGGACCAATCTCCAGGAAAAGAAAATGTCTGTCAGCAGCCGTACTTATTTGGCGGCTGGAAGGTCACATGGTTCTGAAAGGTGTCTCAGGAAGCAATTTTGCCTGTATTAAAGGACAGATAATTAATTAGTATGTTAAGATATTTTTAAACTGACCTCACTGTGACTGGGACAGTGATTTATGAAAATTATATAGTCATTAGTTAGTTGTATTTCTTAGCTTTGTAGTTGTGTGACATTTAAAATGGTTGAAACATTATTTTCAGTATATGTAATGGCTGAGTTCCGTTTCATTGAAAGACAAATAAAATAATTATTTGATAGAAATGAGAACTATGAAATATTTTTTTCTTCGCACCTTTAGTCATTTTCATCAACATTTCAGAAGTGAACAGAAATACACACAGAATGGTTGTCATCTCTACTTTTGTTATGATTACATCCAAAAGAGTATCTACTAGGTACCTCATGTAAGGAAATAAAATTTTCACACAATTAAACTTGAAATTAATAGTTATTTTTATTTCCTTGCAGATACTAAGTGTATTCTATGAGTTAGACTGTGAGCACCTGGAAGGTAGGGTTTTATCTACCTGTGTATCTCCTGATACATTTCAGATGTACCGGAGCTTATTAATGTAGTCTGTTGATGGAACTTTGAAAAGGTTTACAGTCACTTGTCAGAACAAGCTGTTTTTGTCAGCCTATAATCTACAAATTAGATTTAGCAGGTAATTTTTTATAATTAGGATATAAGTTTTTAGTACTATAATATCAGTACAGAACATTTTTCTTCTAATAGCATTATTCTTCTCTAAAGGTTGAAATTAAATTCTTTCAGATATAATATTAAGTTTAATATTAAATGAGCATGTCTTCACAATGAGAGTTGGTAAATATTGGAATGTTTTTTGAAAAAAGTTTACAATTTACTTTTTTAGAAATTTACTCTCCAGAATAAGATAGGTATAGTTTTATAATGATAATAGGATAGAAGAGATTATTTATCATGGTCCTTTTCTGCTCTGTGACTAAAATTTTAATTGGGGGAAGCATGATGTTTTTCCTCCTAATTGTGTTTAAATCAGTTGACCTCATGCTCTTTTCTTGTAAAGTAAAATTATAAAATATAACCTTTTACCAGTAAAAATAGGAATGAAATATGAATATTTGAATTCTGACCAAAAAGACAATAGAACTTTTGATATTATTTTTTTGTTTTTATTTTAACTCCTCTTTTATTGTCCCTCATTCTCTACTTCTAGATTTCCATGTTGTTTTTTTGTTTTGAGTAAAAAGTTTATTAGTTTCCTATTGTTACTGTAACAAATTACCGCAAACATATTGGCATAAAACAAAGCAAATGTACTATTTAACATTTCTGAAGGTAAGAAGTTCAAAATGGGTCTCACCAGGCTAAAATTAGTGGTGTTGGCAGCCTGTGTTCCTTTCTGGATACTTTAGGGAAGAATTCACTTTCTTTCCCTTTCCAGCTTCTCAGATGCTTCCCACATACCTAAGCTGTGGCCCCTTCAAACCTCAAAGCCATCATTGTTCAGTAAACTATTTCTCAAGATGCTATTTCTCTGATTTTTTTCTGAACGTCTGTGTTTTTGTTAGTGTTTCCCAAGTTTTTTATATTATTTTTTATTTCTTTTTATTTTACAGTCAACAGTATATATTTATATGGAACTGGGGAAAACTATTTTTCCTCTTGGTCTGGGTTTCTCAACCTCTGACATCTGGGGCTGAACAGTTCTTTGTTATGGGAGATTGTCCTGGGTCTTATAGGTTGTGTGGCAGCCTCCCCGGCCTCTATCCACGAGATGCCAGTAGCACCCACCAAAAAATGTCTCCAGATATTGTCAGATGTGCCTTCGGGAATAAAATTGTTCCCCTAATCTCCCTTGAGAATCACTTCTCTAAGTCTTGGCCACCAGGGCTTCTCAAACTGTCACCTGCACTGGAGTCCCTTGGTGCAGGTTAGGCTACAGGTGGGGCCTGAGGTTCTGCTTTTCTAACAAGTGGCCGGGGGGTGGTCATTGCTGGTCAGAGCACCACACTTTGAATAGCAAGGTCACAGACGAGTTTCCCATTCATATCAATTGGGTAGATTCTCAAGAGGATCTGATGACAGTAATTATGGAAATATAGTATGTACGATGAACTGTAGCCTGAACAGCATAAGACCGATAGAAACTAGTAACAAGCATTATCCCGCCATCCTGTCAAATAGCAGCTGTCCTCACATTTCCACATTTCCTTCCAGTCCCCAGTGTTCACTCACAATTGGACAGTTCTAAGGAGGAACTTTGCAAGAGTCCCCTCAAGGTCATACAGCCTATAGCAACTGAGGCAATTTCATGTACCTTCAGGTATTTTAGTTCGTAATACTGTCAATGTGTGAGCTCATAACATTAGGTTGAACAATTAAGTTTGCGAGCTCATCCTAGAAAAAGTGCTACATACCTCATTGCTGAATATCACTACGGTCACCTTCAAATTACTCCCCTTGGGAAGCTATGCACCGACGCCAAAGCAATTCTGGAACTCTTTTTCTGGAATGGCCATCAGAGCTGTCATCGTATTAACCTTGATGTCCTGAATGTCATCAAAATGTCTTCCTTTCAATATGTCCTTTATCTTCGGGTAAAGAAAGAAGTCACTGGGGGCCAGATCAGGTGAGGAGGGAGGGTGTTCCAATACAGTTATTTGTTTACTGGCTAAAAACTCCCTCACAGACAGTGCCGTGTGAGCTGGTGCATTGTCGTGATGCAAGAGCCATGAATTGTTGGCGAAAAGTTCAGGTCGTCTCACTTTTTCACGCAGCCTTTTCAGCACTTCCAAATAGTAAACTTGGTTAACTGTTTGTCCAGTTGGTACAAATTCATAATGAATAATCCCTCTGATATATATATATATATATATATATATATATATATATATATATATATATAAAGGTTAGCAAGAGCTTTGCAACAAGTTCGTGAACTTAATTGTCAGACCTCAGACATTTATTGCCTGTGGAGAGGTTTATGGTGAACTCTACATTTACTTAATCTGGTGATATTTAAATTTTTTTTTTTTAAGGTTTTATTGGGGAAGGGGAACAGGACTTTATTGGGGGAACAGTGTGTACTTCCAGGACATTTTTTTTCCAAGTCAAGTTATTGTCCTTTCAGTCTTAGTTGTGGAGGGCGCAGCTCAGCTCCAGGTCCAGTTGTTGCTAGTTGCAGGGGGCACAGCCCACCATCCCTTGCAGGAGTCCAACCGGCAACCTTGTGGTTGAGAGGACGCACTCCAACCAACTGAGCCATCGGGGAGGCAGCTCAGCTCAAGGTTCCATGTTCAATCTTAGTTGCAGGGGGCGCTGCCCACCATCCCTTGCGGGACTTGAGGAAATGAACTGGCAACCTTGTGGTTGAGAGCCCACTGGCCCATGTGGGAATCGAACCAGCAGTCTTCGGAGTTAGGAGCACGGAGCTCTAACCGCCTGAGCCACCGGGCCGGCCCTAAATTTTTTTTAAGTGTACAAGTTGTCTTCTCTCCTTGAGAACTATTGACTGGACCTAAATTTAACACTGCCGAAGGTCATTTTCTTACTGCAAGTGTTCTGAGAGTTGGGGCAAGATGTTAAATTAGGTTTATTAAAGCATATCCATTACAGAGAAACTTTATTTTATAGTTCTTTGATAAAAATCAATAGAAAGATAATGAAAATTCCTGAGGTGAAAAAAAACCCTCCTCATTTCATCTGTAATACTTAAAATAATGATTGGTAAGCATACTTACTTGTCACAGTGAAAATGTTGGATATAGTACATATATTTTCTCATTGACAAAATGGTTGATTATGGTCACGGGCTTTGTCTTGCTGTTGCTTAAAATAGCCCTCCTAGGACTGCTGCAAAAGCATTTTTAAGAAAAGGAACACAAGTCACTTTTTCTAACTTAAAAGAAGGTACAAGGATTAACTACACCAGCAATACCTTATGAGTTGGGGATCTATAACATATATCACTCTTACAAACCTTGTTGGATGTAGTGTTCCATTCTTACCGCAGCCTGTGCAGAAGACAGGGAAGGCTATTGGCAATAACGAACAAAATTGAAAATGTGGCTCAGTTCTAAGAGTCGGTGCCATAGAAATTCTTGTGTGAGTGGAAAAGTAGATACACAGGGATGTTAACTACAGCATTTCCCCCATTGTAACATTGTTAGAAATCACCCCAAACTGAGGACTGTATAAATGCCCATCCATGGGGAAAGCGTACAGAAGTTATGATATATCCGTAACACAGACCACTTTGCAACTTACGAAGAAAGGGTGGGGATGGATAGACATATACTGACATAGAGCAGTGAATGGAAAAAACAAGTTGCAGAACTTAAAAAGAAAACATTTGTTCCTCCTCTGAGTGTGTGTGTATTTAAAAATGTCTACCCCAAGCTTAGCGGTGGTTACCCCTGGAGGAGGGGTGGCTCCGCCTCTTGATGTGCTTCTGGTTTGAATCTTGCCGATGATCACGCATTTTGTAGTGGAAGTGCTGTTGTGAGCAAAACAAAAGCAAGTTTGGGTCCTAGTTCCACCTGCTACTTACTAAGTTTGGACTAGGGGTTCTCAATCTTTGCCCCCCGCCCCACCCAGCCCTCGGACATTTGGCAATATCTGGAGCCGTTTCTGGTTGTCACATGGAGCGGGGGCATGTCATGGATAGAAGCCAGGGATGCTGCCAGGCAGACAACCTGCCGTACACACGACAGCCCCTCCACAGCAGGGATCATCTAGCCCAAAGCGTCAGTAGCGCTGAGGTGGGAAATACTGCGTTAGTCTCCAGAGCTGTGGCCATGTCCAAATATGCAGTCGTGCACCGTACAACATCAGGGGGTGCCATTCACATTGTGGGGTGTACTCTGCACCGCCATAACATTTTATAATTATGATACAAAGAAAGTAAATAAATACGCAAATCTGTGCCCAGGAAGGCAGGTGCCAGAGTGTCGTGCTTTCCCGGTGAACTGTGCAGAGCCGGGCACAGTCAGCAGCCACTTAGCAGCAGTTGAATAGATGAATGAACTGAACTGGACATCATGTGTCAGGCTCTTACATACCCAGGCTGTGGCAGATGCTAAAAGCTGAAGAGAATTTATGGAAGAAACTTAAAGTTACAGCAGAAGCTCTCTGTTAATTTATCTTTATCAGAAGATTGGCAAAAGACTGGTCGTATTTAGATTTAGCTGCAGAACACCTTGGTTGACTTTTCCCCACACTTTGTGATAAGATTACGATTCTTCACAGAAGAATGGCACTAGAGTGTCTTATCTTCCTAGAATTGGGTGCAAAAATCCCTAGCTATCCATTTAGTTACATACTGAGTGAAGATGTTAAAAACGTTTTAAACTACCTAGATACGACCTGCCATAGTAAGATAGTGAATTTTATTTCATTTTATCTGCACAGCAGTGAGGCAGCAGAGCACAAGTTATTCCTCTTATTAATATTCTAGAATGGAAAAATCCAAGCATACACAAAACTATTCGAGTACAATGAAGTGAAGAGTCTTGCCATACACTTGCAGCGACTATCGACATTTTGCCAGCAGATATCCTTTGGTATGTAAATTAGAAAATTGTGGCATGTGCAGATTAATAGCTAATCAGTGATACCAGGTATTCAAATTAAGGTTTTCAGCTTCATAGTTCTTTAGTTCTGGGTATACTAAAATTAAGGAGCAAGGTTGCATTTCTTTGAAAATATATGTAGTTTCACTAAATGACTTGAAAGTGAAATTTTTTGATAAATCATTCTCCTAATTCCTCCAACTTGAGACAATACTAGAGTAACGATGTTCCAAGTTAAAATTGAATTTGTAAAACCCAAATTTAAATCTTTCAAAGCATTAATGATGTTATGCATATTTATACTTTTTACATCGTCAATTTAGTTTGTCTCTTATTATTTCTATTTTTATCTACTGTGGAAGAATTGCCCCATGAGTTTTTGTGTGTGTGCGTGTTTTAATCCTATTTTTAGTGTGCTTCACTGCTTGGTTCCCTTTGTTTTTTTTGAAGTATGTGATTTATGTGCTACTAGTAGGTTGATGTTCTAATTATTATTATTAGCTTTAAAGGATATAGACTTGAGGAAAGCTTTTTCTTGAATAGTCATTGTACTGTGCAGAGAGTGCCCACTGCCACAGACAAGTTCTTCCTTTGCATTTTGCAAGGTTCGGTCACCTGAGATAATCTGGGGAGATGACCTCTTTTGGGCTTTGGTGACATTTTTGGTAGCAGTCAGTAGCTCTACAGGCAGTGATGGCTTTTGTTGCAATATTTCTGTGCATTTGCTGTTACCATTGCTTCAGCAGTCATTGTGAAATTCTAATGACCCTGGGCTTGCACTTATATTCAGTTTTATTAAATCCTCACAATACCCTTGTAAGGTAGGTGTTGTTTATACCAATTTTACAGAAGAAAAAACTGGTACTCAAAGAAGTTAAGTAACCTGCCTTCAGGTCAGACAGTAAGTGTTAGAGGCAGGGTGGAACCCAACCTGTCCCCCTGAGAATCCTGAGTTCCTAACCAGCATGCTCTGTATTCAAATCTGGGTGAGACAAGGTCTCCACCTCAAAGACACTGAGTCTGGTGACTCAGAATCCTTAACAGCAAGTTCGTGCAACCTTTGTGACAGTTGTTTCACAACCATTGGGAGATTCTGAATTATTAGACGTAGATGGGAATTGTCAGATGTACTGACCCATTTATTCATTCATACATTCATTAAACACACTGAGCAGCTGCTATGTGCCAGTACGTGGTTAGGTGCTGGGGTTATAATGATAAAGAAGACATAGTATTTCCTGCCATTAGTTTACACCGCAGTAGGGAAGGCAGACTTTATAATCAGATACATCCAAGATTGTATAAGTACACCCAGATAAGGAACAGGGTTCTGTTCCCAGAACCTAGGGGAGACTTTGGGGGCTGGGAAGAGTCCTGAGTGATTCCTGAGCTGGGATCTGAGGGATGCGTGAGAATGAGGCACAGCAACGGGGAGAGCAGCTCAGGGAAGAGCACTCCTGGGAGGGCGTAGTGTGGTCTGTCTGGGAAGCCGAACTGTCAGTGTGGCCCAGCAGAGAGCGAGGGAAAGCTACGCCCAAGAGGCTGGAGGGAACAGATCGGGAGCCTGTGGCCTTCAGGATCCTGGTCTGTCTTTCACAATGGAAAGCTACAGAAGGTTTTTAAGCAAGGGGGTAACATCAGATCTTTGTTTAGAAAAGATCGCTTGGATATCTGCGCAGAGAACCAATTGGAGGGGGGCTGAGAAGCTATGTGAACATTGCTCAGGGTAGCAGGCTTGCTCCAGTCCTGATGAGAGATGCAGACACGTGTTTCCCTGAAAAGAAGACCTCGCCGGGAAATCAGCTCTAAAGTGTCTTTTGGAGCAAAAATTAATGTAAGATCCGGTCTTGTAGTAAAATAAGACTGGGTGTTATGTTATGTTATGTTATGTTATGTTATGTTATGTTATGTTATGTTATGTTATGTTATGTTATGTTATGTTATGTTATGTTATGTAATGTAAGACCTGGTCGAATACTGTAGTAAAATAAGACCAGATCTTATATTAATTTTTGCTCCAAAAGACGCATTAGAACCGATTGTCCGGCTAGGTCTTATTTTCGGGGTAACTCGGTAGCTTGTGCTAGGATGCTGGCAGTGGAGTTGGTAAGAAATGGATGGATTTGAGAAATATTTGGGAGGTGAAAATCAACAGTTTCCTGTTCAAGTGGGTGTACGGGTGGCGTGAAAGATGACCCCTAGGTTTTTAAGTTGTGGAACGAGGCAGATGATGGGGCCGCTCCCGGAGACGGGGATTCTTTCGGGCCCGTTGGTGCGTGTTGAAGACATTCACGAGGCCGTATCCGAAGGGTTATCATTAGGGGGAATGTTGGGACTAATGTATCATTTTATTTATTTATACCCTATCTACTTTCTGTCAAACAAGATTTGAAGTGGCAATTAAAGCTATTATTTTTCCCCTAAGGCAAAGGGTCCTTAGATGCTATTAAAAAATATTTTATTTGTGATTTTTATCTTTTAAAACAACCTTACATTTTTGGTATTTCAGAGGCCATGCAATTTTTAAATAGGAGTAGAAGAGGAGAAATGGTACAGTAATGCCATTTTAACTTGAAGCGATAAAATGAAAGCCTTTTAAACGTTATAAAGAATGACTCTCCAGTGTGTAATATTCTGATTGAATTGGAGTGTCTTCACTGCTGTGCATTTCAGCACCAGGAGACTTCAGTGGGAGGCATGGCGCAAACTCCATGGTGCTTGCAGATTAAATGTAGTGTCTTAAAT
Source organism: Rhinolophus sinicus (assembly GCF_036562045.2). NCBI lineage: Eukaryota > Metazoa > Chordata > Mammalia > Chiroptera > Rhinolophidae > Rhinolophus > Rhinolophus sinicus. The sequence continues at coordinate 15,931,900 of NC_133762.1, forward strand.
TGCCCAGGGAAGTAAGACATACCCTCTTGAGGAATAAGCTGCACTATGGATGAAGAAATACGCAGGGAGAGAAACTCAGGGGTAGACTTCCTGCAGCCGGGCTGACCTGGAACCTTTAATAGCTCCATCTATACACCATGGGAACGAAGAGAGAACATTTGTGAAAGTGCAAACTTTCTGTCAGACCATTTGTTAGGTGGAGGACGACCATCACTAGCATGCACGATACGATAAATAAGCCAGGACGTTTTATTTTTTATTTTTTTTTGTTTTAATTTTTTAAATGTACTTTTATTAAATTTATTGGGGTGACATTGGTTAGTAAAGTTAGGTTTTTATTTTATTTTATTTTATTATTATTTTTTAATTTATTTTTTAAATTTATTGGGGTGACAATTGTTAGTAAAATTACATAGATTTCAGGTGTACAATTCTGTATTACATCATCTATAAATCCCATTGTGTGTTCACCACCCAGAGTCAGTTCTCCTTCCATCACCATATATTTGATAGCCAGGACGTTTTAAGTACATGTTCTTTTCTTTGTAAAATTATGAGTCTAGAGTAAATGTCATGAATGTCACACATTTCACATTTTCTTAGTGGAGGCTCCAGTCCACACAGCACCAACAACGCTCATTTCTTCAGAGAGGCTTATTTCAGCTCAGCAGCAGTATAGACGTAACTGTGACCGCAAACACAACCAATCTTTGGCTGTGGCTCTGAAAACTTGTAAAATTTTGTCTTTCTTTTTTTAAGTCTCAGGTGATTGGGTAGTTTTATACAAATGTATAGCAAACAAAGGTATGACAAATCTGAATAATTTATTCAATATTTATATTGATATTAAAATCATGTAAATTAAAGCATGTTTGATTTACTTTTACAGTCGATAAAGGAAAACAAATATATCTGTTTTCTAGGCTTGAAATTTTATAACAAGCAACTCCCCTAACCCTGGTAATTTGAAAGCTTTTGTTACTTAGATTTTAAATTACTGTATTAAGTACTGCTTGCTTCTTAAGGAACTCAGCATATTTCCATGTGAGTAAAATGATTTAACTAAGAAATATATCTGAACCAGAGTGTCCCTTATTGATCATAAATATTTATGTTTCTATTTCCTTTTAAAAGCACCATTAATAACAGCCTAAATAATTGTTTGGTTCATTAGTAACCGAACGTGTTTTAAGGTAGAGGTATTTGGTGGGAGAGAAGCCAATAAACTAACTTTTAAAAATTTGTTATATAGGATTAGCCGAGCCCTCCTTTGTTGCAAAACGTGAAGATAGCTTGTTTAAGGATTTATTTCAAGACTACGAAAGATGGGTTCGTCCTGTGGAACACCTGAATGACAAAATAAAAATAAAGTTTGGCCTTGCGATATCTCAATTAGTCGATGTGGTAGGTGTGCTTGTCATTACATATTCAATTTCACACTCCTGTGTGGTTAAAATGGCTCTTGGGCACCTCAGTGTTAGAGGGGTGGCCCTGCTGCATTCCCCAGGACTCCTTCTGGGGACCTCGCAGCCACCTTTGTCCCTGGGGCTGTGCTTCCTTCCGGCCTCCTGCTTCCTTCTGGGTCACTCACTTGTTGTTGGGATGGGTGCCCTCCCGTTCCCTAAGCTACTCACACCCCTGTGCTCTCCCCAACCGCAGGGACCGCTCGTACTTCCGTGGGTCTCCGTGCTCAGGGTCAGATCCTGCACATAGTGGGTTGTGCTTGGTGATCGTGATGACCTTTCACTGCTTCTCTGGGCTCCATGACATTTCAGTAACATTTAATGGAAGAGAGGTCATTTTCATTAGGCCTTGAAAACAGAGACAGACTGGCGTAAGCAGACAGATGACAGTGGGAAGGCATAAGTGGCAAGCACCAGGGACCCTGGTTCTCTAGAAACGCAGGATGTAGATGCCGATGCAGCTCCATTCGAGGCTGTGACCTCACAAAGACTCAAATCTGTGCCTCCAGAGGCACAATAACTACAAAGACCTGCACAGAAAAGCTGTGTCTCCCTGACACTGTGATGCACGTTTGCTTCATTTAGCGCTTCCGACGTCGATGTGTCTTCTAATCGGCGGCAGCTTACAAGCATTGTCAGCCTTGTTCGTTCTTTCTTAGTGCTAAGTGCATTACGTAATGCTGTGCCTATTTCTTAGATTGTAGCTTCGATTTGAGGGGAGATAGTGGTGAAGACTATGAATATTAGGTCTAATGGTGAACTTTAGGGCACTTTACCTGAAACACAGAATACGTCGAAAGGAATAATGAATGTGAAATTAGGTTGGAAGCCAGATCCTGCTTTTCCAGAGAACTGAACTGAAGAACAGAATATAGGTACTGTATGGAGAGGAGTTTTGTATAAAAATGTGAACATTTTTGTTTAAAAATGGTTCTGTAATAGAAATAATCAGACTTATTTAAATTTTTTGTTTTATAGGATGAGAAAAATCAGTTAATGACAACAAATGTCTGGTTGAAACAGGTATGTATACAATTCAAAAGGCCACCCAGCTGGTGACTGGCACCACTGTTGTTTCGGGTTCGGTGTTGATGGGTTGGCGGGATGCAGGAAGGCCGGGTAGATGGAGTTGTTGTGTTCCCTCAGTTGGTGTTACGTGAGTGACTAGTACTGCTGGGCACTGGGGACGCAGCAGTGAACAGGACAGACAGAAGTCCTGGCCTCAGAGAACTGCGTTCTAGTGCGGGTAATAAACAAGGAGCTCAGTTTGGAGAAAAATACACTGGGAAGAGGATAGGAGGTGTTGGGCGCTGTACTTTTAAGTAGGATGGTCTGGGAAAGCATCACGGAGAAGGTGCTGTCTGAACAGAGAAGAAGGAGAAGGAGCAAGCCAGGAGGGTATGGCGGGCGGGGAAAGGGTGTTCCAGGCACAGGGACCCGTGAGTGCCAAGGTCCTGAGTCCGGAGCGCAGTGTAAGGAGCAGCGAGGAGGCTGGAGGTGAGTGAGCGCGGGGCGGGGTAGGAGACCAGGTCAGAGAAGCAGTGGGGCCCTGGGGGGCAGCAGCTTATTGACCTGCTAGGCTTGTGGCTTTCACTCTGAGTGAGACGGGGATGGGCAATGAGTTATTTTTATGTACATAGTCCCTTTTGTATAAAGGACTTCTTTTTCTTCTGGGCCAGCATACCTATGTCCTCAGCCACTGTTGAATGCTTCCCTCTGTTCTTTCTTTATTATCCTGAACTTTTAATATCTACAACCAGTTCCTGAACCCTAATTCCTAAGAGGCATGTATGCTTTTCTGGGGGTGCATGTCTTAACTTGACATGCCCACAGAATCGTGACCATGTGGAGGTTGGACAAGGTGTGTAAATAAGGGGAATGTGTAATAAATCCAGTTGCTCTTTGTATGGACCAGTCCAGCCAATCAGTGACAATACAGCTGGAAAAAAGAATGTTCCCCTTAAAACTAGACCTTAGATGCCCATTGCTGCAACTCCCGAGAACAGTCAGTGGTTGGGGACGGGTGCTGGGCACAGCCATGGGTGGCTACACTCAGCCTGTCCTCACCGTGTCTCACCAGGACCTTAGCTAGAGCTCCGCCCAAGGGGATGGGCTACTCCAGGCCCCACAAGAAAGACGGGGAGGTGATTTCATGCCTAAGATTTCTGGCTTTGATAAAAAGCGTGCAGTTGTCACTACTTTTGATTATTAATTTTGTTTAAATCAAGGCAGTTTTTCTTTGTTTTAAAGGAATGGAGAGATGTAAAATTAAGATGGAACCCTGATGATTACGGTGGAATAAAAGTTATACGTGTCCCTTCAGACTCTCTCTGGACCCCAGACATCGTTTTGTTTGATAAGTAAGTTGTATTCAAAATACCATTTTATGCCTTCAAAAGATAACACTTGTATTTCTATTAGACACTAGTAATTTTTCTTCTTTTAAAACATTGTTTAGCTGTAAAATCATGTGACTGGATCTTACGTTCTTTGGCTCCATGAACCTACTAACAGGTCCTGTGGATCCTCTTCCTCTCCTCTCCTTTTTCTTTTTTCCTTTTTTGGTACATTGTTTTCTGATCATAAAGATGTTCTTTGATTTCTAAAATTTGTGAAACATTTGTTAAGTCCAGAAAGGTGTAAGGAAGTAGGGAAGACCCCCTGTAATGGCTCCCTGTATCCAGCACTTACGGGACTCGCGCACAGTAAACAAACGCCCTCTGCCTGGCAGTGTGTGTGCTCAGTGCCTTGTGTGCTGTATTCGTTCGCGTCTCAGTAACCTCCTCAGCGAGGCCCGAGTACAGCCACTGGACGGATGAGGAAACGGAGGCAGAGGGCGGTCACACCTTGTCCAAGGTCACACAGCCCACGTGTGGCAGGGTGTGCTTCACTCCCAGTGGCCTGCCAGCCCCACTCACCCTCTTGTTTACTAGACTCCTTATTTGGCAGTAAGGTCACATGATGCAGCTTGCCAGAGCGTCCTGGTACTCTAAGAAACAGGTTTACATCAAATGTGGAGAAGTGCGCAGAGTCACAGGGGTTTTAGGTACAGAACAGGTCAGAGAACGCCGATGCTGGTGGGCCGCTTCCTGCTGTTTTCTCCGGCACGTGGGCTCGCTTTCCGGGAGTTTGGAGGCCCCAGTCCATCAGGGCTGTGCCCAGAGTGCTGCTCGCATTGTTTTGTCCATGTACCAGTATCACTGTTGGTGATGCAGGAAAGAGCGCAGTGGGGAGTCCAGGACCAGGTTCGGGCTCTGTGCACGGCCACTGTCTAAGTGGCCTAATTGTATTTTGTGTGTAAAGTGAAATCTTTTTGAAAACCACTAGAATCTCAGGACTCTGTGAAATGTAGATGTGTTCGTCCTGGTTTGGGTGTGGGGGAAAGCGTCCAGCTCTAGTAGTCAGGTACTTGCCCTGTTTCCCCGAAAATCAGACCGAGCCAGACCATCAGCTCTAATGCGTCTTTGGGAGCAAAAATTAATATAAGACCTGGTCTTTTTTTTTTTTAAGGGGAACAGGACTTTATTGGGGAACAGTGTGTACTTCAGGACTTTTTTTTTTTTCCCTCCAAGTCAAGTTGTTGTCCTTTCAATCTTAGTTGTGGAGGGTTCTGTTCAGCTTCAAGTTGTTGTCCTTTCAGTCTTAGTCGTGGAGGGCGCAGCTTAGCTCCAGGTCCAGTTGCCGTTGCTAGTTGCAGGGGGCACAGCCCACCATCCCTGGCGGGACTCGAGGAATTGAACTGGCAACCTTGTGTAAGACCCGGCCTTATATTAAATTTTATTATATTATACAATAAAGACCCAGTATTATATGATTACATTATATTATATTACATTATGTTATATTAAAGACCTGGTCTTATATTATAGTAAAATAAGACCGGTATTATATTAATTTTTACTCCCAAAGACGCCTGAGAGCTGCCGGTCTGGCGAGGTCTGATTTCCGGGGAAACACGCCATGTAGGCCATGTCCTTGAAGCAGAGTCCCCGTGTGAGCAGGCACATCCCAGGTAATCATGTGAAGGGCAGTTCATGCTACAGTGTAGGCTTGCTTTCCTGTGAGGCTTGTAACATGCATTGTTTTGTGTGTGTGTGTGTGTGTGTGTGTGTGTGTATTTCAGCGCAGATGGACGCTTTGAAGGGGCCAGCACGAAAACAGTTGTCCGGTACGATGGCACTGTTACCTGGACTCCTCCAGCAAATTACAAAAGTTCCTGTACCATAGATGTCACGTTTTTCCCATTTGATCTCCAAAACTGTTCTATGAAATTTGGTTCTTGGACCTACGACGGATCACAGGTGGACATCGTTTTAGAGGACCGAGATGTAGACAAGAGAGACTTTTTTGATAATGGAGAATGGGAAATTGTGAGTGCGACAGGAAGCAAAGGAAACAGGACTGACAGCTGTTGCTGGTACCCGCATATCACTTACTCGTTTGTAATTAAGCGTCTGCCTCTCTTTTATACCTTGTTCCTTATTATCCCCTGTATCGGGCTCTCGTTTTTAACCGTACTCGTCTTCTATCTTCCTTCAAATGAAGGTGAAAAGATTTGTCTCTGCACTTCAGTACTTGTCTCTTTGACAGTCTTCCTTCTGGTTATTGAGGAGATCATACCCTCATCCTCCAAAGTCATCCCTCTGATTGGGGAGTATCTGGTGTTTACCATGATTTTTGTGACACTGTCTATTATGGTGACTGTTTTTGCTATCAATATTCATCATCGTTCTCCCTCAACACATAACGCTATGGCTCCGTGGGTCCGCAAGCTCTTTCTTCACAAGCTTCCCAAGCTGCTTTGCATGAGAAGTCACGCAGATAGGTACTTCACCCAGGAAGAGGAAACTGAGAGAAGCAGTGGAGCGAATTCTTCTAGAAACACACTGGAAGCTGCACTTGATTCTATTCGCTACATTACAAGGCACGTCATGAAGGAGAACGATGTCCGTGAGGTCTGTGACAGTTGTATTTACAAACGCAGGTCTGCTTCGATTCAGTTTGGCAGAGTAAACAGCATGGCCCTCTGGAGTAAGCATAGATGGAGGGCCAGAAATGTTGACCAACAGCTCTTCTCTAACAGATCTTTACTAAAATCTGTTCCTGTTCAGACATCCACAGAATGGTGCTCAGGGACTGGTCTCATCCTGCCCTTCCTTCAGGTCACGCAGACCTGCGGAGCCAGCTCCCTGCTTAGGCTATAAAAGGGGGAGGCACTGAGCTCCCTGCAGCAGGTCAGTCCTCGTGGGCTCAGATAAAAGTGGCCCCTGGGAAATCCAAACTAAATAAAGCCAGTGATGGCTGTCCAGTAGGTATTCTGAGGCAACTTTTAATTTGGCATGAAGTTAACCACAGGCTGGATTCTCTTTCAAAATTAAAATAAGTAAACACTGCTGGGCAGGCCTTTGTAGCAGAAATAACTATGTATTAAGAATAAAAGAGTTTTTTTGTTTATTACAAAATATCCAAATAGTCTAAATATTCTAGTTTTCACTAAAAATTATCAAAATAAGCTGCATGTAATATAATGTGATGTGTAGTCTCTTTGAGGCCCTGTTAGAACAGTCAGGGTAGGCTCTATCCCTGAACTCTAAGCTCAGGGTCACTTACTATTTCACAGCAGCAGGGGGAGACAGAAACTGATTTGGCTTCTCGTTCAGTGTGTTGTATCTTAAAATAGTTATACAGTGTTAAATTATATACTTAATGTTTTTTCTTTTTTCTTTTTCTTTTTGGCAACAGGTTGTTGAAGATTGGAAGTTCATAGCCCAGGTTCTTGATCGGCTGTTTCTGTGGACTTTTCTTCTGGTTTCAATTGTTGGTTCTCTTGGGCTTTTTGTGCCTGTTATTTATAAATGGGCAAATATAATAGTTCCAGTTCATATTGGAAATGCAAATAAGTGATGCTTCCCAAGGGGTCATAGTAGGAATTTAATTAGCAAAAGGCACATAACCTTATGGACACCTATAAAATTATGAAAATGTCAATTGTATTTAAAATCGGATGCAAACTTTAACAGACTAACAGTTGCTAACATTGGTTTATCTTATTAGATTGCCCATTAGGACATCTAGCTGCAAGACTGAAGTAATAACTGACTGAATAACATTTGATCGTCTAAAAGTAACAAAATATTTCTGATCTGTACTAGTAATAATCTAATGCTTGTATCCTGGCTAATAATGCTAATTTGTAACCAACAGTGAATTTCATCTTTTGATGTGCTGGAAAATTCCTGTGGTATTTGAAGATGGACTTCAAAACTTTTTCTGCGTTTGGTAAAGGTACACAATTTAAAATCCTTTCTATCCTGTATTCACTGGGTAACAGCCAGTCTGTAGTGTAATATACTGCTATGTTAAATAGGCTGACTGCTGGGTATGGTCATGAGTGAATCTGATGCTGATTTTCTATAGCCAACATTTTTAAAAAATGAAAAATTGGAATCAGGAACTCCTTTAAGGATTTCTTTATTCTGTAGATGCTTAAACTGAACAATTATAATATTATTTTTATAGCTTACATTCCATTGTGAAATCATACAACAGACAACGCCTGCGGACATGCAGTAGCATCTCATTAACATTAATTTCAATCCCCATCCGCATTTTCCACAGTTCATAGAACCATCTTCTATGTAAATTGTGGTAGCATCTCTTTATCTTTGATCTTAGAGGAGTCCATGACAATGAAGTGAATCCCATTTTAAAATCATGTCAGTGGATACTACTGAACGTTCTGTGAGAACACCATCTTCCAAGATTAAAGAGGGTATTTAAATTGGGTATAAGCACATCGTTTTACATACTTGTCATGTTTCAATGTTATCACTTTCATTCCGACCATTTGTCTTAGCCTAACATGGCTTATTCAGCACCCTATCGTGTATCACAAGTAAACGAGTTACATTTCTTCTCTAAGTGTCCTGATTCAGCTATGACTGGGAAGGAAACGCTGATAGAACTGCGTTCCGTTTAGAACTCTGCTCCTGACAGGACAAAAGCCTTACTTATTTACAGTACGCAAGCCGTCTGAGTTCAAGTCAATACTCTTTGGAAGGCAGAGGGCATCCTGTCTCCTTTGCATGTTACTGTAGGCTGGTGTTTAATGCCATTTAATGAATGAAAGTCTGATTTGATTAATTTAAATTGCTTGTTAGCTATCTTAGCATGTATACATCCCTGATCCCTCTTACGTCTCCTTTACTGTTACTTAAAATTTGTATAAGAAAAGAAGTCTTATAGAAATCTTCCCTTTTACTTAACATGAGTCACTATGGGCTGCAGTTTTGTCCGTTCTGTTTTGGCTTGGGAAAAACATTGTAGTGAAGAGTGAGAAGGTGAAAACAGTCTCTGTGAGGCATCATCTCTTGCCGTGGTTATTCAGATTCACAACTGTCATGTGGGCTACTCGCTTCTTAATAATTTGTTTAAAGCAGTGGTTCTCAAGCAGGGGCGATTGTGCCCCCAAGGGGACATTTAACAAATTTTTGAGACATTTTTGTTTGTCACAACTGGCAAGCAATGGGGTATGTTATTGGCATCTAGTGGGTAGAGGCTAGGGTGCTGCTGAAGACCCTACAATGTACAGGACAGATCCCCCAACACAATCATTCAGCTGAAAATGTCGCCGTTCTAAAGGTGCATTGACAGCAGCTGTGTGAGCGGGCAGTTTCCCATGTATAGTGACTTAGAATTGGCGAGATGAGTCGTTGAGGCCCTTGGCCACGGGGACACAGCCCTCAGACTCTTGGAGAACAATAAAGAACAAGAAGTGTGTGGTAAGAAACAGCACTGGGGCACTGCGACTGGTATAAAACTCCAAGGAGGCTATGGGCTAAGTAAGAAAATGCACGGGGAAGCCTGTTGTGACACTGAACCAAACGCTGTTCACATTTCTGAACAGCAGCCAGGTTTTCTATCCAGTTGTGTTTCAACCACTGAAAAAAAAGGGGGTCAGTTTTCCTGTTTAGCCCATTTTTACGTGTTGCCTAGCACAGCATACCACTTGTCACTCTAGAGGATTACATTCTAACATTGCTTTACTTTACCAGAAAGGCTGGAGAATGTCCATTTATCCATACTAAATGCTCTTGACATTTTTCTTGCATGAATCTTTGTTGACAAAAATCAAGACAACTGGATACTAAGTATACCTTGAAATGCCAAAAAAAACAAAGCCAGTAGCTTAATCAAAATGTGTTACTATTAAGAAAGAACCTAAAACAATAAAACTCTTAGAAGAAAAAAGGATAAATGCTTTGTGACATTGGATTTAGCAGTGATTTCTTGTATATGACACAACAGGCACAGATTTAAAAACATAGACAAATTGGACTTTATGAAAATTTAAGAATTTTGTGCATCAAAAGATACTATCAACAGAGTAAAAAGACCACCCACAGAATGGAAGAAAGTATTTGCAAATCACATATCTGATAAGGGATTAATATCCAGAATATATAGCATGTATACATATTAACAAAAGAAAAAATTCAAGAACGTGCAAAGGACTTGAACAGACATCTCTCCAGAAAGATACACAAATGGCCACTAAGCACATGAAAAGATGCTCAACATCACTGATCATTAGAGAAACGCAAATCAAAATTACAGTGAGACACCGCCTCACACCCATGAGGACGGCTACTACCCAAAAAACACAAAATGTTGACAAGACTGTGAAGAAATCGGAACTCTTGTGCATTATGGGTGGGACTGTAAAATGGTGCAGCCATGGCTGAAAACAATATGATGCTTCCTCAAAAAGTTACAAACAGCATTACTATATGATCCAGCAATTCCACTTCTGGGTATATGTCCAAAAGAATTGAAGGCAGAGTCTCCAAGAGATATTTATAGAGCCATGTTCACAGCAGCATTATTCGCAATAGCTAAAATTTGGGAACAACTCAGGTGTCCATCAGTAGATGAATGGATAGCAAAACATTCTGACATCTGCTGCGACGTGGATGGACCTGGAGGACGTTGTGCTGAGTGAAACAAGCCAGTCACAACAAGATGAACACTGATTCCACGTAGATGAGGTGCCTGGAGTAGTCAGACTCAGAGACAGACCATGGAATGGTGGTTGTGAGGGGCTGAGGGAGGGGAGGATGGGAGTTATTGTTTAACTGATATACATATAATTTCAGTTTTACAAGATGCAAAGAGTTCTGGGGATAGAGGTGATGGCAGCACAGCAGAGTGAATGTATTTAATACCACTGAGCTGTGCTTGTAAAATGGTTAAGATGCTAAATTTTATGTTAATTGTGTTTTAGCGCAATTTAAAAACAGAGCCTCCCCCCCCCCCCATTCGCCTCAGGCAGATGCACAGTGTTTACAAGTCATCTCGGGCCATCAAGGGCTGCAGAAACAGCCCGGCTGTCCCTAAAATGCACACCAGGATGAATACCCACAGAAAAATGCGATCGATCACCATGGCAACATACTTCCAGTCGTCTTGAATCTGAAACGCAAAAGGAAGAATTATGAAAGAGGGAAAAATAAAGCACGGAGAAGACAGTGTGAACACATTTTCAATCCTGAACGTTTAATAAATATATTGCAGCAGCAGCAGCCACCATTCCCTCCAAAATGCAAGCAACCTATTTTTTCAGTGATGCAGTCTGCAGAAATGTTCCATTCTCAAGTTTCTCTTCAGGCCCTAGAGAAACAGTATCAAACATGTCATGTTATATCCGCTTTAAATCAGCAATTCTTAATGTATACATTACCTATTTTTTCTAAGTTGAATTCCAATTTATAAAGCTTGTAAAGCTAGTTAGTTGACCTCCACCTCTGTAGAGGAATTTGGGCCTTTGTTAGAATAGCGAATACATCATTTCCCTTTGTTTCAAAGTACTAGTTCTTACCCTGTTTTAGACCCTAATTTCCTCTTAACATCTGTTCCAGGAATGACCCATCATCACTCCTGCTCTCCCTGCCCCCGCCTCCCCGCCCCACAACTAACCAAGTGTCATCTTCAGTTATAAGGCCAAAGAATCATGGAATTCTGTACGGTTATAGAACAGGCTAAAAATCAGAAATAATTGCTGATAAAAAGTACAAGACGGAAAAAAGAGCAAGACTAATTGTATATAATAGGACTTCAATTGAGGCTGGAAGTAGGAAGGGGATTGTATGTTAATTATACTCCTAGACAACTCAGAAAGCAAGGAAACCATAATTGAATTGAGAAAGAGAGAGCCGATGAATCAACTGATTTGGAAGAAATAATCACATAACAAAGAGCCAGCATGTGAGGCAGTAATTTAATTAAGTGACATTGAAATCGTGTGGGAGAAAGGATTTATTTCACTGTGAAGAGCTGGAGTAAATGTGTCCTCTCGGTGACACCAAGGAGTCTAGGTACAATTGCAATCATAATGCTGTCTTTGCCATAAGGTACTTTATTTGAATTCCTAAGATTCTGGTGTGCAAGTGCTTCAAATACACAACAGACCCCGTGTTCTCTCCCCACCTCTGTGGCTAAAGGTCAGGCCTGTGAGGCGGGGTAGAAAGCAGAGGTTTGGAGACAGACTGGTTGTGATCCCAGTTCAGCTGCTTTCTAGTCGTGAACATCTGGGTGTATTATGTGACCTCTCTTCGTCTCAATTTCCACATCTGTAAAATGGGGATAAGAACAGTACCTACCGCAGAGGGTTTTTATGAGGTTTAAATGAAATGATATGCCCGACACAGGGTCCTTATGAATGATACGTATTGATGTTAATGCTGATTTTAAAATGACCATTATCCAAGTATAAATCTTCCTCTGACAGCAATTCACAGGGTTTAGCCTGCTGAAGAGAGATGGGACTTCGGTCTCACACAGGGATAAAAGAGTGCTACAGAAAGAGCTGGGGGAAAATTAATGTTATGTCTGACTCTTAGTCTTTAAGGGGTTATGATATTGGCCATTCTCTGGAAACACTGGACTAATGAGGACTAACAGGTACACAAGTTTAGGCAAAATGCTGAACGAACATGAGTTCCTGGCTGCCTCCCCCAGCCCAGCCCTGGAGGTGCCCCACAAGACTGTTAGGACCTGGGAAGGTGCGGCCTGGTGAGTGTGAGCTGGGTTGTCCTGGGGGGTGGGTCTGGGCAGGGGAGGGCTGGGGAGAGCCTGGAGCTCTGCTCTTTTCTCCTGTCCACTCCCAGCCGGGTGGGCGGGGCTGGGGTGGGGTGCGATGGGGTGTCAATTGGTTCAAACACTTTGGAAACCTTACAGTATCCACTAAAGTTAGAAACGCAGCTCTCCAGTGATCCAGCGGTTCCACTCGTACATATTCAAGAGAAATGATTATATGTGTTCATCAAAAGACACAAATAAGAATGTTTGTAGCAGCGTCATTCAAAATAGCCCCAAACTAGAAATAACCAAATGTCCAGCAACTGTAGAATAACAAAGCAGAGGGCAGCACAGTTATATTGTGGAATAGTACACACCAATGAAAAAGACACAACCGAAAGGATAAACCTCGAAGACATTTTGTTGAATGAAGGGAGCCCGACATGAAGGCGTTCATACTATGTGATCCATTCGTATGAAGTTCAAGGACCAGTGGTTACGGAGGAGGGAGGAGGTGCTGAGTGGGGAGAGGCGAGAAGCTCTGAAAATGTCCTGTATCTTTACTTGCCTCATGGTTACATGGGTGTACACAGAATGCAAAAAGTCATCGAGCTGTGCACCTAAGAGGTGCGTACTTTATGTAAATTATACCTACGTGGGGGAAAACACACAATTAGAAAGTAAAATTAAAAATCGAAGCTGAGCTGACCAACACTAATTGGAGATCACTCCAGCCTGTCTCCTGATCGACCTCTTGGCCCGGGCTGCTGGCACCATATACTCACAAGCTCTGTTACCCCATTTTAGAAGATAGGCTCAGAGAGGGGAGGTGACATGTCCCAGGACATGGAACTGGCAATGGAAGAGCTGCCTTGAACACAGGCCACTGACTCCAGAGCCTAATTTCTTAACCCAGCCCTAACCTGTACCCATGGGAGCCAATGCATGTTTGTTGAGTGAATGAAAGACAGACGTAATGACATGTCCTTACCTCTTTGGCTTCATTTTGTGCTTTCATATTTTCAGCAATATACTTGACACTTTGGATGGCTTCTTTGATTTCCGGTGACAAAGCAGAGACGGACAGCATGGCATTGACAGAGTCAGAGCTGGAGCTTCTTGGGAGGTTGGCACTGAAATTGGAGACTTTCACCCTGCGGTGGTGGCAGTAGCTGCACATCTTGTCCTGGCAGGGGTGGCCTTCCTTGCAGCCTCTGGACTCCGTGCGGCTGAAGCAGTTCAGGTTGGAGAGCTCAGCACTGTAGACGGGTCGCGGCCTCTGAGTGGTGCCCTCGTTGCCCACCGGCCTCGTCATGAACATGACCCTGGGAAGCACGTTCAGGAATATGGTCTTCACCCACGCGGGCATCGTGTGCGTGCTCGGGGTTCTGTAGTGCACGTTGAGCACAAAGACGGTGATGACGATGGACAAGGTGACGAAAATCATGGTGAACAGGAGGTACTCGCCGATCAGGGGGATGACCAGCGAGGTGGACGGGATGGTCTCGGTGATCACCAGCAGGAAGACGGTCAAGGAGAGCAGCACGGAGATGCACAGCGTCACCTTCTCGCCGCAGTCGGACGGCAGGTAGAAGACGAGCACGGTGAGGCAGGAGATGAGCAGGCAGGGGATGATGAGGTTGACCGTGTAGAAGAGCGGCAGGCGCCGGATGTACAGCGAGTACGTGATGTCCGTGTAGATCTCCTCGCAGCAGTTGTACTTGATGTCGTGCTTGTAGCCGGGGGCCCGGATGACGGCCCACTCGCCGCTCTCCCAGTAGTCCTTGAGGTTCATGGAGGAGCCGATGAGCACCAGGTCGATCTTGGCCTTGTCGTAGGACCAGGACCCGAACTTCATGGTGCAGTTCTGGGAATCAAACGGGAAGTAGGTCACGTCGATTTTGCACGAGCTCTTAAAGATGGCCGGAGGGATCCACGTCACTTCCCCCGTGTACTTGAGCAAGGCTTTGGTCTTGTCGTCCACCTGGAAATCCCCGACGGCACTGCAGAGACGAAGGGGAGGGTGACGACACATGGTCATTGCCACGTGGCCGCCCCACACCAGCAGGTGAGTGAGTGGCGGCGAGACTGTGGGATGTGAGAGCTCAAAGTGCCGTGAAAGGTCTCCTCATTCGCCAGCACGTTTACCAATGGGGACACTGAGGCCCAGGAGCCTTCCCAGTGGGGGTGTCACTGGTTCATCCACAACGTACAGCACCCGACTTGATAGTTACTGAGATACCCCAATGCCAAGAAGGGAAATTTTTCCCTTTAAATAAAGAAATGGCCTGAAAGTTGTCACTGTGGATGCAGGTGGCCTTTGGGGATATTTGCCACCCTCCGTCCCTGTGGTTTGGACCTCAGTCATGCCTTCTCCTTCAGCTTCCATTGGGCGCCCGATATGTGGTCTCGTACGTGTGTGCGAGGCCACTGTGGGAGCCCACTCCCTTTAAACTGAACCTGACAGGTGGGTTTATGACCACACCCCATCTCAACCACTCCCCACACTCCCCACCCCTCCCAGCATTGTTTTAGAACGAACAGTCGTGTTCTGATTCCTCGTCTGTCAAATCCAGTATAACGCGTTTCTTTACACCTGCTGTTTCCCTATCTCGCCACATTCTTCCCGTGTTTCTTCTTCCTTCCTTTTAGCTATGTGTACCCTGACTTTATTTTCACACAGAGATACATAGCTTTTTTAGATCTGTCTTGTTGGTATTTATAAGCTGGGTTGTTGAACAGAAGAGTTGCTGATGTCCAACTCAACCCCTTGTCGGTCTTATGTCTGTGTGGGCCAGCCGTCCTTCCAGCAGCAGCCTTGCCCAGGGAGAGCTCGTTCCCCTGGATCGGCCCTGTGGATTTCTTAGAGTTCTGCATTTGAAGGCATTTAGGTCCCTCAAAAGGGAACAATCACCAAACCCATTGCCCAAAGAGCTGAGAAAACGAACAAAGCTAAGCATTTAGGGATATTTTTGTGCTCCTGTTACTGGATGGGGCCACGTGAAAACAGAAGGGGTGTGCCCAGGGCGTGGCTCCCCGCTAGTCTTTGGCCTCCCGCCCCACGTGCCTCTGTTGCACGTGGAGACTTGATGCCAAAGCTGGAAATAAGCTTACCTTGGTGCTGGAGCCCATGTCTGCTTTTCCTAGGGGTGCTGGTCACTGTGCTGAGGCCCACAGAACCTGGCTGGGTCTGCCTGGACCAGAAGCCTGTTTGCTGCCGGGGCAATGTCAGCAGCCCGTCTCTGCCACCGGACGACAGAGACGATGAAGACCTAGCTGGGACTGACACAGCACCAGCCACACAGAGGGCACTCGGTAAGTGCTTTTGACTGAATGAATGACCAGAAAATAAAGCTCTCACCTGCACAGGGCACCCAAGAGATGGCGGCAGCACACACAGCAGAGGTGGGAGGGTCTGAGCCAGTGTGTTGCTGAACAAGAAAAGGCAGGGTGGCTGGTGCCAGGGACTAGCTGAGGTATCACTTTAACAGAAGGAAAGGTTAAGAGTGTGAGTGGGGAGAGGGTGCTGAGTGGTGGGAGAAGGAGCAGGAGGGCATCAGTTTTTTCTGATCCCTCCAAATTCCCTTAGAAAAATAGGGCAGCCGGGATAGCAACTGACAAAACCTACTAACCACATGGTCACCAGAGGTTCCATGGAACCCGTGGACCTCAGAATATGGGCATGTGGGGTCGAAGCCCCAGCACCAGCAGAGCCTGCGCAGGAACATGTGGGATTAGCTACGGGCTGAGGAAGAGAAGGGGGAGATCTCATGTCCTAAGAGCCCCAGACGGAAATCACCAGGAAGTATCTGCCCCTCAGAAAAGAAGACCCCACTCTGCGTTGAATCTTCAGCAGGGGAAACAGTGAATCAAAGGGCCCCACAGCTTCTGGTTTATGGGAGGGAACAAAGAGAGGTGGTGGGATCCACTGAAGGTCTGCAGAGGAGTCAGTCAGCCCAGTGTGGGCTCTCGAGGAGCTCGGAAATACCTCCCAAAACTCCCTTCCAGCTGGAGAGACCCACCCTGAAAAAGACTGCTTAGGGTAGGATCCAGACCGAGTGGGGCAGGGTGAGAAGAGAAAGTTCAGAAACTAAAGAAGCTGCTGCTCTCAGACCAGAGGCGGCTGCATGAGAGGCCTGCCCTCTAATGCTCCGGGGTAACTAGGTGAGGGGGGCTGTCAAGCAGGAGAAACAAGAAGCCCGTCCTGAGCCACTGCCGCCCGCTCTGGGAACTTGTCTTAAAAGTTCAGAATAGGCCGCCTATTTAAACAAGAGCAACAGAAAAGGATCGGATTGAACTCCACATCAACAGACAATAAGGAAAAGATAAAAATGAATAACAATAACACCAGCCTTAAGTGCACGCCGGCAGAAATACAGCCACAGAGCAGATGAAACTGATAACCTGATATTACCAATCGATCTAAAAGAAAGTAAGAAACCTTCAGAAACTCTGAAAGAGCAGCGTGAATCAGAACTAGAAAAGTTAACAAATAATTTGGCTAAGCAATAGGAGGACATATAAAGAACTGACAGAACCTAGGAAAGAATTAGGAGAAAAGAAAGAAAAATCATTTTAGAAGCAAAGACTAAACTAGAAAAAAGCAGAACAAGCAGACACCGTGGAAAGCATAGTAATGGAAATAAAATACAGAAAGGAGAAAAATTCTTTTAAATCAAAGACAAAGAAAGAATTTGAGTGAAAATAACATAGGGAGAATATAGGTAAATAAGTTCCAATATATGTATAAAGGACTTTCTGGAGAGAGAATCAGAGCCATGGAACAGAACAAGTGTGAAAAACAGTAATTCAAAAAAAGTGGAGTAAAAGGCTTATGTACGTGGGACAGAGCAAAACCAGTGGACTGTAGAGACAAAGGAATAGTATCCCTCGGTCACCCACGCAGAAGAGCAGCCCACCTGTGCGTAAGCTGGCTCCGCATTGCAGTGTGCCCAGAACAGTCCTGGCCTACATCTGTGCTGCTGCCACCTTACTAACAGTGTCCCCTTTTTCTCCCCAAACTCACATGATTTGACAAGAACAAGAAAATCAGACTGGCATCAGATTTTCACAGCAACACTTCGTACCAGAACACGAGCCAGCGTTTTAAAGATTTTCAGGGAAGGAAGGACTGAGCCAAGGATTTTCTCTCCAGGTAAGTGACCGAAAAATATCCCCTAAAGAGGCCGCTGCGGGTTTTGAGCTTGTGAGAACTTAGGGTATCTTGCGAGCACTTTCTGCGCATTCTGTTAAGAGTGCACTTCAGAAAACAAAAGCTCATAGAAGAAACTTTGGCGTAAGAAGGTAAAAGGTGTTTTTTGTGTTGAAATGAAGAGAAAGAGTTGGATGATTTTCTCTACGTGTTATTATGTTCAGCGTCAGATTCTAAGGACATTCCTTAGGATATTTGCTTGTCCCGAGTCCAATTTGAAGCACTTCACCATGTCTCTCAGTGTTGTTGCCAGCATACATCCTAGAGCACTGCAGCAGTTCAGCCAGGATTTCCAGCAAGCAAACAGCTCTGCTATTTAAATCGTAAGATTAAGAATTTTGCCCACTTTCTCAGTTCTAGCTCAGCAGAAGTTCTGAACACACTGTCTGCTCCCCAACAGCCTTTGCACAGGGGACTTCTAGGGCGCTTCACATTGTAAAACCAGCTGAGTTTATCTTGTGTCCCAGTTCTCTAAGGACCGATTTACAAATACAAATTGCATGAAAGAATCTTATTTATGATTGCTGTATTTTCTTGGGAAAACAGTCAGTAAAACACAGACCATCTCTGAGTGGTTAAAGATCCCCCTTCTTTAAGCTACTGACCAGAAAGTGGGGTTCAGCCCAAAACATAGCTTCTCCAGTCATCATACTAATAGTAAAACATGTTAATTTGTACTAATACGGCATAAAAACCTAAACGCAGAATTGTCTTATTCATTAAAACCCGATTAGACTAATTCTGTATGAAATGTTGTGCTGAAAAATGCTTAATGGTTGAAACATTATAACTAGAGCTAAAGCACAGCTGTGAAAATGATGTGTTTTAATACCCGAGAACAAGCTAGCACATACTGTAAAATACCGGTTGAAATTCTCGTATGTTTGCCTAATAACAGAGCTTATGTGTGGAAAGTGTCAGCTCTGTGTGGCCTTAGGAGAGCGGTGCCATGATGGGCAGGCTCAGAGCGGCAGAGGAGGGAACTGAGGCTGCCTGCAGCGGGTGGGAGCTGCGATGGGGGCGGGCTGGGCAGGCAGGGGGGCAGAAGAACAAGCCTCCGTGAGGCCTGAGCTCATGGCGCCCGCTGGGACCCGACGCACAGGAAGGCCAGTCCTAGGCAGGGCCTGGAGGCCGATGCCCCTCCGTGTGCCCCCTTCCTGCCCTCGCTCTAGTCTGTCACTGCTCATTTGGCTGTTAAAACTCAGGCCTGTCTCCCCTGCTGCACAGCTGGCTCCCAGAGGCAGGGAGCTGTCTGCTCTATGCACACTGTTTCTCCAGCCACTGGTACATAGTAGGTGCTCAGTGGATACCCGTGGATGAGCCAGTGAATGAAGTTCTATAGGAAAAGTCTGGGGAGGGCCAGGCTGTGAGGGCAGCAGGCCAAGGCCCCAGGGGTGGGGGCCGCCCGCCCTTACTTGTTGTACAGCACGATGTCTGGCTTCCAGATCTTCTGTGCAGGGACGCGCATGAACTCCGCCCCGTCATAGTCGGCAGGGTTCCACTTCAGCTTGTAGTCGTTCCAGATCTGGGGGGCAGGCAGCAGAAGGGCCACGCGGGTTACTTGTCCTGACACCACCCACCTCGGTGAAGTCCTTAGCCCTCCCCATCACGGAGCCGCCTCCATGCTGCAGACCGCACAGCCTAACCTCCCATGTGGGTGCTGGGGGGGGCAGCACTGGGCCTGTGCAGGCCGCCTCCTGGCTCTCCCGGAGCCACTGCCACCGTGACTGGGCAAGGCTGTTTCTCCTGTCACACAAGCACCACTGGTGCTTGCTCTGGTCACTTCTAGTGCCACGTCCAGGCCCATGCTGTAAGCTTATATGTGTCCGTCTCCAGGAGCTTCTCAGGCATGTTCCCACCAAGCCCCAGTGACGGGGTGCCACACAGAACAAGCCCCAATAACATGGTACCAGTCACACACAGAACAAGCCCCAGTAATGGGGTGCCAATCACACAGAACAAGCCCCAATAACATGGTACCAGTCACACACAGAACAAGCCCCAATAACGGGGTGCCAATTATACAGAACAAGCCCCAATAACATGGTACCAGTCACACACAGAACAAGCCCCAGTAATGGGGTGCCAATCACACAGAACAAGCCCCAATAACATGGTACCAGTCACACACAGAACAAGCCCCAGTAATGGGGTGCCAATCACACAGAACAAGCCCCAATAACATGGTACCAGTCACACACAGAACAAGCCCCAGTAATGGGGTGCCAATCACACAGAACAAGCCCCAATAACATGGTACCAGTCACACACAGAACAAGCCCCAGTAATGGGGTGCCAATCACACAGAACAAGCCCCAATAACGGGGTGCCAATCACACAGAACAAGCCCCAATAACATGGTACCAGTCACACACAGAACAAGCCCCAGTAATGGGGTGCCAATCACACAGAACAAGCCCCAATAACGGGGTGCCAATCACACAGAGAACCCTCTTCTACCTCCAGGTTGGGCAGGGTTGGCCTCTGAAGGGTTCTGGGGCCCTCTGGGCCTTGGGTGCAGAGGCTGGGAGACCAGAGCCTTGAGCCCTGAGAGGAGAGGTGAGGCTGCGGCCTGAGGGGACGTGAGCACCGAGTGGCCCACCTGGCTTTCCAGCCTCCTGGGGGAAAGGGAGGCTGCACGGGCTGAGCGCTCAGTTGGCTGGGCCGGTGGAAGGTCATTGTTAGGCCAGGTCTGGGCACAGCCTCCCTGGGGAGGACGCATGGAAGACGATTTCGTTGGCCTCAGTCGGAACAGGAAGTCCAGAGCGCCTGCTCCCACACTACCAACAGCGACCACACATCTGGTTCTGATTTAAGGGTGCGTTTCGGGAGCCAGGGCTCCAGGCCCAGATCTGTCCCATTTTGTTGTGTGACCATGGAGGAGCCTTCTCCCTCCAAGCTGTTATCTGTGGCTTGAGGGGCCGGGCCCTGCGGTCCTTCCGGAGGGGAACCATGGGACCCAAGCCCAGGAAGAGACAGCCCAGCCGGTCAGTAGACCCCAGCTTTGGGCCCTGGTTGGTTCACGGATAGCAAATAAAGTGACTACCACGAGGGGCCGCAGTGCTCAGGGCTGGTCACTTACTTGCTTGAGCCACAGGTTGGTCTCCATGATCTGGTTCACCTCATCCTAGAACGACAGGTAAAAGCAGATGCGTGAAGCACAGAAGCAGGCTGGCTCTGGGAAGCCTCTTCCCGAAGCCCCGTACCCCACGGCTGTGGCTCCCGCACTCACCACCTTCACCAGCTGGGACATGGACACCTCAAACTGGATGATGACGGGGTCAGACACGTTGGCCACAGGCCGGATGATCTCGTTGTAGCCTTCGAACAGCCTCTCAAACAGACGGTGCTCGGCCTCGGAGCCACTGGCCACTGAGGGAAGCAGCCCTGTCAGACCCTTCTCCTCACCAGGGATACCTGCCCACTACCGCTGCCTCTCTACCTGCTGGGGTCCTCTGGGACCTCTAGCCTGTCAGGCTGGTTTCTCTCCTTCGAGTTACAGATTGGCAAACTGAGGCCCAAGAGGGGTAGGGAGTCCATGAGCTCACACACGCTCAATGAGAAGCACAGTGGCTGCAGGCCTGGACCCTGAATGACAAAAACCCTGTGAGCTGTGTGAGTTTAGGCAAGTGGCTTAACCTCTCTGAACCTCAGTTTCTTTATCTGTAGAAACAGATTATAAACGTGTCTACCCCGTAGTGTTGTTACGAGCGAGGTGCTCAGCTCAGTGCTGGCATATGGTCACAGCTCAGGAACTCTGCTTATCTTCGTTGTTGCAGTGGGGCCGGTGTGTGTTGGCCTAGCTATGGCCACTAGCTGCTTCCGTGATGGAGATGACCAGTCCACTCCCAGGGGCAGGGCCACCTAGGGCCATCCAGGGCAAGTGTTCTGCCTCCCAGCCTCCCAGTGGGAGACTGCAGGCAGGTCTGGGACTCTCCTTTATTCCAATCTGCACCCTGTCGTGGTTTGGCCACCAACTGTCTGTAGCCCTTCACGGCTCCCATGGTCTCCGAGTGTGACCCAGGGTTCTTGCTGATGCTGTCTTTACGTCCTGATCAGAGACCGGCACCTCTCTGAAACCCTTGGGGACCCCTGTGTTCATAAGCCACACCCCAAGCATCTCAAGTCAGCTGTCTGTGGCTGCCCACTTACAGATCTGGGGACAATGGGGAGTGGAAGTGGGGGATCCTTGGTGAAGTACCACCCAGCTCATGGAGGTCTTGAAATGGGATCTTGCCTGCTCCTTTGCCACCACCCCAATAAAGGAGGGGCCACAGGCATGAGCTCCGTGGGGAATGCAAGGTGCTCTGAGTAGTGGGGCCCTGGGCACTAGGGGCGCATACATGGCGTTCTGAGGGCACAGCCACAGAGCCTTACCCTAACAGGGCCCCCTGCAGCCCTGCCAGACCCGCAGTCCTTTTGTACAACCAGCCCTCCCAGGCCAACCGAACAGCCCTCGGCGGCAGGTCAGGGCCACTTCTCCCTACCGGGCTCATGGTGGACGCTGAGCAGAGGCAGGAGGCGCCCTCGCTGCAGGGAGCGAGGAGAGACTCAGACCCGAGGGGAGGCGGGTGCGCTCTCCACCCTGCCAGGGGTGCCTTGGTCAAGTCTTTACCTTGCTCTGGCCTCAGTTTCCCCACCTATGCTGCAAACGAGGAGGCGGGCGGGATTAGGCAGTGGAGCCGACGCCCGGGTCGTACCAGTCGGCACCCAGCGCACCAAGCAGGTCTCTGGAGGCGGTGCACCGAAGGGAAACGGGCGTTCCCACCCAGCTCGCCACCGGCAGAGGGAATCCGCGTGTGTCGGGTCCCCAGCCCCAAGCCGCCACTTCTGAGTCCCTCACGGTGCGCTCCCAGCGTGACGGCTCGGATCTCGCGTCCGCTCTCGGGCCACCGGTCCCTTCGGTCCCCACCCGCGCTTACCTGGTAGCAGCAGCAGCAGCAGAAGTGGGGGCGCCCGGAGCGAGTAAGCTCCCATGGCGGGTCCGCCCGGCTGCCGGGAGACCCGGCGCGAACAGGAGCGGACCGGGTGTAGCGGAGACAGACTCGCCGGTGGGCTCCCTGCGCAGCGCCCACTCTGAGTCAGACGGGGCGGAGCTCCGGGCTCCCCGCAACCCCGCCTGCTGCGGGCTCCAGGGTCTGGGCTGGGCCCTGTGTCAGGGTGTGTGTGCGGCGGCCAATCAGAGCATGGCTGCCGGCCCCCCCCCCCAGGGGGTACCACGTGGGATTCTCTGCTCTGGGTGTCCCACGTGTGTGCCAGCACCCGGTGGCTCTTCGCTGGGGTCCTGGGATCGCTGAGAGCCTCTCACACAGCTCAGATTTTGTTTGACGTGATTAAGTAGGTGTTAAATCTTTTTGGTGTGATAATGGTATCTGTGGTTTTGAGAGTCCTGCAGGGTAGGGGGCAGGGTGGGAGCCAGCTGAGACAGTATGAGCGGGGAGTTGGTCCTTGTTGAGGCTCAGGGAGGAGTTCTTG
The DNA here is from genome assembly GCF_036562045.2 of Rhinolophus sinicus. Taxonomy (NCBI): domain Eukaryota; kingdom Metazoa; phylum Chordata; class Mammalia; order Chiroptera; family Rhinolophidae; genus Rhinolophus; species Rhinolophus sinicus. The sequence continues at coordinate 15,955,126 of NC_133762.1, forward strand.
GAGGTTTTTAGAATGCTTGAACTGCTCCTTAATAAAAAGTGAAACAGAAGTGGGGGGGAATGAGGTGCTGGAGATGGGGCCATCAGAAAGGGCACTGCCCTCCCAGCCTCTGGCCCCCACCCCATCTGCACCTCTGGAGGCATCAGGAACCTGCAGTGACCAGGCCACTGTGGGCCCTTTGGCCTCTCTGACCACTGCGGGGGGGGGGGCGCACCTGCAGGCTTCCTTGGGGTCCCTTCATCACAGGACAGGTGAGTCGCCTTTATTATTTCAAGAATAGGCCTTTACCTACATTAAAACCAGACGCAGGAGACATGTTGCAGGACCCAGAAAATGTGTGTAAGAATTGGGGCCTACCTCTCAGCCCGCAGTTAGTGCAGCCTCATTCTGGCCAAAAGCCCTTCATTTGGAAAAGACCGCAAACTTTACATGCCCTATGGAGGACTCATGTGTAGAAGATACAAAGAATGCTCAAAACTCAAAAGTAAGAAGAACTAGGTGTGAGGGGCCTTACTGGGGTGATGCAAATATTCCAAAATTGGATTAGGGTGATAAACTTACCCAAACTGTGGAATTGCACACTTAAAATGGGTGAATTTTATGATATGTAAGTTATATCTTATTATAGTCGTTTTTAACTCTTACTCAACAGTAAGAAAACTAAAACCCAATTTTAAAAATAAGCAAAAGAATTAAAACAGATACTTCATCAAAGAGGATATACAGAAAGTAAAAACAAAACAAAACAAAAAACCACAAAAAGATGTTCAACATCACTAACCATTAGGGAAAAGCAAGTTCAAAGCCGGAGGTACCCTCACATCCACTGAGGCAGCTGCAGTAAGAGTCCGGTGCACCACGAGCGGCCACCGAGCAGCTGGGCGCCTCCTGCTTTGCTTGTGGGAGTGCACGACAGCATGGCCGCCCAGGAAACACTCTGAGAGTCTCATGTGGGTTAAACATCCAGTCCCGATAACCCAGCAGTCACACTTCTGAGTATTTGTCTAGAGGAATGAAAACTTGTCACATAGGAATACATGGGTGTTTATAGCCGCTCAATTCATAATTGGCCCCAACTGCTAACCCCCTGAGTGTGACATCCACATGACAGAACACAGCTCAGGGAGACAAAGGAACAAACTGTTGGCACCCTCAACGACCTGGATGAGTCTCGAAGGCGTCAGTGTCAAGGTGGCACGCTATGTGTTTCATGTAAGTGGCGTCGTTGAGAAGACAAAACCCCAGTGACATAGGAGGACGAGTGGCTGCAGGGACAGGCCCCGTGAGGCAGCGCGTAGATTCTGATTACACGAACCTATGCATGTGTTAAAACCCATTCTCCTGGCAGAAAGGCAGTTTTGTATCAAATTGTATACTTTTTAAAAAGTACTACTCAGTTCCACAAATACGCTGAGTGCCTACTAGGCGCCGGTCACTGTGGGGGGCAATCAGAGCATCTGAGGGGTGCACACGTGGGCCGTGGGCTGCTGTGAGCTAAAGCAGGGGGGGACCTGGCTGTGGCGCACGGAGGGGCTGCCCGCCCTTGCTGTCATGTGGGGAACCAGGGCTGGCTCAGAGGAGGGGCACGAGCTGGAAGGAGGAATTGGAGCCATTCATTCACTCAGCAAACATGTATTGAGCACCTGCTGTGTGCCGGGCTCTGTGCTGGGCCCCGGGGATGGTGCAGTGAACGTGACGGACCGGGTCCCTGCCCTCACGGAGCTCACATGCTAGTGGGTGAGTGTGGACCATACACATGCCAGCAAGTGAGAACCTCAGCTACTGAGGAGCTCGAGAGAGGTGGCGGGGCCGTGGCCGTGGGGGAGGATGCTTTGCAGTGGGTGACTGGGGAGACCTCTGAGAAGTGGCGTCGGGACACTGGTGGGTTGCAGTGGAGCCCTGGTGATGCAGCCACAGGAAGAGCCTGGGAGGTACTGGGGGAGGCAGGTTTGGGTAGAAGTTACTGCAGACGCACAGCTGTCTGCTGGGGAGGGTCCTGAAGTGCGTGAGCGACACACGAGGGGGTGGGGGGAGACGGTGCGAGGTAACATGCCCTGCACATAGTAGGTGCTGCTGTTAAGCTTGTCCTTATCCTGGTGCAGGGAGAACGACTGGTCAGAACTAAACTGTCCAAAGCCCCTTCCTGTCGGGGTTTCCTGGCTTCCAGAGGCCTTCAGAGGGGACAGTTAGGCCCCCAATCCTTGCCCCTCCCGTGCTGTGGCTGTTTGATGGGTTGATGGCCGATGGTATCATATTTCATTTAGGGCCTCAGCAGCTGCGACCCAGAAGAAAACAGCAAACTGTCCACATCACCTCACCCCACAACTGGGGTCCTGGGACAGACGGGGCAGCCTAGGGCCCCTCGGAGGGCGTGTGGTTCTGGAAGAAGGGGGGCAGGAAGAGCCCCACAGTGCCCAGCACACACACAACCACGAACACCCACAGGAACAGCCGGTCGATCACCATGGCGACGTACTTCCAGTCCTCCACGACCTGTGGGCAGACAAGCCGATCACACGGGTGAGTGCTGGGTCCTCCCTGCTCTCCCCCAGTCCCCTGAGTTGGGCTGGGGCCCCACAGGCTACTTGGGGTAGCAGGTTCTGAGAGTGAGTCGTGCCCCAGCTGGGTGCCTCTATGACTCTCAGTCCCCCTCCACCTGCCCCTGCAGCCAAGCCCCTGGGAACTCAGGTTGCATAGAAAGGTTAGAATGTGGTTTGAATGTGATTCAAACCAAACCTGATTATAAAAAGGACAAGGCCTGAGGAGCACAGGCCCTTCTCTTATTGTCACCCCAAGCCTGAGTTGGCTGCAGGGAAGGAAGATTTGGGGCCCACCTTGCTGAGCAGGGGTGGGGCACTGCAGACTGCAGGATGCGGGAAATCCTGCTGTTTCATTTGCTCGATTTGTTAGTGGCTGCTAGTCTGTAATTGAGGCCCAGCTTCTCCCCCCCCCACCCCCCCCACCCCCCTCAGGCCCCCTCCCTCCTTCCCCACACCATCTGGGTCTCTCGCAGCGCCACCGGGTGTGGAGCTGACAGAAACCTGACTCGCCTGCAGAGGGCCACCACAGAGGCGCCTGCCTCCTGCCTCCTCTGCCTGGGGAGACCCCCAGAGACCCAGCATCCCGGCCTCCCGCCCCCAGGCCTGTGTGCACACGGCCCATCTGCATCCCTCTGACATTGTCCGAGGTGGGGGCGGCCCCATCAGAAGTCAGCAAGGCTCTGGAAATGCGGCAAGCTGATGCCAGGGCCCCGGCAGTGGTGTGTGTCTCCTCTGCAGGGTAACCCCAAATCCATCCTGCGCTCAGCGCAGGGCAAGAAAGATTAGGGACGTCACGAAGATCTGGGTACAGAGCTTGGCTGTGCTTTGTGCCAGCCTTGTGACCCTGGGCAAGTCACCGAGCCTCTCTGAGACTAGCTTTCGCGTTGTAAAATGGGCGTTTGAGCAAACACCACTTCACAGGGTTTGGTGCGGGTGGCGGGTAGCAGTAATGTGTGTTGGGTCCTGGCAGAGCGCCGGAGTGCGGTTGGAGCTCAGTGAACACTGGCGGTTACAATAACGGGGTTCTGGCTGGGCCTTCCCTCAAGAGGCTTTTAATTATTTGGCTTGGACACAGCAGGCCTCTGAGTGCCAAGGGGCATGAGCCCTTCGGGAGTGAGAGCTCAGGGTGGTGCCCACTCAGCCAGGCTGCAGGAGACCAGAGCTCAGCCTGCCTGTACACAGGAGACGCCAGGATCTGGTTAGAAGTGTGGCTTCTGGACGTCCCCCAGGGCCCCGGGCTCTGACCTGGTGGCCCCAAGGCTGTGTTTCCAACAGTTGCCCAAGTGGTTCCCACTTAGCCAGCAGGCCCAGGTGGCACAGTGACATGTGGGAGTTACTGAATGGTTTTAAACAAAAGACAGCACAAAGGAATTTTTCAAAAAGTGACATCCGAGGCCCCTGAAGAGCTGTGCTTCTCACGGGAGGGTACCTGGGAATGCCCTGGGGACCTGGCCAAGCAGAGTGTGCACCAGCCGCATGGGCGGGGCCTGAGAGGCTGTGTGCCCACCCGGCTCCCAGGTGCCAGCACCCCACTCGGAAGCAGAGCTCGCGTCTGACACTCCATTTGTTACCAGTTCTCTCCTTCCTTTGCACAGTGTGATTTTGGAGCTTTCCCGGCCTGCTCTTTTCTCTGCCTGCTACTGACGCACTCCCAGTGCCTTCCCTTGAGGACGGGGCTAGTGGCAAGAAACCGCAGAAAGGTAAGAATGAGGAAAACACTGTTCAAGGATCTGGTCTGACAAGGTATTGGGATGAGAACATTCACAAGACTGTGACACCTGCTCTGCCTGGCACGGCAACGTGGTGACCGTTTCTAGCTCTTACCACCATGTTTTGTGTCCAGTTAAGAATTGTCCTTTGTGCTGTTATTTGTTCAGAGGAGTTGGTTGGGACACCTGAGTTTGCCCTGTGAGAGTGCACATGACCTCTTTTTAAACATCTGTAATTGCCGTCACCCTACTCGATGATTTCTTACCGTGGTAGCAATACGACTTTCATGGATGGGTCTGTACTCCTAAGAGCTGTAAGTGTTCGTATGCCTGGCAAGCCTGCCGAGGGGGAAGCAGACGCCCGCGGTGCCCCTGCCACCTGTGTCCCTAACGGCTGCAGACGTCATTTCCAGCCCGCGGCCAGCCGCCCGCTAGCCTCCCACTCAGCCTGTGTCCCTCTGCTCCACCCGGGCTTGCTGCTTAGCAGCTGGCGTAATGGGGAAGTGGAACCCACAGGAAGCAGGAGCGGAGGGGCCAATGCCCCTGCCTCCCGGGGAGGTTTTGTGGCTCATGGCTCAGTGCGGTGTGTCCTCAGGGGGTCTCTGATGGGCTGAGCTCCCAGAGCCCACAGCAGGGGCTCGTCAGTCCCCGGGTTGCTCCCCGGCCACTGTCCCTGCTGCCTTACTGTGCGTCCTGAGATCACTTCTCACACAAACCACCTTGGCCCAGGCCCTCACTTCAGGGGCTGCATCCGGGAACCCAAAACAAACACAAAGGATCACTGGCGCTTCCCTCCCCCATGCATGAAGCGGTAACGGCTCGTTTCCCTTTTGGATTCCTTATTCCAGCAAAGAGTTTGCGAGCCCTCCTCTCATGTGAATGAGCTACGGGAAATGGGAAACTGGTGGCATTGTCTGAGCCTGGCTGGGCAGGCGGGTGGTGGGGGCCGGCGACTTACGCTCTGGTCCTGATCGTCACTCTTCATATGCTGCGCGATGAAGCAGACGCCCTCCAAAGCCTCGTGCACGTCCTGCTGGAACCTCCCAGAAGATGGAAGCCGGGCATCCCTGGGGATCCTGCCGGTGGGAGACTTGGGAGCCGCAGAGGAGGGACTCATAAAGTAGGCTGAGCCCCTATAGAGGTTGGAGGAGCTGGCAGGGTGTGTGGCCGAGGCCTCAGACGGGGTCAGGTGACACTGGCTGGGCCCGGGGGTCCTGGCGGAGCTGCTGTCAGGGCGCTTCATGAAGAGGAAGGTGGGCAGCTGCCGCAGGAAGCAGCGCCTGACCCAGGGCGCCATGGTGTGCGTGCTGGGCGAGCGGTGATGCACGTTGAGCACGCACACGCTGGTGACGATGGAGAAGGTGACCAGCACCATGGTGAACATGAGGTACTTGCCGATGAGCGGCACGTCCAGGGACGTGGGCGGCACGATCTTGGAGATGAGCAGCAGGAAGACGGTGAGCGCCAGCAGCACGGAGATGCACAGCGTCATCTTCTCACCGCAGTCGGACGGCAGGTAGAAGACCAGGATGGCCAGCGACGTGATGAGCAGGCAGGGGACGATGAGGTTGATGGTGTAGAAGAGCGGCTTGCGCTTGATGATGAAGTCATACGTCACGTCCACGTAGCTGGGGTCCTGCGGGTCCACGGTCCTCCGGCCCGGGAGGGCCAGGATGTCCCACTCGCCGCTGGGGGTGAAGTCATCCACGCTGGCCGTGGGCGTCTTGAGGACCATGTCCATCTCCGTGTGGTCATAGGTCCAGGAGCGGAACTTGAGGGAGCAGTTCTGCTGGTCGAAGGGGAAGTGCTTCACCTGGATCTTGCAGGCGCTCTTGTAGATGGCGGGGGGCAGCCACAGAATGCTGCCGTTGGCGCGCACCACCACGTTGGTGTAGAGAGACACCTCGTAGGTCCCGTCGGCGCTGGGGCGGACAGGGTGCGGAGAGGAACAGCATGAAAGCACAGACATGGCCGCGCCAACGGGCCTGCAGGTCAGGGCCCACTGGCCACCTCCCCACTGTGCGCCTGCACTGGGAGGCCTGCGCTACTGGGCGTCTGCACGTGGGTCAGCCCTGCTCACTGAGGCCTCACAGCAGTCCAGCGAGGCAGGCTTTGTGATTACCCCCATTTCACAGATGGGAGAAATGGGGCTCAGAGAAGTTAAGTGACTTCCTCAAGGTCAGAAAACTAGTAAGCAGAACAGCTGAGACCACACACTCGTAATTATTCACACTTGTGCTGGTATCACTATGTTGGGGAGAGTCCCTTAGCTCTCTCACCTACCTAAGGGATCTACACACAGCAAGTGCTCCCGGCACCCTACACGGACCAAGCAGCGCACAGTCAGAGAGACAATACGCAGGACACACAGCACCGGACCCGGCGGCGGGATGCTGCTCGTCCTGTCCCAGCTGTGCCTGAGTGAGTCTCCGGGCCGCCGCCGCCCCATCTGTAACTGGGGGCTCTGGCTTTGCTCATCTCTAGTGCCTCTTGCAGCCTGATGGCTGGGAAGTCGGGAAGCACCAGCGGGGCCCAGGGCTGCACTCAGGTCTGGAGGACCCGGGGCTGGGCCTGCCGTCCTGGCCAGCCCACTGCCTCAGCAACCCCCCACTCACTTGTTGTAAAGCACGATGTCAGGCAGCCACACTCGCTTGGAGGGGATCCGCAGGATGTCCACGCCCTCGTAGCAGGAGCTGTTCCAGGCCAGGCGGTGGTCAGTCCACTCCTGAGCACACAGCGAAGCCCAGTCACCGGCAGGTCCATCGCCACCCACAAACGGGCGAAAGGCCTCCTGTGCTGGGGACCCACGGGGACTTACCTGTTTCAGCCAGACATTGGTGGTCATGATCTGTTCTCGCTCATTCTGGGGAGAGAGAGGGGCTGTCAGTTCATGGGTAGGAGGAGCCAACACACAGACCGGGTTACCACGGTTACCAGTGGGCTCCCAACATCCTGCGTGTGGCTCACCAGTGTTTCCCACCCAGCTTGTCTGAGACAGAGCTCCTGGCCGTCACCCAACCCTGGTCCTCCATGGCGTGGCCTTCTCAGGGAACCGCACATCTCCTTGTCTGCATTTTCCATCCTTCTCTGTCGTCTGTCCAGGTATTTTCTACTGACCCCTCTTCCAGTTCCTTACCCTCCTCTTCTGCTTTGACCAATCTGCTGTTAAACCCATTCCGTGATGGGCTTTAAATGCTCCATCATTATGATTTTCTAGAGGATATTAGTGGCTATTTTCTTTTCAGAAAAGTTATTATTTGTTTATTTTTAATAGTGGTAAAATTCACGTAACATAAAATTTACTATCTTCATGGTAGTTTTTTAACAGACTATGTCTGACTAAATCATTTGTATGTCTTTTTCCTCTTGGTCTTGCCTTATTTTGCCCTGTTTCATCGGGTGCCTAGCAAATTTTCATCTGACTTCCCAGTCATGTGTCGCATACCGACATGTGTGTTCAGAGAAATGCATCGTTAGTGATTGTGTGGTTTTGCGAGCATCACAGACCGACGTGGGCTGCCAGCCTGGACGGCATGTGACTGAGGACTGCAGGTGGCTAATAGGTGGTGCTAGGGCATTGTGCCGGCCACGATGTGCTAGGTGACAGGGAGTTTTCAGCTCCATTGTGACCCTGGGGGCGGGGGAGGGGGCGCTGTCATTATTCGGTGTGTGGCTGTGCACGCCTGCAGGCAGTGCGGGTGGGCTCTGAAGCAGGCAGTTGGAGGAGGGGCCCCTCGTCGCCTTAATTTAGTCTGTGCCTGAGCTGCTTCTAAGCAGTTGGTTCTGCAACGGCTGCTTTAATTTTGATTGTCTTTACTCTTGAGGTCGTCCGTTTCAAGGTTTCCGCCAACACCCATCTCCTCAGTGAGGCTCAAACTCCAGTGCGTGCCTCCCCAGCCCATGAGAGCCAAGTGCTCGCCCAGGCCTCCTGCCTGTAGCCACACTGTGTGCTCAGCCCTTCAGCCCGTCCCTGTTTGCCAGCCATTAAACACAGACATGAGGGTCACCGCCTGGAAGTGGGGCCTCCAGTCTTGGCTGAGCTCTTCAAGGCCTTCGAACAGGATTGGGGGAAGGCGCGTTTTTGTCCAGCTGTTCTAATCGTTCTTGTGGGAAGGCGACTCTCAACAAGCTACTCAGCCCTTGTTGAAAGCTGAAAACCTTCACCCGTCTCTAAAACATCTTTCAAAGTTGAAGTATAACTTACATGCAGTGAAATGCACAGATCCTAAGCGTACAGTTTGGTCAGTTTTAGCAAATGTATTGCCCGTGCAACCCACCTCCTTTCAGGATATAAGACCCAGGGAGTCCTCTCGCGCCCCAGTGCTGTCCCCTCAGCAGTCCCCTGTACCCTTAATGTGTGCACAGGGAGAAGGTCAGACGGACCGTCTGAGACCTTGTCCACAAGTCTGGGCAGCGCCTCCCAGCTCCCAGCCCTGCTGCCGAATGGCCTCCCCTTTCCCAAGACGTGCCCCCTCCCTGCACCCACCACGCTGATGAGCTGGGCCAGCGACAGCTGCAGCTGGATGGAGATGAGCTGCGAGGAGCTGGTGGCCGGCCGGATCAGGTTGTTGTAGCGGGTTTTGTTCAGAAGGTCATCCATGAGCTTCTCCTCCGCGTTGGCCATGCCGCAGTCCCCTGGGAGAGCACACAGTCAGACCTGCTGGCTGTCCAAGTGACGCCCACTGCAGCCGATGGCCGTGAAGGGGACAGCTGTGAGGGCTGGGGAACACGGGACCAAGTGCGGGCAGCCGTGCCTGTCCTGGGGACTTCTGGGACAGCTCAGCGGTCCTCCCACGGCCCCCTCTTCCTCCCCCCGTTCCCTCTCACCCCGTCGTCCAAAACCCGTGTCTTCCAGCTTGGTCTGGTCCACCTCCAGTCTCCCCGTCCCTGCTCCCATCTCCACCCCTCAGCCCTGGTCCTCACCACCCTACATGGGCTCCTCAGGACAGCGTGTCAGGGTAGGGGCCTTGGAAAGAGGGACACTCAGCGGACAACCCTGGAGCAGGAAAGAGAAGAGCTGTGCAGAAAAACTACTGAGTGGCCGGAGAGGATAAGGGACTAGTGAGATGGGTCCCAGTGAGGGCTGCCGGCTCACCAGGCCCAGGACTTGACCGTCCTCCCCTGCAGGGCCAGCTCACTGGTCTCCCCAAACCGCTGCCAGGGGGCCCAGAGCCTCAACTGCTCCCACTGAGCAAGTGGGAGGCAGACTCCTGGGTGGGTGCTGGGTGAGCAGCTGCCTGCTCCCTGCATCTCCAACCGGCTGCCTAACTGGGGCAGATGCGATATTTAGTGCCCTGTGAAAGAGGCTCCCCACGCACCTGCAGCCTTCTGCCCCACCCCCGACTGCCCCCGCTGTCCCGAGGGGCCCTCTGATGCTTGCCCTAGATTCAGAGCCCCCTCCCAGAGGCCAGCTCCATGGATGCCCGGGAAGCCAGTATGCAGCCTCGGGTTACAGCTGGGTCCCTCCCACAGCCCCTCTGTAGTATATATATTTGGCCTGAGAAGTCATTTCATAAAGAGGGTTGTGACTTGCCCAGGCCTATCTGGCATGTCTGGGGCAGCTTTTGGACCAGAATCCATAGCTCCTGGCCCCCAGCCCGTTTTGGGGGGCGGTCCTACATCTGCAGCTCCTGAGGGCTGCTCGTCAGGCTTCCAGCTCAGCCCACCTGGGAGGCTCAGCTTGCCCACCTCTGGGCCTGTCCTGCCTCTCAGGCGTTCAGCTGGCCCCGAGGGACCCTCCCCCATCTTGAGGACCGGCTATGGGCTGCTGAGTTAGAGGCTCCGAAAACCTTAGACCATTTAGCCCAACCCTCTGTTTCTCAGATGCGGAAACTGAGACCAAAGAGGGGAGTCACTTACTCTGGTAGCCCCAGCAAGTCAGAGGCAGAGCTAGGTCCAGGAGCCCCTGTCAGACAGCGGCCCTCCCGGCCCTGGGCCTTCCTTCCTGCCCTGCTAACTTCCTGTAAGGAGGCTGCCCCTGCACAGGCCTGTGGTGTCCAGAGCCAGTGTTTGGATTTGTGAGTGTGGGGGGCGGGGTGGGATGACCAGCAGGGCTACTGAGGGCTGCAATGCACTCCACCCCCCAAAAGGAGCCCAGAACAACACACGTTTGGACTTCCCAACCTGCTCCTTTGCTCCTGTGAGGCTTGCTGGGTCCAAAGGCAGGGGACAGGTCCCCTTGTCCTAAGATGACAGGGTGGCCCAGAATGGGTGGAAGCGTCTGTGGCATACTCTGTCACATCCCAGCCCTGGGGCTGACACTATGAAACAAAGAGCCCGCCACTAGGGGTCAGTCCTGACCCAATGATTCTGATGGGGAGTGGGCCAACAGGTGCCTGTCCTGGGCCTTCCTTTGGAAACCCAGCACAGGGTGAACAACCGGAGAGGACTGGCTGCAGCTGGAATTCTAAATGGTGTGAGCGTGTGTGCAGCTTGAAAAGCATAGCTGGTCTGGAAAGCCGTGTTGGAAAAATGGGAAGATAACCCCTATTTTGAAATCAGACTACAGAAGGTAACGATCACAGAATCTTCTTCGCAAGGGAGCCCTAGAAAGGCCAAGTGATTTTCAGTTGGCTGTGTGTGTCCTGACCTGAGGACAGAAACAGGACATTTGTATTTGTTAGAAGGTGGCTATGGATTTGGAGAAGGCTGGGGCTTTTACCTTTCACAGAAAGCCCACTGTGATTGCTTGTCAGGAGCTTCTCCAGGCATGTGTAAGGGTCCCCTGAATGCTCTGTGATGCATGTCCCCAGGATCCACTTCCAGAGTCTGCTCTGTGAGCCCAGGGTGGGGCCAAGACGCTGTACGGGTGACTCTGACACAGGTGGCCCGGGCATCGCCCAAGAAACTCTGCGACTGACTCACACAGCTGAGCCCCCATGTCAGTAGGCGGGGCATAGCATCCCCATAGAACAGATGGGGAAACTGAGGTCCAGAGAGGGGAAAGGAATGGCATGGGGTCAGCAGCAGTAGTGACAGAGCCAGGACACACACTGAGTGTGGTCACTGTCTTTTGGTGAGAGCTGCTCTGTAGGAACCATGTGTGTCCCCCCACTCCTGCCTCCAACACCCCTATGGTGTCTCTGTCCCCGGAGGATGTGGCCCTGGTCCTCTGGGCTGACCAGGCCTCAGAGGACAAGCTGGGGCCAGCGGGTAGGAGCTAAAAGGGTCCTTCGTGCCCAGGTGGGGAAACTGAGGCCCGGAGAAGGCAGTCCTCAGCACATCTGGACTATGCCGAGAGGGACTGACTGGGTGACCCTGCTGGTGTCAGCCTGCAGGTTCCTGAGTGGCCCTCAGCCCAGCTGGCTGTCCAGGCCCGCCCCGGGTGGGTGACCAGAAGTGGTGGGATGTCCCAGGAGATCCGCCCCGAACTGCATACACTCGGGGCTGGGGGCCGGGCAAGCCCCCTCCCTCCAGCACCGCGTGGCTGGCTCGCTCCCGGTGTCCACGCTCGCGGGGAGGAACTTGCGGGCTCCCATCGCGCTGGGCTGAGCGGAGCTGCCACCCGAGGGCACTGGCCACATGGAGAAGAGCGACCCCCACCTCATCTTCACAGATTAATTCACCCCACAAACACTCTCCATCCTGCCGGGACAACCTCGGCCACTCCCCTCCCACCTGTGGCCGGTCCAGTGACTCTGCTGGACCTGGGCGCCCTCCCTCCTTCCCCGAAGGAAACTCACCTCTGCCGCAAAAGGCAACCAGGAAGAAAAGGACCAGGGAGTGCGCGCCCCTCATGGCTGTCGGGGCCGGGGAGCGGCGCGGCGAGCTCGTGTGGGACCACCAGACACCGGTGGCAGCGAGCGGGCGAGAGCGCAGGTCCAGCCTGGGAGGCTGCGTGCGGGCGGGCGCTAGGACCGGGTCAGGAGCCCGCCCCCGCCGCTGTGACTCCGCCCACTGGGGCCTTGGGCGGGGCCAGCTCTTCAGGACCCGCGCCGGGCGGGCCCGAGGATCGTAACCCAGTGATGGCCTTGGGTTCTCCTGACCTACTGGGGCCGCCCTACCTTACTCGCAGGGAGGCCACAGGACAGAGCCTGCGCCCATTATACAATTGGGGAGACTGAGGCAGATGCCTGCGCAGAACCCCGTTGGGGAAGTGGTTGTACTCTAGTCCGGAGGTCCCTGCTGTTTGCCTGCTGTCTTTCAGAAAATGATCTCAAGTCTGGGTCCATTGGGTTTGCAGAAAGAAAGAAGCACTATGAGGCGGGGGGAGTAGCCAGCTGGAGTGGGCGCAGCTGGCTGCAGACACGGGGGCCACAGAAGTGCTGAGGAAACGTGTGTGGCATCCAGGAGGGTGCAATTCAAGGGGGAAAGGCTTTGGGCTGAAAATGTAAATAAACCTTTTAAGAGTGCCAGTTTGAAGCTCCTTGGGAATACAGAGGCTTAGCGGTTCAGGGATAATAGACACTTTTTTCAAAAGAAGAATATAAACACACTTAAGGCCACCTGTATTTTACCGCTACTTTAAAATGTTGTGCTTCTTGGAACTTGCTGCTTAACGGGGATGCAGTTTAAAAATGTTCCGGAACTAGGTAGAGGTGGCGGTTACACAGCATTGTGAACCTACTGAACACCGCTGGCGTGTGCACTTTAAAACGGTTCATTTTATGTTATGTGAATTTCACCTCGATAAAAACAGAAAGTTTTATTATTTTAAACAACGTGGTTTCTGGCTCTGAGGCCGTCTGGTTGAGGCGCTGCAGTGACGGGACTGCTGCATTCTAAGAAATCACAGAGGAGAGAGACTGATTGCAGGAGGAGTCAGGGAGGGCTTCCTGGAAAAGGTGACCCTCGAGCTGAGTCTTAAAGAAAAGGCTGTCGCTGTCAAGTTTGGTGAGGGCTCCAGGTAGTGGAAACAAGGTTGACAAGAGGCAGGGTGTTGGCTTGGAGAAAATGACACAGTGAGGGAACCCCCAAGGAATTCACTGTGATTTGACCTGGAGCATGAGGGGGCAGTGGTGAGAGCCTGAGGCTGAAGAGAAGCTGTGGGTGAGGCATAGTTGGCTGGATAGGTTGCTTGACTCTGAAGCAATGGGGAGCCACAGAAGGTCTGGGGGTGATGTAACTATGCTCAGATTTGCACTTTGCACTTTTGAAATGCAGTTTTGGAGACTGCAGGCATGGAGTGGAGTGGCCAGGCCAGGCTGGGGTGGGGGCTGTGACAGCGATCCAGGGGAGCAGAAGGAGGGGGCAAGAGAGGGCTGTGGGGATGGGAGGAGCCCCCTTTCCCAGATGCCTCCCTGAGCTTCTGTCGGACCCCCCCCCCCAAGCCTTCCCGCTCCCTCTCTGCATCTCCAGTGAGACTTGCTTCATTGGCCTCTTGGCAGAATTGTTTGTTAAGGGAGTCGAGTCCGCCCCATACTAACTAACCTGAGAGAACTCCCTCCAGGACAGGGCGCCGTCTTGAGCCCCATTTCTCAGGGCAGGTGGAGAAAACACCCGTGTACCAGACCCTACTCGGTGCTGGGTACTTCGTGATCAATGCTCTCTCCTTTTGTCCTCCCAAGAGCTTATTAGCCGCTTCACGGTAGAGAAAACTGAAGGAGAGGGAGGTGGGGGAGCTGGGGTTTGAACCCAGGGCTATCAGGTGGCAGAGCCCACAGCACAGCGGGGCGGAGGAGGAAGCACTATTTCAGACCTGTCCCTCCTGGCTGGCCTCTGTTGTCTCCTGGCCCTTGCTCTCTGCCTCTTCTCCTCCAGCTGCTCACTCTGCTGTGGGCACAGCTCGCTCACCAAGTGCTCATCACTGGGCACGGACCAGCTGAGGCCACCAAGCCAGCAACGCTGTGGCTCTGCAGCTGGTTGGAGCTCAGGGAAGTGACTCAGACCCGAGCCCTTGTGAGTGCAGACCTGCGGGGCCTGAGACAAAGAACAGCTGGTCCCCTCCGCTCCAGCCAGCCGCACCCCAGGCATTTCTGGGGCCTCACCATCTGGCTTGGTGCCAACTCACGGCCTGCTGCTAGCCTGTCACCTCGCTCAGACTCAAAGAGGCCGTCCTCTGTGGCCCAGCAGGTGGGAGGGAGTTTTCTCCATGACCCTTCCATCCTTGGACCGTGTGGCTTTCAAAGGGTAGGTGGCAGTTGAGGCTGCGCAGCCCACAGACACGGGTGCCCATCCTGCTGTGACCCTCGGGTCAGGTGGCTGTGGACAATCCTTTCTCCTTTTCCTCTTTGTGGGGCTGATGTTCAGTGAGCTTCTGTGGGTGAAAGTGCAGCAGCGACCGGGCACCTGGTGTGGCAGCCACATGTGGGGGTGCGGGGTGGGGTGTGGCACAGAGTGGGGGAGAGATGCAAGCGTTTTGGGTCAGATTGACTGGGGTTCAAATCCCACTTGGGCCACTTTATGGCTGTGGTGGGTAAGGTACCGCCTTCCGGAGTCTTGGTTTTTCCCTGTGAAAAATAGGGCAATGGTTGCACCCCCTTCCCAGAGGGTGGGTCTGAGGATTAAATGGGAGAATGAATGTGAAAGGCTTGGAAGATGGCACTGTGCCCTTCTCCTTTCTCAGTGTTGAATGATCTTTCCACAAGGTAACCCTGACTTTTGCTTCTTCAGTCATCAGAATCATAACTAATGATGTGGGTTTGTGTCTTAGGTTCTGAGGCAGGCAGTGAATGAAGCTTTTCCACCCCCTGGTTTAAGTCCAAAGTGTCTGCCTTATTCTGTCCTGAATTACCTCTTCCATCCTTCCTGCTTGTCAGAAGCATCTGGGCATTTAGGGTTCCAGTGCCACCTCCAGGAAGCCCGCCCTGACTTCTCCCAGTCATTATGGTCTCAGCTCTTGAAGGACTTCCTTAGTCAGTATTTGATTCTTTATATCTGGTCCTACCTGGCCCCCAGGAGTCCCTTGGCACCCAGGCAATGGCTGTGGTTCTGGTGGAAAAGCTGATTGGGTGTTTCTGGGACCCAGATGCCAGCAGGTCCCGTTTCTCCAGCTGTGCTGTGAGCAGGGCTGCAGGGCAGGTGGTGCTGGGTGGCTTTCTGCTGGATCCTGCTTCTTCTGGGCTCTTCTTCCACAGCCATCACCCCTCCTTCACCCCCTGGTCACCACCATTTACCCTCTGTGTTTACACTTCTTTACATCCCACACATCCATGATCTCATGCGTTCTCGTCTCTATGGCTGAGCTCATTATAACCTACAAACAGTCCTAAGTGCTTTCTGTGTCCCAAGCCTTGATAACCGGATAAATCAAGATAGGATGAGATACTAATGTCTGCTTGAGAGCACACACAATTAGCACAAGATTTGTTTTTTTTTTAAAAAAGCCTTTCTCTCGGGCCCTGCCCTGAATCAGTTCTTGCTCATCTCTAAAGCAATGGTCTCCAAATAGAGATTCCAGGGCCCTCCTGGAAACTTGAACCATCCTATAGTCACATGTACGTTCCAACACTGCTCTGGGCTGGGCTAGTGCACAGTCTTGGGAAGAGACTCGGGAAGCTCCAGACAGAAGCCTCTTGAAGGCAGCGAGTGAGCCTGTCGCCATCCTTTTGTTTGCAGACATTCACTGAGCTTTCGCTTCTCTGGTCAGTGTTCTAACGTGGAGGCACAGTCGTGAACAAACGGCCCTTCTCACGGGGGGTGGGGTGGGGAGCAGACAATGAATGAATAGAAATCAACGTGGGGCACCTCTGAGGCTGGTGGTGAGCGCTGTGAAGGAGACAGGGGCACGATTGATACTGAGTGGCAGGGGCGGGCACTCCTGTCCTCTGAGCCAGACGTGGGAGCTGAGACACCGCCACCAGGAGGAGCCAGGCCAGTGATGTGGAGCTCTGGGGGAGCAGCTTTCCAGCAGAGGAACAGGGGGCGAGGGGCACGGACAGACGTGTGTGGCCTGCGTGTCGGGAAAACGTGCTTAGACAGGGCAGCAGGAAGCACGTCATTTAAGGCTCCCCCTCCATCACAGACACACCTCGCCTCTGCTCAGCCCCCTCCCTACCCTCATTCTCCTTTTAAAGTGCCAGTCGCCTCTGAGAAGTCAGAGTTGAGCTTATGGACCCTTTTCCCATTGCAACGGTCGTTACTGAACAAAGTGTACCCTTAGCGCTTTAACTTCTGTCTGCCTTAAGTTCCGTACCACCCAAACCTGTGAAAGTGACCTGTTTGGAACATGGGACCTTTGTGGATGTGAGATGACGCCGTACAGTATGAGAGTGGACCCTGATTCACTGACTGCTATCCTTCCAAGAGAGGGAAATAGAGGTACAGAGACAGACACAAGGAGAACGCCATGTGGTGACAGGCAGAGACTGGCATGAAGCGGCCACCGCCAACCATGGAGGCGAGGGAAGAGGCCTGGTACCTCTGGAAGGAACCCGTGCTCCCCACAGCTTGACGTTGGACTTCTAGCCTCCAGAACTGAGAGAGTATCCTTTCTTCACCTTTCCGCGCCCAGGCTGTGGGACTTTGTCGGGAGGAGGGTGTGTTAGCACCCAGCACGGTCACACACATAGCGACGCGCAGCGAATACTGGGGAAGCGAATGAATGAGTGACTTCTCATCCGGGACTGAAGCAGACACGCTCTCCTCCTGGCTTGGAAGACATTTGTTGGCGGGACTGTACAAGTTCATGCTAGTATCCCTGCTCATAAGCACTTACCCGGGGACAGTGCTGTCCCAGGCATGTGACAGACGTTACCTCTGTCTTCCTGTCAGGTCTGTGAGGTGGCTTAGTTCTTGTCATCTTACAGGTGAAGCAGTCGAGACTCAGAGAGGGGCCCACGTCACAGCCCTGGAAGGGGAAGCCCTACTGATGGAACCCCCGTGTGTCACACTGACCTCATGCTTGTCCCTCACCCCACACACCTGTCACTCAGAAAACGGGCTGGTTTCTGATGAAACGGGGGTCTCAGAGAGGCTTTGTTTCTTTTGTTTCTCAGCTTTGGCCCTGAGGTGGGGTGCGGCCCAGGAGAGACCGAGCGGTGCCGGGTGGTTCTTTTCTCCGCTGTTACGAGGGCGCCGTCCAGCTCAGGCAAGTGTCAGGGTCCCGGTGGGTCTCAGACTTCAACAAACGAGTCACTGGGGATTCTGTGGAAATGCAGACTCGGGCTCAGCAGCTCCCACTGGGTCCCAGTTTGTAATGTCCAGCAAGCTCCCAAGTGACGTGGATGCGGCTGGTCCCTGCCACACTGTGTAAGGGCTGTGGAGATGGGAGTGGGTGGCAGAGAGGAGGGAAATGGGGGCCGAGGTCTGGGTGGCCGTCGCGTGGCGTCTTTGAGGGGAAGCGGCTCATCCTCACTTTATTCCAGGCTCTCTCTGTCTTTCTCCTCTACTCTCGTGAGTCGTCATTAGAAACCCTCCTAACTGCTGTCCCATCAGTAGTGTAATGAGAGCTAGCTGAGCATTAGGGCATGTCATTCTCATCCTGCCCAGGGGAGTCCCCCAGCAGTCAGGACCCCAGGGAGATGGCCGGTGGGCTCCCTCCCTCCTCCCGCAGCCCCATGACTAACTCCAGGGGCTGTGCTGGGGGGTGTGTGGAGACTCTGCAGCGGCACCAACATGCCCATTGCTGGGGGGAGGAGGCAGGTGGCCTGTGGGGACAGCGGACGAGCAGCCCTTCCTACTTCCTAGAACTTCTGGCCTGGCCCACGGGGTGCAGGGGTTAGTGAAGGCAGAGGGACGGCCTCCTCCTGATGGGCCTTTCACAGGCCTGGGCACAGGCAGGGAGAAGCTGGGCCTCCCGGCCCCAGGCACTGCCAGGCCATGGCCTTTGGCCTTGGTTCATTGTCATTGTGCCCTGATGTGGGCGCCAGAGTCAGAAAGGGATCGGCATCCCTGCCTGAGTGGGACGTAGGGGGAACCCTCCAAACTCTCCCTCTGTTTGCGTCGGAAATTCCATTTTTAGAAAGTGATCCTAAAGAAACGATCACATGTGAAACGAATGCATGGCTTTGTGAGCGTCGCCGTGGCACTCCCAAAGGGAGACAGAAACTGCCTAAACGTGTGCCCGCCCGCGAGGGTAACACCTGCAGCTCACCCTCCGTCGCCCACCCGCCAAAGTCCTGGGCAGCCTTTCAGGACCGGAGCCCCCGTTGCACCACCCAAAGGGCCAGTTGCCGCCTTTTCTGGTCGGAGCCTCACAGCACCCCCTTGTGGCGCGCAGGGTACATGTGCCACCAAAAGCCAGAGAGGGGACCAGGTGAGGGTTTAACTCGCACCTGCTTCTTGGCCCAGGTGTCCAGAGCACTGGAAAGCATCTCCTGTGTCCCTGGGCCCCGCTTTTGTTTCTGAGACCTGCTGCTTATTGCTCTTGGGCCCTAAAGCCCCGCGTGGTCTGTGCCACCCCTCATACTCCCACACGCACGCACGCGCCCTGCAGCTGTGTGGCTGGCAGCTTCTCCAGGGTTCTTTACACCCTGTCGAGGTCCTCACCCCCGCCTCTTGCATCTCACCGGGGGCTCCACCTCTGTTCAAGTTCACCCCAGCCCCTCCTCCCAAGCGCGCTGCCACAGCCAGAGTGACCTTCCAGAAGCACAGATCTGAGCGAGGCGCTCCCTGCTTGATCTCTTCAGTTGTCCTTCAGGCCAGCGGGACCCACTCTGTCATCCTGAGCATGACATTCAAGGCCTGTTGTGAGCTGGGCTCCGCCTGTGTCTCCAGCCTGGTCTCTGTAGTTTCGTAGTGAGCCAGGCCCTGCCGGTCACCCCCCAGCCTTCCTCCATGTGGCCCCTCTGTTCCAGATGGTTTGAGCCCATCTGTTGGGGGAGGGGCAGTTATGTCCCCCTTGGCGCGTCCCTCCCTGTGGAGGGACAGCCACTGGCGGAGCAGTCCTGGACCCCATGCCCCCACTACCCACCTCATCCAGGGCCTCCACGTCAGAGCCTTTGGTGACTGCAGGCTGAGTCATATTCCCGTCTGTCCTCCAGTCTTCTGCACCCCGAGCTCCCTCCCAGCCACACAGCTCACCCCTCTGTTCACCACCCAGCCACCAGTGCCTGTCCCGTCAGCTGGCAGCCCTGCTCCCTCCTGGCATTCTGCCTCCATCCCCCACCCCTCCCAGCGAGGAGGGCTGGTCAGCACCTCCCCTCGTCCCAGCCTCCTTCTTGGGTGGGACTTGGTCGATAGGGCTGCAGATGCCTTCAGTCACATCAACAGAGGATGGGTGTCCCCCTGAGTGACCCCGTTCTGGAAGCTGTATGGATTGTTCCCCATGGCCTCGGGCCTCCGTGTGGGTTCCTCCTCCAATCCACGTCTTTTCCAGACAATGGCCTTTGTGATCTCCAGACGCGCACACACCTCGTAGGAAGGTGCAGAGAACTCATTTGTGGGGAAATATAACAAGACAGCAACCTAAGAACACACCAAAGCACATACTGGGGCAGCATCTCCCGACGTCCCGGTGACTGTGTCTGAGAGAGGTCTGCCCCAGGGTGGGTGGGGGCCCATGGGACACTGGCATCAGAAGTAGGGGTGCGAGTGTGGTGTGAGGCCGCCCCTCACAGCATCTCCACACCGTGTGCCCTGCCCGCCCGCCCGCCCATCGTCACTTAGTCGCCGGCTCAGTATTGCAGAGCCTGTGCTCAGATCACTTTATTTTTCTTCATAGCGGCCTGAAGCACAGGAGTCGTGATGCTGGCGATCTTACGTGTTCACCAAAGAGAAGCCATCAAGCTGCTTGCGTTAAGTGACAAGGTGAGCACAGTAGTGTTTTGAGAGAGCGACCACATTCACGCAACTTCTATTACAGTGTATGGTTACAATTGTTCTATATTGTTATGGGTGTTGTTGATCTCTTACTGTGCCTGGCTTACAAATTACACTTCCCAGAGGCGTGGACACATAGGAAACACATAGTATGTACAGGATTCGGGGCTGTCCATGGTTCCTGCCATCCCCTGCGGGTCTTGGAATGTGTCCCCTGAAGATCGGGGGGGCCACTGTCTATGACTGGCACCCTGCTCCAGCACAGACTTGCTGTGTGGCCTTGAACAGTGGCCTCAGGTCTCTGGTCCTCAGTGTTGGACTCGATCATCCCTAAGGATGGGCGCCCCTGTCATTCTGAGTCTGGACGGGGTGCAGCTGTAGGCAGCTCTGGACACAGCTCTGGGCAGCTGTGGACGTAGCATCTGCAGGCAGAAGAAGGTGGCTGCTTTCTACTAAGCTGGTCTTTCTACCAAGCAGACAACATCTCAGGGAGGTGGCTGCCCTCCCAGGAGGGTGGGGCAGAGTGGAGAGAAGAGGGCTGGTTCTCATCAGAGTCATAAAACCTTACCGGAGCCCAGGCGGAGCCAGTGACCGTGGAAGTGGGCGTCCACGGCCTCTCTGGGCTGGGCTCTGTGAAATAGGGCTTCCTGCCCAGGACCAGCGGCTAGAGACACGGTCAGCGCCTGAATACAGGGTGTACTCAACATACTCACCTCTTCTCCGTGTCCAGTGCAGCTGACGCAGAGGGGCACTTGGCGAGGGGTGTGTGCTGCTCCAGGGAGAAAACGAGGGTAATTGAAATTAACTTGGCTCCAGCCGTTTCTTCCTGCTGTCCTAATCACCGGGAAATCTGCTGCTGGCTGGGCAGGAGGGCCCGAGGGCCAGTGCCCCCGGGAGTCCAGGGCTCAATTAAGCTGTGGCAAATTGAATTTATGGCCGTGAGGCCACGGGGCTGGGGTTGGCATTGAGGCATGAGCTGCCAGACAGTATTAGGCCAAGGGCTGGCCAGATGGGCCCAGCAGCTAATTCAATCTGGCTTCCCAGAAACAAGGCTTGGAAGCTATGGGCGTGGAGAGCTGTGATTTCAGCCAGGAGGGCAGGACCCTGTGTGGGGCTGGATCTTCTCACAACCCACCCCAGGGAGTCCTGGGTCTGGCCCCTGCCAGCCAACTGGGCACCACAAGTTCTGACAGCCAGTGTAGCCAGTGATGGGTGGCAGTTGAGTGCCAGGGAAAAACCCAGCGTGGGCATCCAGGGTCCAGGCTTCTGGTCCCCACACAGGTGTCATCGTCTCTAGGCATGGATTTGAGCCTCTCCCCTCCCCTCTTTCTCTGTCTCTCTTTCTCTGTGTGTGTGTGTATGTCTCTCTGTCTCTGTATGTTGCACACACATACACACACACACACACACACGCACACATTCTTGCTTCCATGACTGTCATCATCTGGTAGAAAAACATCAGAAAGAGACTGAAACAGAGAAAGAAAGAGGGCCTTTCTGACCCTCAGTACCCTCAGCATCCTTTGGAGGTAACAGCAGCCGCCTCGGAGGGCTCAGTGACCACTAAATGGGTTAGTGTATGTTTGGGGCGTGCCCCGGTGCCTGGCACTCAGCCCTCAGTAAGTGCCACCTGTTAGAGCTGCTGCTCCTATTGCCACAAGGACTGGGCAGACCACAGGGTCTGGTTGGCAGGTTGGGGAGTCGGGCAAGCCAGTGACGTGGGGGGTTGAACGGTGCATCCCAGATGGATATGTCCGCTTCCTAACCCTAGGTCCGGACTGTGACCTTGTTTGGAAAAAGGGGATCCCTGGGTCTGTCTTCTGGGTGAGACCTGGATTATCCAGACGGGCCCTAAGCCCAGTGACAAGTTCCTCATGAGAAACAGGAGGAAAAGACAGTGGACCACGTGACCAGGGAGCAGGCCTGGCGGTGCAGCCGGGGGCCAGCAGCAGCCGCAGCCCCTGAGGACCTGTGTGCGGGGACACTCAGCCTTTTCTCCTGTGTTGTGTTCTCCTGCGTGTCATCTCACTCTCACAGAGAACGTTCACCGTGGTCACCGCATGTGTGGAGGTTTTCCCCCACCAGCCGATTCTCTGCGACCAGCTGGTGTCCCACAGCAGCTCAGCTCTGACACTGTGCACCCGGGACAGCATCAGGGCTAGACAGCGGGCTCAGTCCCTCTACGGCCCCCAGAACCAGTCGCACGCATAGGTCCCCAGAGTGCCCACGACTTCTGTCCATTTGGCTACAAGTTGAGGTTCCCGCCGTCCCTCCTTGGGGTCCATAAATTTGCTGGAGCTGCTCACAGAGCTCAGGAAAAGACATTTACCACGTAATTAAAGGATGTGACAGAGGACAGAGATGAACGTCCAGACGAGGAGATAGAGGGCGAGGCCTGGGAGGGGCCCAAGTGCAGGAGCTTCTGTCCCCCTGGAGGGGGGGGCGCCACCCTCAGGGGTGGGGGGTGTCCACCCGCCTGGACGCTTTCTGATGCCACTGGGATTTTACGGAGGCTTCTCACGTCCGCATGGTCACTTATTAATTCTGTTTGCAGCCCCGCTCCCCTCTGGAGAGTGGGGGTGAGGCTGAAAATCCAAGCTTGCAATCACGGCTTGGTCTTTTTGGTGACGGCCCCGACCCAGGGGTCCACGTAGTCACCTCATTAGAACGGAAGATGCTCCTCGGCCTCCTGTCACTTAGGAAATTGCACGGGTTTAGGAGCTGTGTGCCAGGTGCCAAGGCAGAGAGCAGTGTCTACTTCTCCTGTCACCTCATAGAGGACCTGCTGGCACCTGGGTCCAGCCTTCTGGTCTCCAGAGCCGGGAGCCGGTTTCCGTTGTTTCAAGCCCCCAGTTGGTGGTCAGTTGTTGCAGCAGCCGCAGGAAACTATATGGCATCTCCAGACCTAAGTGCTCTTGAGCATAGGGCAGCTGACCCGCGGGCGTCACCTCAGGGAAGTGAGGGGCAGCCGCCCAGGGCTCCAGGGCTTGGCTGGACCGTGTGCTGGGAGGAGGCCTGCACGGCCCATGCCCAGTGAGTGCTGGCTGGCGGGGCTCCCGCCCCTGACTGCTGTCCTTCCTTCCTGAGCACATCATCCTGAACGCCTTCTTGGTCTGTCTGTGCCCGTGTGGCCCCCGTGGCCGGGTGAGGGAGGGGAAGAGAAGAGAGAAGAAGTGACACGCACTTCTGTATTAGAGTCAAGCAGACTTATGACAAATCGTTGTAGTGCAGACATTCATTGTACCATTGTAGCCATTTAGAAACACACAATCCAGGGGCATTTCATACATCCAGGGATGTGGAGCCGTCACCACCATCTAGTTCCCGAAGTTTTGTAAACCCCACCCCACCCCGGGGCGCTGGCTCGTTCTCTGCTTGTTCTCTGCTTTCGTCTCCATAGGTTCGCCTATAAGTCAAGATGTTTTTATCCTCACGTTCCACTTACAGTGCAAATCAGCATAAGAGGACCCATCGTTTGCATTTTGAATGTCATTTATTTCAGGAATGCCCACCCTCCGCCCCCTCGTTAGTTAAGAAATTATGTAATCCCTTTGTGCTGTGGGGGAAACACAAGCCTGGAAGACTGGGTTTTAGCTCCTTCTGTCAGGAGCTCTGTGACCCCATCAGGGTCCCTGATTCTGTCTGGGCCTCAACTTCCCCATTACAATGGGAGCTGGCCCTGGCTGGTCATCTCCAGAGCCCTCTGAGAAGTCCACTTACCGGACCACGTGCAGGGTGGGACCTGGGCTGGATCCAGGAGGAAGCTGGGCGTGGGGAGGGGCGCTGCTGAGGCTCAGCCCCCTGAGACAGCCTGAGACCCACTGTCCAAGCAGCTTCCTGGCTGGTCCCAAACCCCAGCCAGACTCTGAAGGTTGGATTTGCTGGGCCCCATCACCGTCGTTGTCATAAAGCCACCTCAGGCGTGAGCCTCCTGGGGCCCCAGCACTGGCCCCCTGGGCAGGCTGGGAAGAAAATTACAACCAAACATTGGCAGTCACCTCTCCCTCCCTTTCTCTAAAGGGCTAACCCCGGTGTGGCCTCTCAGCCTCCTTGAAACTATTGCATAGTGAAGGGAAAAAGGTTGAGAAGCAGAGTTGGAGAAACTGAGGGCCCAAACATTCATGTGGGGAAAGATGGGGAACCCCCTTGGGAGAGCTAAGAGACTCTGGGAAACTGAGGAAGCCCTCTGGGTGGTCCGGGAAGGGGAGGGCAGAGTAGAGACACGGCCTAGCTCGGGCTTGGAGGAAGCACGGCTGTGGGAGGGGGGCTGAAAGGAGATTTGGGGGTGTTCTGCCACGTGATGTGTTGTGTAACGTTCTCTGCCACGTCCCCAAGAGTCCAGCGCTGAGGGGTTCGTTACACTTCAGGCCTTTGCCGTGAGCTGCGTCTGGTCTCCAATGATGCCCTCGCCAGGCCCCACTGGAATTACTCTGCCGCAGACGTCTTCGGCAGGCTCGTCAGTGTTCCATTAGCTAAATGGTGGCTTTCCTGTTTATGGGCTGCCTTAACCACTCTGCAGCCCTTCTGCGGGGCGGGAGGTGCCTCAGAAGCCACTTCCTTGGACCCCAGCCCAGAGTGGGTCATACTTGAAAGTGGGTCCTGACCCGAGGAACCACGGCACAGGCCCCCTCTCACCCCTCCCGGCCCCTCGGGTCCCCCTGGCTGGGCTCCTGCATCCTCTCCCAGGCCACCATGCACTGGACAGTGGCACAATCATCCTAGGTCACTGAGACAGTTGCCGCCGTGCCAGAGGATCAGAGCCAGGGAAATGCTGCTATGCCCGGTGGGGTCCAAAACGTCCCTCCATCGCGAAGCTCTCAGCAATGGTGCCGCGGCCCTGGGAGGCTCTGTGACTGTGTCCCTCCTCCAGCTGTAGCCCTGGGCCAGCGCTGGCCTCTTGGGGAGCTCGTGTGGGCAGCACAGCCCCTAGAGGGAGGGAGGTGGTCCCTGGCCTCAAACTCCAGGTACCTGCTTCTCCTCCCCGTGGCGTCCCTTCTGCATCTGGGAAGTGGGGGCTGCTGGGAGGTCAGAGGCAGTGGATGCCGAGTGCGGTCACAGACCCTGACCCTGCTATGACCCGGCATCCCGGTCCGGACCCCAGGGGCACAAGAAGTATCCCTGGCTTTCTCTTCTTAAAGCAACGTTTGTGTTTCCTGGGTAGCAGGCCGTGCTGCTGTCCTGTGGTCCTGTGCAAAGTCAGGGGGCTGGGGGCGGGGACACATCCTGTCCTCACTCGTCTTTCCTCCCGGGTTGCCACGGAGATGTCCATCTTTTCTGCCCCTCACTTCTGTTCCGTGCCCCCATACACTCCAGGGAGCTGGTCCCTCTGTGGCTGGTGCTGAAAGAGGGTGGGGGTTGTCCCTCCCTCCACTCGACTCCATCCTTCCTCAGGGCAGTGAGGTTCAACTGGCTGCCAGCTGGGATGAGGGGGAACCACAGGGAGGAGAGAAAAACTCCAGTTCATATGGCAAACTTGCTCCTGTCACAATTATCTGTATGTCTGGATGTAAATGAATCACTAAGGGGGGAGGGTATTGAGAAACTACGTGTTCCCGGTGGGTGGGGCAGAGGAGGAGGCTCTCAGAGCCAGTCGGATGGA
Source organism: Rhinolophus sinicus (assembly GCF_036562045.2). Lineage (NCBI taxonomy): Eukaryota > Metazoa > Chordata > Mammalia > Chiroptera > Rhinolophidae > Rhinolophus > Rhinolophus sinicus. The sequence continues at coordinate 15,980,613 of NC_133762.1, forward strand.
CAGACTGACGGATGATGTGCTTCCTGGGCCCTGGAGGGGACACTTCTGGCCCCTCACTAATTACTTTGCCTCCTTTGAAGCCAGTTAGCTGAAAGCAGTAATGGGATTTCACAGCGGGGGTGGGGGGAAGAGGGGGCCTGGCCATGTGGCTCAGGGCTCCCCGGGTGCACCCGGAAGGCATTGGGGAAGCTCTGCGAGTGGCAGATGTGTTTGGTGACATTCAGGAAATGATACAGGCCTGCCCACTCCTGGGCACTAGGAGGACACGGGCAGGAGGGAGGATGGCATGAATTACAGCTGCAGACTGAGGGTCCTTTAAGGAAAACAGACATGTGTTTCCTGAGGGTGCAGCCCCTGGGGTGCCTCCCTGGTGCAGGATGGTGGAGGGCACTGCCCTGGACTCAGTTAGAAGGGGCACAGTGGAACCTGTCACTTGTGGGGCAAGTCGGTTCTGTCTGAGCCGCAGGTTCCTGACTGACGTGGGGACAGAGCTAGGTGTCCAGCTGTGCAGGCTCCATTTCATGCTTTGTGGGAATTCACTGACCAGTGCCCGGCGCGAGTGTAAGTGACCAGAATACTCTGGCCGGCCACTTTCTCCTCCTTGCGCTGGCAGATGAAAAGCCTCCAGAAGCAGAGACGCCAGCAAAGGGCGGCAGCGCAGGGAGAGGTCACCCTCGCAGGGAGACAGACACCCCGAAGCAGGCAGTGTTCCCACAGCCTGGAGGGGGCAGGGCTCCAAGAGGGACAGGAAGGGTAGGCAGGGAGGCAGAGGCCAGAAGTCGGGGTGTGGGGCTCCCCGTGCTGTGAATGCGAACAGACATCCACCTGCAATCCTGGGCGTTGGGAAAGAGTCCGGCTTCGTCCTGCGGGCAGTGGGCAGCTATCGAAGATGTGGAGGAGCAGGGCCCAGATCTGGTGACACAGAAGCCTGGAGGCAGAAGGACCAATTTAGGGGACAGGATGAGGAGGGAGAGGAGGGGTGTCCAGAGACATTGTCACCATAGAGCCCATAGGTCTCGGTGACCATGGCACATGGGACTGGGGCATGGTCTAGGACGATGCCCAATGTCTGGTCAGGAAGTTTGGGGGTGCTGGAGGGCTGTTACGGACTGGATACGGGGTGCGGGCACGGGGAGCAGCACAGTGCTGAGTTCGTGTGTGGACACGGTGACCTGCCAGCAGGATCTGTGACTCTGACCCCCAGGGGTGTATCACAGGTGCCTGTCTGAGCCCCTCAGCCGGTGAGTGGGTGCCCTGTGACCTAGCTAGCTTCCTCCCCCCACTGCCCTCTGTGCTGGGAGCTCTGCCTGCCCCGGACAGGGGCTCTGCCTGTCGTTCTGCCTCTTCTGTCCCAGCCCAGGCCCTGGGCTCTGTGGCTCTGCTCCCCAAGACTCCGGCCCCTCCCCCTGCCAGGACCTTTGTGGGAGCTGCAGGGAATGTCCCCACCTGGCTGCTAGAGGCTCGGCCCCACCTACTCTGATTTAAAAAAAAGGCCTGTCCTCAATTTCCTCCTCATTTCCTTTAAACGAAAAAGCTAAAGATAAATTTAATATTCTTTATTGGATCTAATGATAAAAAATGGAATTGGATTTTTAAAAAAGAAATGTGTATTATATATATATTTTTTTCTTTTAAATTTTGTTGGGGAATCTTGGGGAACGGTGTGCTTCTCCAAGGCTCATCAGCTCCAAGTTGTTGTCCTTCAATCTGGTTGTGGAGGGCGCAGCTCAGCTCCAAGTGCAGTCACTGTTTTCAACCTTGTTAAGAGCTCGTGCTCTAACCAGCTGAGCCATCCGGATGCCCCTGGAATTGGATTTTTTATTTCCATGCTCCCTGCTAGAGTGAGCTGTGAGGTCCTGGCAAGGGGATTATTTGGGCTTTCACTGGCGTTACTGGGAGAAGCATGCTGTCTCTCTCTCTCTGGGAAAAGGTGAAGGTCAACAGTCGTCAGGTGGGATTTCACTGACGAGAGGAGAACGTTTGATATTCTAACCACACACTTAGATTCTAACCACTCCTAGATTCGATCATCCTTATTCAACAGTCATCATTCATTCAACAGGCTCTTACTGAGCATGTCCTCGTGTGTCACACGCTGTGCTAGGCTTTGGGGACATAAATATGAGGAAGTGGGATCCCATGTGATGAGCCTTGACCTCGGGGCTCTCAGGGTGCTGAGTGTAACCCCACCCCTTGGCCACCGAGGCGTAAGCCAGTGAGGGCATGGCATAGCCCCTAGCCGCAGCGATTGGCTTAGCAGTGGGGACTTGACCGCTAGCATTATAATCAGTGGGAAACCAGGGCTCTGGTTGGATGGCCAGAGGAAAAGGAGCTTCCTTCTGGATGCTGCTGAGGGTAGGTGTGAGACCGGGGACAACTCTGAAGGGAGCGATTACACAGAGGACAGCAGAGTCTGGGGCATACAGAAACAGACCCAGCACCCTGATCGAACTCTGCCTGAAACCCGAGCAGTTGCCGACCTTGCAGTTTTACCAGCCTACACATTCCTTCTATTTAAACCAATTTGTGCACCAAAGAGTTCTAGCTGAAATGGGCGCGTATATGTGCTTGCCAGTCATAGGACTAATGTAGTCTTCACAACAACCCTGGAAGGTAGAGATTGGCAGCCCTGTTTGACAGATGAAAAGACTGCAGCCAGTGGGTAAGTGGCTTCCTGAGCTCACCCTATTATTAATAAGTGAGGGAGCTGGGGTTCCAACCGAGAGGTTTGACTCCAAAACCTGTTTTCTGCAAAACCAGATGGGCTGTTCTGTTGGCACGGGGGCAGTGTCCCCAGTGTTCTCTCTTTGGGATCCTTCTGGGACTGTTTTTCTGGTTTTGTTTTTGGAACTAGGGAGTGGGTCATGTTTCTCGGCTGGTTTGACAAAAGACAAAGGGGCAGCTGGCATCAGGAGCTACAGCCCCAAACCATGCGGGCAGCTTGGGGAAGGCTTGGGGTGTGTGATGCCGGGTCAGGGCACAGCCAGCTGGACCCCATGAGATGGGGCCTGGGGGCTTTAAGCAGGAAAGTAGGCCTCCTGGCCTTGCAGATGAAACGCCTGCACTCGCCACGCAGACAGCCTTTGTGCAATGATGAACACCCTCATTTCTGCTTAGAGCAGGCTTGTCATTTATATAGATTAATTCCAACTTGACATTTAGACCAATGGAACAATTAACATCCCCCCATTCCCTGGGGGGAACAGCTTGTGGGGCCTGACCGGCAGGTGACCCCATCTGGCGGGTCTGGCTCCACATCTGGCTGGTGCGAAGGCTTCCCTGTGACACCAGGAGTTACAGCCGCACCTGCCACCTGCGACGTTAGATAAACCTCCTCCGTATAGCCTGCGGAAGTGAAATTCAAGGGGACGACTTTATTTTGTTGACAGTTGCTTTCCCTTTATGCAGAGCTGTGCATTTCCACTCCGGAGTTCAGCAGACCCTCTGCACAGCCCTGCCAGGGGACAGACACAAGTCGTTACCCTCATTTCACTCAGAGGGTATCAAAGCCCGGAGAGGGCAGCTCGGGTCCTTAGTTGCATGGCCAGGGCTGCCAGCTCCCACACCCCACTGCCCTCTCTGCTGTACTGCACCCTCTGCATCTCTCGTGCAAATTGACAGGGAAACTTAAAGAACCTACTGCACTTATAGTGTGACAGCTTGCACTACAGACGTGCAGTGTGGCATCTCGGTGACCCTGGCTCCCGTGTGACTGTGACCCTCCGAGGGACACTGCTGGCATTGGGGACTGGTTACTTCCTGGCTCCACAGGGCTGTCCTGCCCCTGCAGAACATTTAGCCCTCCTGGGTCTGGCCACTGAACCCCAGTAGTGCCTCTCCATTGTTTACCACCACCCCCGGCACCACTAGGTCTCCCAGGTGGATGTGGGGACGGTGGAGAAGGGGCGGGCGGTGTGACCCCCGGTTGAGAACGCAGGTTTTGTAACAAGATGGCTAGGGAGAAAAGCAGGCCTCTGGGAGCATGAACGTGAAGGCCTGGCTTCCTGATCTGGAAAATTTACCCCAGAGCAGAATCGTGAAGACGAAATGAGATAATGGACCAAATGCACAAAGTTATGCCAAGACGAGATGTTTTTGTTAAGTATTGGATACAAATACAAACCGAAGTCCTGTCCCTTTAAGACTTGGCCCTACTGTGTGCACAAATGGTGCTAAATAAGTGTCACCTCCTCCTTGTGCCTTCTCAGCAGTCACACCAGCAATAATAACTAACGTTTACTGGCGCTTATTACGTGCAAGGCAATGAGCAGAGCTGCACATCTTGCCCTGTTAGACTCTTGCAACAACCCTGTGAAGTAGGTGCAATTATTGGCCCCATCTTACACACGGGGAACCGAGTGCCATGGGGCACAGCGTGACAGCCTGCAGCCGTGGGCCACAGTGGGTGGCCTCTGCCTGTGTTTCTGTAATGCGGCCACTTTCATTCATGTATGGTTGTCATAGCTGCAGCTTTTGTGTTGAGCAGGTGCCTGCTACAGAGACTTCATGTGGCCTCAAAGCCTTACAGACTTACTACCGTTACACAGTGAAACTGTAGAGTACATACTGTGCTGTGTATTCATGTTTATTGTGACAAGCTGCATAATATGACATTTTCCCGCTGAACCATTTTTCTGTGCGTTCACCTTGTGCCGCCGTCACCACCGTCCGTCGCCAGAACACTTTCCGTCTTCCCACATTGCAACTCTGTGCTCGGTCAGCAGCAGCTCCCCGTGTGGCAGAGTTTCATTCCTTTTTAAGGCTGCATTATGTTCCTCTGGATGTGTTTGTTTTTCAGTAGATGGGGCATGCAGAGAGTGTAAAATTCACAAGATGCAAAAGGACATAGAGTGAAGAGCAGTGTCCCTACTCCCACCCCCGCCCAGGTCCCAGTTCCCCTCCCCAGGGACGGCCACTGTGACGGGCTCTTCGGTGTCTTTTCTGAGTCTGTGCACATTCAGTCCATGCATTTATGTAAGTCACAGTTATACAAACATCTTCACACAAATATCAGTAAACCTGCTCCCGTCCTGCCAGAGGCCTCGGCAGCGCCTCGTGGAGACTGTTTCCAGGCCAGCTCCTTCTGGTAACCGCTGTGTGGAATTCCGCTTGTAAATGATCGCAATCCATCTGTCCCTGTTAATGGACACGTAGGGCATGTTTTAAATCTTTTTCACTATCAACAGCACTGAAGTGACTGTCCTTGTAATATTTTTAAGTGAGTCTTTAAATCCAACTCCTAGAAGATGGAGGGACACAGCTTTCCCACTCGCCCCATTCTGGCTGCACCATTAGGGTTCTGTCCCCAGTTGTGACAACCGAAAAGGTCCAGTTATGGCCAAACGTCCTAACCCCACGTGGCCCTCGGGATCGCACCACTCTCAGTGGGCAGGCACATGGCAGGAGACTGAGGCACCAGAAGGGCTCTGACCTGGAACAGGCGTGGAAGTGAGGTGGCCGGGCTCAGCCTGTCCTGAGAGGGAGGCAGGCGCACGCGTGCCATGTCCACGTGCAGAGCCTTCCCCGCAGCGCCCCTGCCCACTGGTACGCGCCGCCCAGACGTACTAGTGACCCTGCAGGGAGGGCGGGCTGGGAGCTAGGAGAGCCGGAGGCTGTCCTCGGCCCACACACAGAGCGCGCTGGGGACCCGTCCCTGTGCTCAGACTTAGTGACTTTGAAAACCAAATTTTCAAGGTTTAGAACATAGGAGCCCAAAACTTAGAAGGAACCTCACAGTTCCTCTGGTGAGATTCCTGTTCCTCCAGGTCTGTGAGTTACCTGGAGACCGTGTCATCCTTATCCTGAGTGGTCACTGCCTGGCCACAGCCCACTTAGGTGGCTGCTGTGGCCCAAACGAAGGAAGTTAACGAGCAGCAACTTACACTGCCCCCAGTGTCTCCTCCTCCTGCCCTCGTCTGCCTACCAGGGCCCTAGGTCTTCACCCTGGAGCTGCAAGGGTCTTGGCTCAGCGTCACTCTTTTTCTTTTTTTTTTTTACTTGAGGTATAAGTGACATAAAACCATATACTAGTTTGAGGTTTACAGTGTAATGATTTGATATTTGTATACTCTGCAAAATGATCACAGTAAGTCCAGTTAGTATCCATCACCATACATAGTTACAAAGTGTTTTTTCTTAGGATAAAAACTTTTAGATGTAATCTCTTAGCTACTGTGGGGAAGGGGAGCAATTCCCCTTTCCCTCCTCTGGTTCTTTTGGCCAAATAATCAAATCAGCAGGAGGCAGATGGACAAGATGAAATCAGATTTAATCTCGGGTGCACGGGAACCTCATGTACGCGAGAAGCAGAGACCCGCGTATAGGAGGGAGAGGGGGACTGAGGTGTGTGAGGCGTCCTGAGCCAGGGTAGAGGTTAGGTGCCTTGGGGGCTTCCAAAGGTCACTGCAGGGTGATAAGAGCAGATGTTTAGTCAACAGAAGTCTGCCCTGCCCCATAGAAAGGTCCAAAGAAGTTATCTCTGATCATCTCTCAGGGGCAAGGCCTCTAACTGAAGTTCCTCCAGGTAGTTTAACGCAGGGGCAGAAGTTTCTCTTGAGCCTGAAGCCAAACTCGCCTTTAGCTCGAGGTGACCCGCATACACTGAGGCACAGCCTGGGCCGGCTGTTCTGGACCCCACACTACTCTCAAACACGCAGTGGCTGTACATGACTGTTTTATAACGGGAAGTTTGTGCCTTTGGACCCACTTCACCCATTCCACCATCTCTGGCAGCCACTAGTCTGCTCTGTGTCTATGAGCTTGGATTTTTCTTTCCTTTTTTAGGTTCCACATATAAGTGAGATCATAGGATATTTGTCTTTCTCTGTCTGACTTATTTCACTGAGCAGAATGCCTTCAGGGTCCATGCATGATGTCACAAATGGCAAGATTTCATTCTTTTTTCTGGCTGAGTGGTATTCTATTATATATCTTACCATATCTTCTTTATCCGTTCATTGTCAGTGGACACCTGGGCTCTTTCCATGTCTTGGCTACTGTGAATAATGCTACAGTGAACATAGGATTGGTTTTTTTGCTCTGGTGTTGTGTGACTTCTTTATATATTTTGGATTTAGCCCCTTATCAGGTATGTGATTTGCAAATACTCTCTCCCATTCCATAGATTGCCTTTTCTTTTTGTTGATGATTTCCTTTGCTTTGTAGGAGCTTTTTACTTTGATGTAGTCTCGCTTTTATTTTTACTTTTGTTGCCATTGGTTTTGGTGTCAAATCTAAAGAGTCATCCCCAAGACCAACGTCAAGGAGCTTACCGTCTGTTTTTTCCTAGGTATTTTATGGTTTCAGATCTTACATTCAAGTCTTTTAGCCATTTTAAGTTAATTTCATATATGGTGTTAGATACTGGTCCAGTTTCATTCTTTTACATGAGCTGTCCAATTTCCCCAGCACCATTAATTAAAAAGACTGTCTCTACCCCAGTGTTATGTTCTTGCCTCCTCTGTCATAGATTAAATGACCACATAGGCGTGGGTTTATTTCTGGGCTCTCTATTCTGTCCCCTTGATCTATGTGTCTGGTTTTATGCCAGTACCATGCTGTTTTGATGACTATAGCCTTGTAGTATATTTTGAAATCAGGTAGCGTGACACCTCCAACTTTGTTCTTCTTTTTCAAGATTTATTTGGCTGTTTGGGTCTTTTGTGATTCCATATACATTTTAGGATTATTTGTTCCAGTTCTGTGAGAAATGCCATTGGTATTGGTAAGGATTGCATTGAATCTCTGGATTGCTTTGGGTAATGTGGACATTTTAACCATGTTAATCCTTCCGATCTATGAACACGGTATATGCTTTCATTTAGTTGTGTCTTCTTCTGTTTCTTTCTTCAGTGTCTTACAGTTTCCATCCATACATCCAGTTAATACATTTTTAGTGCTTCTCATATGCCAGGCTCTTCACTTCTCAGTGAAACCACAGAGCAGTTTTGTGAGCTGTAACAATAGATGCAGGAGTTGCAGACGTTTTCTGTAGGGTGAAAGGTGCCTTGGGTAGGAGGGAGGGTTACAGGATAGAAGGGATGTTTGGGCGGATGGTCCTGGTACCAGTGATGGGTGGGGGTAAGGAGCGGGCACATTGGAGGCTGAGAAACAGGCCAGGAAGGGGACAGGCAGACGGCCCAGAGTGCTCGCTTCAGGCTCTTCAAAGGGGCTGTTTCCATCCTGAGCTCCAGTGGGGAGCACAGCGTGAAGGGGTGATTTAGAAAACACAAGTACCCCTCCCCTCACCACGGCGTTTCCCAGCCAAGCTCGGCAGCAGAGTCGGCCTCTGTCTCCTGTTCTTAGCTGCAGAAGGAAACTTAAAGATAATTTCATCTAGAACCTGATCATTTTTGTGACAAAACTGTTGATCAGGTGACCATGTACAAAAGTACTGAGGGGGAAAACCATCTTTCTGGAACTCACTATGCTGCTCTGTCTCAACCAGTTAAGGCTCCACAAAGTTGTCTGCAGCTTTCCAGATGACCAGGGAAATGCTGATGAGGTTTCACGATAAATTGGGCCTGTCACTGAGCCCATCTCCTCTCACTGAAGAGAAGGAAAATGCGGCCGGGCACGTTATGGCCCTGTCTGGCAAATGTCACGAGATAAGCAAATAATTATTATTTAAAACCAGAGAGGCTTATAATTTATTCATGAATGCCATATGTTCTATATTAGATCTCATGCTTCAATTTACTTGTATTCTTTGGAGCAAGTTTATAAGTTTGGAACTATTCAGAAAATGCCACCAGGCTAATAGAAAAAAATGCATCAATGACAGAAACTACCGCGCTGTACGGTGTGGGGTGCTGGTAAAGTGTGGGGCTCTGAGCACCTGCCAGGTTCAGTCCTGCCTCTGCCACCTCGGGCCAGTTAGTTGGCCTCTCCGTGTCTCAGTTTCCCCATCTGAAAAGTAGGGATGGCAATAATAGAGTTGTTTTAAGGACTGAATAATATATGTGAGGCACTTTGAACAATAGTAACTTCCATATTAGTGTTTACTGTTGTTATTTCAACATTTCAGAGTATAAATATCCTATCATTTGTCCAAATGACAAGTGTTCCTAAGCTGATGACATAAGGAAGAGCTTCAAGGTCCCTTAATCTTCCATCACCTTTGTGAGGAAAAAGTACCTCAGGTAGAAGAATGGCTGAAGCAGGCGTGAGATGGAAACGTGATATAACCCTGGATAGTTTAGGGGTCTTAGGTTTTTGTTATCTAAAAACTTCTAAGCTCCATCAGTATGGACACTTTTAATATCAGTTTAGCCCCAAAGGACAAATAGACCCACACGAAACTGTGTTAGATGTAAACAGGAGAGTAATAAGTAAAAGCAATGACTGGCATATTTTTGGATGCACCAAAAATACAGACAAATCTCACACAATGAGCTGAGTGAAAGAAGCCAGCCACTAAAGGGCACATACCATGTTTCCCTGAAAATAAGCCCTAGCACGATTTTTCAGGATGACATCCCCGGAACATAACCCTAATGCAGCTTTTGGAGCAAAGCTTAACATAAGACCCGGTCTTATTTTTTGGGAAACACGGTACTGTGTGACTCCAATTACACGGAATCATACATATTTCAAGAACAGGCAGAACTAACCTATGACAATAGAGGTCAGAATAGTAGTTATTTTTGAGGGGGGACTGCGAGCGGGAGGGGGTGTGAGGGAGCCTTCTGGGGTGATGGAAGCTTTCTGGATTTTGATCAGGGTGGTGGTTACATGGCCGCATACGTAAGCCAGGAGTCGCCGAGTTGTACACTTAAGATGTGTGTGCTCACTATATGTAAAATATACTTCCCTAGTAGAGGGGGAAATGACGGACAATCTTGTCTCTGAAAATGACAGTGCAAGAGTTTAGATATTTAGAGCCCAGTTTTCCTCTTACTTACACACATTTGCGACCATGAAATTCCTAGCTGAGAAAATTTCGGTAAAAATTTTTTATGTCTCACATCATCTACTTTATTCAGATAAAGCCCAATTTCTCACTTACATTTTAAGTTAAGACTGAGATCCATAGCCATTTGTAGCAAGTGTGAAGGACCTAGAAGATGCATTATTAACTATAAAATAAGTTTAAGGACACATTCTCCATTAATGACTGCCCCAGACAAATCCATTACCTGGGTACCAGTGAATCACAAAAGTGGAAGTGAGAAAAGTTTGAGCTCTTTTCACAATTGATGGATGTTTATGAGGCTATTAAGAGGGTTGGAAAGAAACACGGGATAAGTGGCCAGCTTATTTGGGGCTAAGTGGAGTAATGAGATGCTCTTGGAAATGTAAGAATCCTGCTTAATGGGACTTGTCTATTTGCAAGTCAATAAGCCAGTATGCTTAAATCAAAGAGATAAAGGACCTGAGCAGTCAGAACAAAATTGCGGGAAGACTTTAGTAAGGAAGGCTCTCCAAGAGGCCCGTGGTTGAGGTCAGGTCGCTGCTCCACACCGGATAGCGTTCACTCTTGCGTCACAGGGCTGGTGCCCCAGGAGCTAAAGCCAGGCTGGTGCGCAGTGGGTGCAGACAGACTGTTCAAACTAAAGAAGCGAAAGCACGTGCTGCGGGTTCTAAAATCCCGTGGCAGGGCCATCTCCAAAGACAGGGGTGCTCGGGAAAGAGAATAGTGTACATTTTAAAACAAAACAAAACAAAACAAAACAAAAACCCAGAAACAGTGAATCAGTGACCTGAGGGTAAGGAGGAAACAGGCTCTGGTGTGCCATGGACAAGTGAGTTTGTGCCTGTCGTCCCCGTGCAAGTATTAATGGTGCCCCTCCCCTCTTGGGAAAGAGTCTGGAAGGGTCTGGATTTGAATAAATCACAAGATCGCCCTTCCATAGAGGGGTCAACGCAGGACCCTTCCCTTAGGTGAGCTTGGCCGGCCTCCGCTCCACCCGCGCCTGGACCGCGGAGACGGGCGCTCAGCTCCGCGTGGTTCTGGTGCCACCTGCAGGCCGTCTAGGGAAATGCCGCTCCCTTCACTCCTCCAGGCTTCTCTGGAAGGCCTTGCGCTTGGCCAGACCGTCACCGCAGGAAGCTGGAAGCCCTGGGGATGTGGGTGGGCTAGAACCAGGCAGTGAAGCGGGGGTTATGGAATCAGATGGGCCCAACCGTAACCAGCAAAGCCAAGCTCCTCCTCTTCCTACCCACTCCCACCCTGCCTTGTTATACACCTGAAACACGCCTAATTCAGAGACTTGAGTGGGTAGGATTGTGTAGCATATGGCTGGAGCCTTGCTAGTACCACCACCCCCATCCCTGTCTTCCCCATTTCTAACATACATTAGGGTAGTGCACAAGGAAGGGAACGTAAGCTTACTAAGCTCCTACTATGTGCTGGGCACGGAGTGGGCACTTTACATGCATTATCTCCAGCCTCACAAGTGGTGGGAAGTGACTACGGAGCAGGGACATAGGAGCAGAGAGGGTTACTGACTTGCTCGTGGGCCCTCAGCTGGAATGGGAACCCAAGGGTCTTGGCCTCCAAAGGTGGTGCCCTTTGTGATTCTCTGACTTGAGCGATGTTTGCCAAACACAGAGCTCCGATGGAAATCTAATATTGGTCCATAGTAATAAGGCTGTATTGCAAACAGAAGCAGCGAGTGCCTTTCCTTTGGGCTGGAATTATCTCAACGGAAATGTTATTCTATGTGACGTGGGCTATCTCCCGGGAAAACAAGTGCAGTGTGGCTATGAATGCAGTTTGTTTGATAAACAAACTCTATCAGAACGTGGGGCCCCGCGGAGCCTGGGTAGTGAAGACAAGAAACTGTTGTGCGGGAAACTTTCTAAGATGTTGTTTATGAAATGACTGGGGTTCCAGCGCCTGCACAGTCCTCCCCAATCCCGGGACTGGACCAGCTGTCATCCTGCTGCCTGGCTTCCTCTCCATCCGCTTGTTTTGGGTAAAATAAAAGTCATGGTGGGAGTGGTATCGTCATTTAGACCTCAGTGATGATTACCTCAGATCCCCTTTTCTTCGCAGACCTTTCAGCTGAGGTTGGTCATGAGATAGGATGGGGAGGGAGAAAAAAGATGGGGGGCGAGTACTCTTGGAACTGGTGCTGTGTCTCCCCAGCTCCCTGGCACAGTGTGAGAGTCCATCTAAGGGGAGAGTTCCACACATGTTCCCTTTGCTGCCAGCACCAGCCCCCCAGGCAGAGCCCTGGGCAGCTGGCCGAGGGCCGGGACAACAGCAAAGGACCTGGCTTTGGACATTAGGACAGTCGTGCGGGTGACGCCATGTGAGCTGGGGCAGCCCACTCAGCTGGCTGAACTGCAGCCACGTCATCTGTGAGAGGCTGGTGTGGACTGATGAGTGGTTTTCTTTAGTTTCTGCGACTGTTCTTTGTTTTAGTATGTGTAATTCTGATCAAAGTAGTACATGCACAGGGTTTTCACAATCAAATGTAACGAGAGGCTTATATCAGAAAGCATGTCCTCTGCTCCTCTCTGCATGTCCACTCCTAACTCCCAGAAGCGTCACTTTCAGCTCATTTGCCTTTGTGGGTCCCTCTGCTACTTATCACCATATTTCTGAATAATCTGCTTACGTTGCTGTTTCTTGGTTTGTCTTTCCCCACATTTCTGACTTCCTGGTAGATCATAAGGAAGGACTCACATTCCTTACGTTGTCTTAGCAATTTCCTTGCCTCCAGCCTACCAGTTTGGTTAGAATACCATCCTGTGACAACAGCAGCGTTACGCTCTTGTGCCACCTCGGTATTACTCCCCCCTAAGCCGTGTCCTGCTCTGAAGTTGTTCCTTCTCATCACTTTCCCCCTGGCGTTAATAATTTGCCTCAGATACCTGACCTCGCCCCCCCCTTCATGTGCTTAGCTTTCTTTATGCCCGTTACCGTGTTTTAGCCACATCTTGGGTTCACTTGATTAATTGCCCTCCTGGTTTCAGGACCTTTAAGTCAGGCTTCCGGGCTGGGGTGCTAGGAAACTGATTGGAAGCCAAGCCCCTAAGGAGGGCTCCCCCCGGGTTGTCCAGGGTCCAGAGGGCAGGGCCAACGAGTGTTTGAAGGAGCTGAACCCGGCAGCCTGGGCACAGCGCACACACACAGCAGAAACTCTAGGAAGACGCTGTTGTAATTTCAGATGCCTTGTAAGTTTTGTGTCACTGCCAATGAAATGAAATTTCACTGTATGATTTTCTCTTGTTTTTCTTTTGAGTTACTGGGGAGATGGGGTTCAGAGCTTTCAAGATCTTAATGAGGCCCTGTGCTCAGGTTAGGCTGTGGTCCTGGGTGTGGAGCCCCAGACCAGAGGCCTTTCTGAGGTTTCTCCATCCTAAGGGGCCAGGAGGGGATGAACTGAGAGCAGAGGTGCCCACGGATCTTGACCCCCCTGGAGATTAGCGGCCGGAGGGCAGCCTGGGCACCAGGTGTTCACAGCTCCTCTGGTGACTGCAGTGTGTGCGCGGGGCTGAGACCACTCCCGTGTGTTGTGTCCACTCTGTGGCGGTCGTGGGTCCCCAGACTGCATGGCCTTCCTGGCTCCCAAGGTACAGGGAAGGACAGCCCTGGGCGGGGCCAGAGAGGAAAGGGTGGGCTTGTGAGCCCAAATCCCCGCTTTGCCTGTGCTGGTCACCATGTGGGGAAGCTTCTGAACTGCCAAGTGAGGGCTTCCTGGCAGCGTCTCTGAGGCGAAGATGAGATGAAGCTGGGAAGGGTGTGTGTTCCCTCGGCTGCCCCTCTGTGTCTGTGTCTGGTAGGGTTTCCCTGGTCCTCTGAGCTTTTCCATCCCCTTCCATCACCCATGGGGAGGTGGAAGGAAGTGTTCCCTCGGCGTGCCAGAATCTCACTGACTGACGCCTCTTTTCTCACCTGCTTTTGACCATGACCCAGCCTGGCACTTCCTTCCCTCCCCATCTCCAGTGCTGAGGTCACCGGCAGCCCTCACCAGACATCCCCTGCAGTCTCCAGGACGGCCTCTGCCAACCACCCATTCTGGTATTGCAGCCATATTCGTCCTTAAAAACCCAGTCTCACTAAGTCACCCTCGTGGTAAATCCTGCAATGGCCTTGATGTGCCCTTGGCCTGCAGGATCTGGCCCTGCCTGCCTGTGCAGCCTCCTTGCAGAACCCCCCACCCCCCCACCTCAGGTCTCTCTGCCAGAACCACTTCTCAGATAGAGAGTGAGCCCCTGCCCACAGGTCCCGTTTGCAATGTTGACTGTCCGTCCGGCCCATCAGGTCAGGTCCCTGCTAGGTGCTCTCACCTCCCCCACCAGACTGTACGCTCCATGAAGCCAGGGCCAGGCTGGGTTTTGTTCACTGTTGTAAGTATCCGGGGGCGGGTGGCATTGTGGGGCGGCTCTCACACAGGGGGTGCATCGGGAGCACCACAGGAGCAGTTCATGGAGCAGGAGGGGACCCGGCGACTTGTCAGTGACTGACCCACACGTTCCTGCTGCAGGGACATGATTCTGTTTGGCATGAACGGCAGGATCCTGGACACACCCGCATGTGAGCAGGCCCACACCCGCCGGCCGCCTGCGGTGAGCGAGCCGAGGGCTGGACCCACCATCCCGCGGTTCTACCTGAGAGCCGTGGGCAGGACCACGCTCAGGGACTTGCCTCAAAGCAGCTGTCCCTCCCAAAGCTGAGAGGCGTTGTTTCCTGTCTTTGCTGGAAGTGGGCGCCCCTGAACCTCTCCTGCTTCTTGATCTCCTGAGCAGGTCGGTCAAGTGCTGGTTTGGGGCGAGGACAGGGATGTTCCCTCTGTGATGGGCCCAGAAGTGGCGAGGTCGGGAGGAGGTGCGCAGAGGCCGGCGCTGCTCCTTCCAGAGCCGCAGTCCGCACGAGAGCAGTCCTCGCACTTGCACACCCAGGGCACGCCAGCACGTTGTCACTTTGTGTCAGGGAGTCATTGTCGCTGGACATGACCCCGGAAAGGAGGAAACCAGGCTTAGAACCCAGGTCTCGTGCTGTTAGTCCAGTGTGATTTCTGCCCGGCTGGGCTGCCTCTCAAAGTGGCTTTCTTCTCACTCGCTCGTGCCTTTGTTCGTCGACTGTTTGCTGAGTTCGGCCGTGAGCCTGGCACTGTGACGTGTGCTGGGACTCGCGCAGTGAGCATGACAGCGTCGTTGTCCTGGCGCCTGAGGGTGGTGAGAAGGCACACTGGGCAGATCGTTGTTAATATATAAAGAACCATTGCAGGGCGATGACTGCCAAGGATTGCAGGGTGCGATTCGGGCTGATCAAGTAGGCCTTTCCATGGAAGTCAAACCTGGGAAGGCTTCCCTGAGGAAGTGACGTTTCAGCTGAGACTTGTAGGATGAATAGAATATAGTGAGGTGAAGGGCCCAGGAGATGGGAAAGAAATCTAGGCAGAGGGAAAGGCACGTGCAACCAACCCGAGGCAGGACAGAGACGGAGCTTTGAGATAGCTGAGAACGGACCATGGTCTAGAGTATCGCCGGTCAGAAGGAGAGGGATGTGACGTGCTTTGGGAGGGCAGGCAGGTCCAGCCGTTCAGACACGCTCAGGACTCCAGACTTTATCCTCAGAGCAATGGGAACCAGTGGAGGGTTTTAAACATGGCGACGATCAGATTTTAAACGACCATGGAGCAGACCGCACTGGTGGGGAGCAAAAGTGGATGCAGAGAGTGACTTAGGAGGCTGTGGCAACAGCTCAGGTGGAAGAAAATGGTGGCCTGGAACAGGGCAGGCGTGGTGGGTGTGGGGAGACGTGGAGGAGACAAGGGGGGAAGATAGAGAGAAGGCAGGGGCCATATAGGTCTGCTTGGCCATAGAAACTTGGGGGTGACGTCATAGCCTGTCACTGAGGCACCTGCACCCTACTTACAAGGGGCTGGGGATGTGAGCCCCCCCAGAGGGGGCTGAGGAGGGGGGATTCCTAAGGCTGGACTGCAAACTGCAGGCACTCTCAGTGGGGATCCTGCATGCAAACGCCTGCCCAAGACTTAACTGGCTCCTCCTGTCCCTGGGACAACCGGCAGCCTTCTGAACGCCTGTCTGGGAAAGCTCATGTGTCCGAGGAATGTTCTGAGTCTTCTCCCTGAAACCTGATAACGGCCTCTGCACTTGGGACTTCTTAGAGCATTTATTGCACAGGACTTGCAGTTGTGGCTTCTTTCTGCGTTCCTTCGAGATGTACTGGTATCTCCCAGTCAGCGGTGTCTTTCTCAAGGACCCGAAAGCCGTTTCTTTCACGTGCCATGCCGTCATCAGGAGGAAGAGGGCCTCTGTGGGAGGAGGGGGTGCTGACCTCCGGCACTGCCAGCCTGCAGCACAGCTGCTCTCGGCTGGCACTGACCCCCCTTGTAGCTTTTCTCTTGAGCCCCTGATCCTCCCTTCTCCCTTTAAGATGCCCAGTCAGCGCTGCACAAACCCAATGGGCTCAGCACTTCCCTGTTGTCAGCACTTAGCGCCAGGTCTGTTCTCACAACAGAACTGTTGTCTGCTGTGCTAGTGTTGGACAGAACCGTCCAGAATGTAGAGGCGATCTGAGCGTGATTGACAGCTGTGACCATGCAAATAGCAGTGGTAACAGGGGTTTAGTCGTTCTTTGCTTTTGGGAGTACTTGCCTCTGCCCAGGAAGGACATAAGGAAACCTACTAAAAGGCATAATCCAAGAAGAGTAATAAAATAAGGCTCAGAAGGAAAGCTACAAGGTCCCAAGAGAAAGGGAGTGTAGTAATTAGGGTGCAAGCTAAGCTGATCTGACTCTGAGACCCCAAAACTTAATGTTTA
The DNA here is from genome assembly GCF_036562045.2 of Rhinolophus sinicus. Lineage (NCBI taxonomy): Eukaryota > Metazoa > Chordata > Mammalia > Chiroptera > Rhinolophidae > Rhinolophus > Rhinolophus sinicus. The sequence goes on from NC_133762.1 coordinate 15,997,354, forward strand.
AATGAGCAAGACATTTATTTCTCTCTTACATAACAATCAGGAAAGCCACTCGAGCTGGAAGGGACGCCTGCCCACCACTACCTGAGCCCAGGGCGGCCGCTGGGACCTCAGCATCTCCACCCATGGCCAGGAGTGGGGTTGGGGTGGGGGAGGTAGAGGACCTGCGCCCCCTGCTTTCAAGGGCGAGACGCGGAAGTGGCAGACTTCCTTCCCGGCACACCCGTTGTCCATAGCAGGGCTGTGTGGCCGCTCTCTCCTGCCAGGGACACTGGAAAGGTGGTCTCTGGCCAGATGCTCATGTATCCAAGTAAACCTCTTATGTCGAAAGGGGAGCATGCAGGGGGTTGGGGCGGGGCGGGAGGACAACTAACAGTGTCACGCAGAGAGCATGGAATTCGCCAAATAAGAAGTCTGTCGGCATGTGCACCGTCTGTCCTGGGCCACGCACGTGTAAGCTCGAGGGTCAGAGTGGGCGCCTCCAGAACCTGCCACAACCGGTGATGACCGGGGCTTGGTGAATAATCAGCAGCTTCCTCCCCAGGGTGGGACAACTTTGCCACATATTCTGTGATGTTCCCAAGTCCCCGAGTCCCCGGGAGGGGTTGAGCCACGTGTCTCACTGCCCCAGTTCTCTGTCAGTGCTTCCTGGGACCTCCTCCAAAATAAACTGCTCGCGCTGGGTTTGTGTCTCAGTTTATTGCTGAGATAACCCACCTGAAAATCCAGAGGGATCCTAATAACACAACTGTTAGATTTAGCAAATAGAATATAAATCAGTTCCTCAACTGAGGAAAAGTGTTTCGCTCACCCCTGCCCCTCCCTCCCACTAAAAAAAAAAAAGCACTAGTGGCTGGTTATGCTCCTTCCACACTGACTGGTCTTTGTGGTGTCCTGTTCGTCCTGCCTTCAGGCCTCTGAGCTTCTTGCCACTTTATTCCCTACTGTAGAGCTAGCAAGCTGCCTTGCATATGGTTGAAACTATGCAACTGTTTGAATAATGAAAATACGAACCTAGTCCAACACACAAAGACTCAGGGAGGGGTCGTTACCGGCCACATGTGAGCTGGAGAGTAAACAGGGAAGTCAGGACTGGCTCGCCAGGCTCCAACCGCCCTTCTGGTTTCCCACCGCCAACATGGAGCCTCCTCCCAGGTTCTCATCGTCTCTGAGTGGAGCCCTCGGCTTTCAGAGAAGCGTGTTGGTACATGTCAAAGATACTCCTGCCGTGGGTGAGCTGGGCCTCTAACCCTGGCCCATTAGGTGTAAGGACTGCGCTTATTGCTACCTAATTTCTCTTATCTTGCGAGAGGAGACCTAAATGTAACCAAGGAGACGACAGTATCTTCTAGGCGCTTTGGCTATTCCGTGTCCTGTAATGCAGTAAGGGAGTATGGCGAACCCCACGCACGGAGTGAAGTCGGGGTCTCCATAGTGTGGGCAGGGAGGTCTCTACTCACCCTTCAGCGGCTCTGCAGGGAGGCCCAAAGCAGGCAAGCAGTGAGGAGGGGCCTGCAGGACCCACAGCCTAAACTCAGCATCAAGAGCCCTCCCTCAGCTTGGTCTGGGAGAGGAATTCATCCAGAGGAGGACAGGACACTTCGAAGGTGACGGCTGGACGGGCTGTTTGTCCTGGGCCCAAGGTTTGTGTCAGCCCCTGAGCTGCCTCTATGTCTGATGTCTTTCTGTGACAGAAAAAAACAATGACATAATTCACAGGCCCTTTTTGAATTTCTGTACAAAATCCTTTTCCGATTTACCTCTCTCGGCCTTAAATATCCATAAATCAATTTAATATTATGTTGTTTTACTACATAATTGAATTCACTTGAGAAGTCACCACCAAGAAATGCCCACTGTTAACACGCTGGTGTGCCCTCCAAAGGGACACACACGTGACTTCAGTGGCTGCACGGTTTCTGGTGTGTGGAAATACCGAAACTTACAGTACACCCAGTTCTGAGCCTGGGTCCTTTCCTATCTTTTGCAAAGACAGCCGGCATAAATATTTCAGCCAAGTCTTCATTTTTTATCTAATTAGAACTAGCTCTAAAAGATAAGGACTCTCATTTAAAAAAATAAAGTAGCACTAACAACACTATTGTACACCTAAGATATTTAACAATAATCACATAGTATCATCAAATCGCCGATGTTCAGATGTCTCCCACTGCCTCATGCATGTTTGGTGTTTTTAGTGTCCTTCCCTCACTTTTGGTCACTAAACCTTGATGTACAGGCTTAACTTGCTCTTTAGGATAAAAGCTTAGAGTTGAAAGGACGTGGTCAAAGGTATATCATCCTAGATCTAAAGATGTCCTCACTCATTAGCCTGGAGCATTCCAGGACATTTTGTAAGAATGTCACGGGAAGGGGCAGGGAGGAACTCCTTTTATTTGAAGCTTTCCTTTGCTGGTGACAAAAGGGATTTAACAATTTAATACTCTGCAGGGTTTCTAGGGATTGAGTGCAGTGGCCCTCAGGCTGGTTGCTCCTGCCTCCCTTCAGCAGCCTTAGGGGGACAGAGTGTCCCTGCCCTGTTAACTAGCCTGTCAGGTGGTCTTCCTGGAGGAGAGGACATCTCTCCCTCCGCAGCCCAGGGTCTGTCTGCAGAACCAGGGCTCTTCCTCAGAGGACGACCTATATTTAAATCCAGTGACATTTCTGTGCCACCCTGATCTCTCAATGCTAAGTTATTTGCTATTTTATATTTATCTGAAATATTTACTTCTGTATTTATAATCAATAGAGAAGCAAGAGTGTAGTGGAAACAGACAGGACGGGGTCTGATTCTGACTTTGCTGCATGATCTTAGGCAAACTACTTCCCCTTCCTGAAATGCAGTTCTTTGGGGTATAATGATACTTTCCTAAGGTGGCTGCAGTGATGACGTAGCTTGGCACATAGTAGGTGCTTGACAGATATTGGCTGAATGAGCAAATATTTGCTCTCTAGAGTGTTATTTTTTTGAGCTAGAAGAAATGTTAGTGCACATCCTCTTTATTTTAGAAATAAGAAAACAGTTCAGAGAATATGTGAAATTTGGTCTTTCAGTCATTAGTTTAATCCACATTTATTAAGCACCGAGTCTGTCAGTGACAGACGGTCAGTGCTGTCAGGGTGGGGGCAGGACAGACACGTCTCAAAGGGGCCGTGAGCTGTGTGTGTCACTGGAGAGCCGCCTGGCACTGTGCTGTCCCGTATGCCCCACTAGTGCAGGTGGCTATTTAAACCAGTTACAGTGATAACATCAGAATTCAGTTCCTCAGCCCAGTAACCACTTTCCAGGTGCCCGGTGGCCACACGAGGCTTGTGGCTACTATACTGGGCAGCGGGGTGAGAACATTTCCGGCCTCTGGGTGCTGCTGCTTCAGACCTTCTCCGCAGCCACGTGCACACGCTTGTCACACAGTCACGAGGCGTCCGCACCTCGCTCCCAAAGCCCCTTACAATCCAGGCAAGACAGGAATGATGTATTTGGTAACAGACTCAAGTCACAGGTAGGAGTTTCATGATAAGCCAGAACCCAAACCTGGAGAAATTCCAGCTTGGAGCAGCTCCGGCTGACGGGCTGCAGCAGTGAGTCACTTGTTCATGTCAGCGGCTGGGCTCCGTTTCCTGGGGCGCTGGGTTGTCTGGGCACATGTGGTCACAGGCTGATGTGCGCACTTGACACAGGGAGAAGGCCACTCGGTGTCCCGAGATGCTGGAGAAATGAGGTCATTCTCTCCCAGTTCCCTCTTCACCGAGGACGTGTCTTGGCTTTCACTACCAGCAGGCTGTGTTCACTCGGTGACCGCTCACGCTTTCTGTCACAGGGATTGGCTCTGTGCTGCAGATACGAGGATGTTAAGACAAGAAGTTTATAATTAGAAGAGGAGACAAACCGGAGACCAGCTGGTCACAGCCAAGGCCAAACCAGCAAAATAAGTGCTGGGACAGGCAAGGCGCTGGGAAACTGGAAGAGAGGGAGGTTAAGGTCACCGCAGAGGACCAGGCGACGCCTGATAAGGGAGGTGGCCTTTGAGAGCAGAGTAGCATGGTATATACTGTCCCTGGGAATTATTCCACACTCAGTGTCATGGTGTTCAAGCTTCTTCCGTACAAGGTGTGATTCCCCCACCGCTTCTTTCATGCACTGTGTCTTCCTGGAGGCTTCCAGGCTCTCACCTGTGTGATCCTCGTGCTCCTTCACCCTTCACTCACATCACCTCAGGACCCCAAGGACAGAGTTGTCAACCAATTTTCATCAGCTGTCCCTTCTCCTCTGGCTTCTGCATTGATCTGGCTTGTCCCTCGCCAACCTGGTCTGACTGAAATCAAGGCCATTCATTCGGTGTGAGTTCTCTGAACAGCCCCTACCCTAACTCAGCATTTCTTTGTGTCTTACCCCCTCCTGGTCCGGCCCCCATGCTCCTTGGAAGGGAATTCCTTCCTAGGCGTAACTCCTTCCCCTCACCTTCCAGGACCTCGTTCTATGCCTCCTGTTCCCTCTGTACCTTCCGTTTTCACTGCCTATACATGGCCCTCCTTAGGGGCCGATCCAGGTTCTGTAGGGCCTGCAGCTTATTCAATCTTGGCAGGCCTCTTCAGGTAACGAGTGCACAATTACACCTACCAGTTTAGGAACAAAAGCTAATGTTTATTTAGAAGGGCCTGTGCAAGCAGAAGGGGCCCTGATGCCTCAGCTTCCCAGTGGGGCCACCTCATTTACGAAAAACAGAAGACCCGAAAGCTTCCGTTGGCTTTGTCCCCGCAGGTGACCGCTGCACTTCTCTTTCTCATCACTGTGAAGCCTTCACTTCCACCCTAGGGCCAGCATCCCGTGGCCATGGTTTCCTCCGAGACCCCATTGACGTCAGCCCTGAAGCCCATGGCTTTTTCTTGGTCCTGATCTTTCTTGTCCTTTCCACCAATAATTTGACACATGGGTCATCGTCTGCTCCAATGCATCGTTTCCCATTAAACTGCCAACGTGAGCCTCTTCGGGTCCCTTCAGTAGTCCAAATGGTCTTCCCTTCCCTGTCACTCTGTGGTCATAGGCACGCCTATGGATGGCTTCACCACCCTCCCACTGTCACTCCACGTCGCTGATGCATAATGATATGTCCTTTGCTCTGACTTCCCTTATGCCCTCCAGACACAAGTTCTCTGGAGTCCCATCAATACCTCAAATTCCTCTTTCTCTGTTTGTGTCCATAGCATACTCTCTCCCAGCCACCTGCTCTGGAAATTGTAAAGTGTTTAGGAAGCAGAATGACACCTCTCTCTCTCCCTCCATCTCGGTATCGACTCTGAGATCTAGCAGGTTCTACCTCAGACATATCCCTAGGACCAGTGTAGTCTTTCCCATTCCTGCGGTCCCCTCTGTCACTTCAGTGCTTCTCGCTGCTGGCATGGACCAGACCTCAGAGCAGGATGTGACTCGCCCCATTGAATCAACAGCGTGCCCCATCTGGACTCTGGGGTTCTTGCCTCTTGGTGGCCGCTTACAGTTTGAAACTCACTGTAACCCCCTTTGTACCCTAGTGCCAGATTAATCCTCTGAGAGGGATGCTCTCACTGAATGAAACTGGTCCCTGGCTTGGTATCTCAGGGCTGCAAAATCAGGTCTCCGGCATCTCAGCTTCATCTTCTTGGTGTTCTCTTGGATGCTCTATGAATATGGCTGTACTTTTTTTTTTTTGTATTGGAAACATTTTTAATTTTTTTTTTTTTTTTTGGGAAATAGTATAGTGATCTATTAGTTCTATGGAAATTGGAACGGTGGTCTTTTTTTTTTTTCAGTTACAGTTGACACTCAATATTTATTTTAGTTTTACGTGTACAGCATAGTGGTTAGACATTTATATAAGTTACAGAGTGATCCCTCCATTAGTCTAGTACACCCCCCCCGGCACCATACATAGTTATTACAATATTATTTACTATATTCCCTGTGCTGTACTTTACATCCCTGTGACTATTTTTATAACTGTCGATTTGTACTTTTTAATGCCTTCCCCTTTTTCACCCAGTTCCCCAACCCTCCTCCCCTCTGGCAACCATCAATTTGTTCTCTGTGTCTATGAGTCTGTTTCTGTTTTGTTTGCTCGTTTATTCTGTTCTTTAGATTCCACATATAAGTGAGAGCATACGGTATTTGTCTTTCTGAGTCTGACTTACTTCACTTAGCATAATATCCTCTAGGTCCATCCATGTTGTTGCAGATGGTAAGATTTCATTCTTTCTTACGGCTGAGTAATACTCTATTGTATAAATGTACCACAATTCTTTATCCAATTGTCCATTGATGGGCATTTGGGTTGTTTCCATATCTTAGCTATTGTGAATAGTGCTGCTGTAAACATAGGGGTGCATATATCTTTTCAAACTAATGTTTTGGATTTCTTTGGATGAACACCCAGAAGTGGAATTGCGGCTCATAAGGTAGTTCTGTTTTTAATTTTTTGAGGAACCTCCATACTGTTTTCCACAGTGGCTGCACCAATCTGCAATCCCAGCAACAGTGCATGAGGGTTCCCTTTTCTCCACATCCTCACCAGCACTTGTTGTTTGTTGATTTATTGATGATGCCATTCTGACAGGAGGGATGTGGAATTTCATTGTGGTTTTTATTTGCATTTCTCTGATGATCAGTGACGTTGAGCATCTTTTCATGTCTACTGGCCATCTGTTTGTCCTCTTTAGAGAAATGCCTGTTCATGTCCTCTGCCCATTTTTCAACTGGATTGTTTGGAATTTTTTTTTTTTTTTTTGGTGTTGAGTTGTATAAGTTCTTTATAAATTTTGGATATTAACCCCTAATCAAATATATCATTGGCAAATATCTTTTTCCACTCAGTAGGTTGTATTTTTGTTTTGTTGAGTTTCCTTTGCTGTGCAGTAACTTTTTAGTTTACTTTTTCTTTGGTTTCCCTTGAGCGAAGAGATACGTCAGAAAAAAATATCACTAAGAGCAATGTCAGAGACTTTACTGTTTATATTTTCTTCGAGGAGTTTTATGGTTTCTGGTTTTACATTTAAGTCTTTAATCCATTTTGAGTTTATGCCTACAGGTGGCATAGAAGGTGGTCCAGTTTCAGTGTTTTGTGTGTATCTGTCCAGTTTTCCCAGCGCCACTTATTGAATAGACTGTATTTACCCCATTGTATATTCTTGCCTCCTTTGTCATAGATTAAATGACCATATAGGTCTAGGCTCATTTCTGGGCTCTCCATTCTGACCCATTGATCTATGTGTCTGTTTTTATGCTATGCTGTTTTTATTACTATAACCTTAAAGTATAGTTTGACATCAGGTATGGTGATACCTTTCAAGATTGCTGTGGCTGTTCGAGCTCTTTTGTGGTTCCATATAAATTTCAGAATTATTTGTTCTACTTCTGAAAAAATGTGAACATGGCCATACTTTTGTGAGGGTAATTTCTGGAATTAATTTCTTCTTCCCCTGATAGGTAGTAATTCAGTAGTTTGACCCTCTTATCACATGTGATCTGCTGTGTCTGTAGCAGGCGTTATGGTTGACTCCCAACGTCCATTCCATCCCAGGTGAGGGGGGCCAGTAAGTGGTCCCATCCATTTACCTGTGATCGGTTTAGAGATGGGCTTGTGACACATTTCTGGTTAGTGTCACAGAGGGGAAGTCAGTTGGGTAGATTCTTAGAAAGGTGCCCATATCTTGGAAGGAGACATGGAGGAAATAGTCCTTTCTGACTCTGGATATCATCATGTCTGGTACGACCCACAAGAATAGCTACAGCCACCTTGCTGTCATCCTGAAAAAGGAGGTGGAAGGAATCTGGGCTCTTGATGACGTTACTGCAGCTCTAATCAGGCGAGCCTGGAGCCTGCCCTGGACTTCCTGTCATGTGAAGTAATCCATTTCCTTGTTGTCCAAGCCACTGTAAGTCACAGTTTTCTGTTATTTGCAACCGGAAGAACCAGGAAACAGTGTTTTGTTTCCAGTGCTAGACTTTAAGCTTCTTGAATTCAGGGGCTCTATCTATTTATTGCTCTAGCCCTCTTAGGGCTTGGCACACAGCAGATGCGCAAAAATGATTGTGAAATTAATATTTATATATATTTCTGAGGTCTAACTAGTGAAAGCGTTTGCAATTTATAAAGCTCTTTATTTTCTCCTAGCAATTTAGAAATAAAAAAACCCGAAGCTTAGATAGATCAAATCACTTGTTCAGGGCACTTTACCTCTCAGTCATACTAAATTCTGAACAGGTTCTTGCCCTTTGTCTCAAATCCTTGTTTGTGACTTCTGTGCCTGTTAGGGTCCCAAGAGTAGTGGGGACTGGTGACAAAAGAAAGCAGCAAACCGCGGCTGTGCTTAGGCGCCCAGTGACACCAGTGCAGTATCCCAGCTGTTTTCGGCTCAGAGCTCAGGACTGGAACCCCTTCCCCTCCCAGTCCCTGTTGCTAGTGGCATTTGTAGTGTCAGGGCCATGAGTCTCCATCAGTACACTTTATGTGCTGAGGTGTTTTCCTGGGAAGATGGATGATAGCTTTCAAGAGATTCTCAAAGGGGTCTGTGAGAATGGCTAAGGAGCACAAGAGCATGATACAACATCTCAGAAGTAAATAAAAACGTTTAGAATGTTCCTCATTCAGTGGACTCGGTGTCTCCCGTGTTGTTCTGTGTTCTGTCAGCTAAGGGACCAGGGGACCAGAGCCCCTGGCTGCATCATGAAGCGGAGAGGGTTAGGGCTGGAGGGTTAGGGACCTGGAGTCAGGACCAGTGTAAACGGACAATGCAGAGCCGCTTGTTGAAAAATGAGGCATTTCAAAATGGCACAGCAGAGCATTAAACCCAGCAGAAAGCCTTGTCAGCTGGGCCCTGCCTCTGGTGCTCGGTCCTCAACACTTTAACTGGTGCCCAGTGGTGTCGTCCTCCTTTGCCCTGCTGGGCATCCTTCGCCCGTTTTTGGAGCACCTGGAATGTGCCAGGGGTTGTGTTAATGTTGGGGGTCCCACAGGAGCGTCCATGCAGTCACATTGGGTGTCACATAGTAAAGGTCTTGGGGATCTGGCCGGAATAAGACTTTCGTGTTGGGCAGAGACAGTGGGCAAAGAAATAGGAAAAATATCGGACAGCGATAGGTGCTGAGGAAAAAGTAGACACGGTGAGTGGGTGGTGTCTTGGATGGCGGGGTCAGGGAGGCCGGGTGAGATGACATCTGAGCTAGGACTCGACTGGAACCTGCAACCCTGCCTTCGTGGGCGCGGACAGGGTTACGACCAGCTGGACGCCGGGCCAGAGGCTCAGGCGGGAGGGAGGAAACGCACGCAGAGTGAATGAAAGAGGCCGCGGACAAGGGCAAGTGGGACGTGACGGGGCCCCGTCGTCGCCTTCGGTAGACGGCGGGCGTGCGAGCGAGGAGGGGGCGTCCGCGAGGGCCCGCAGGCAGCCGGCGGCGGAGACGGCTCGGGGGTCCGGGCGGCGCGCAGACGTGGCGGAGGCGGGAGCCGCGGGCGCGAGCCCCGGGCGCGCGCGCGGGCGGGCGCGCGAGGGGGCGGGGCGTGCCGGGGGCGGGGCGTGCCGGGGGCGGGGCGGGGCGGGGCGGGCAGCCCTCTCCCGGCGGCGGGCGGCGTCGCGGTTGCCCTTTTAAGCCGCGGGCCGCCGCCTTCAGCCAGCGGAGTCGGTTACAAAGGCCGTCGCCGCTCGCCTGCCCGGCCGCCCTCCCGCCGTCTCTGAGTCCCAAGGCCCCGGCCTCGCCATCTTCCGGCCGTGACGGCGGCGCGGGCCCGGCTCCCTGCCGCCGGAGATGAGGCCAGGATGTCGGTGTCGGGGCTCAAAGCCGAGCTGAAGTTCCTGGCGTCCATCTTCCACAAGAGCCACGAGCGGTTCCGCATCGTCAGCTGGAAGCTGGACGAGCTGCACTGCCAGTTCCTGGCGCGGCCGCCCGGCAGCCCGGCCTCGGCGCCGCCGCTCACGCTGCACTGCAACATCACGGTGAGGCGGGGCCCGGCCGGGGCCGGAACCGGGGCCGGGGCCGGGCCGGGACAAAGACGCCAGGCCGCCGCCACGCGAGGCTCGGGGGGGCAGGCGGCGCGGCCTCGGCGTCCCCGGGCTGGGCCGCTGCCCCCTCGCGGCCGGGTCGCCGCCGGGGTGAGGGAGGTGACGGGAGGTGACGGGAGGCGAAGGGACGGGGTCGGCCGCGCGGGCGGCGCCGAAGGGGACCGACCCTCGGCGGTCCGTCAGGCCGCGCTCAGTCCCGCAGCACTTTAAGTTGACACCGAACCGGACGGTGTGAGGGGCTGCGGCGCGCCCGGTGCCGCAGGTGCAGGGCCTGCAGGTGAGGACAGGCTGCCGCCCACGACGTGCGCTCCTGTCACCGAGCCGGAAGGACCCCGTGCGCTCACTCTTCCCGGAGCAGAGCTGCTCAGAGACCCGGGCTCGGAGGGGTGGCTGAGGCGGGAAGTTGCCTCAGAAAAGCGTGCGCACTGCAGAGTGCTCCTGGCTGCCGCGGGGTCGGTGGTGGCTTCCGTCCCCTGACGCCGGGCCAGGCTCCCTGCCTCCCTCCCGTTAAGTCGGCGAACACTGAGGGATGCCACGTGGGGGAGCAGACGCGTGCTCCCCAGTACGTGGGTCGGCGCTGTCCTGAGCAGAGACCGGGTCTCAGGCCCCTCAGGCCCCCAGGCCGTTTGCAGGGTGGGGCGGGGCAGCCCCTGCTCCCAGAGCTCCGCTTGGCGGCGCGGGGGACCCGCCAACGCAGCGAGCTGTGACCCAGCTCTGTGTGCCGCTGGGAAAGCCAAAGACAGCACCCCGTTTTGATTGTGCTGGGCAGGCGGCACCTCAGAGGAGGCTCTGAGGCGGCGGGCGGTGCAGGTGAGGAGAACTTCGTACGGCAGCGAAAGGGCATTTCAGGCAGAGGACGCTCTGGCAGAAAAGACCCCGCCGCTGGGAAAACGCGCCTTGCTTTGCTGTGGAGCAGTTGCAGGGACCTGAGACGCCCAGGATTAGGCAGGTGCAGGTTCTCCCAGCAGGGAGACTGGCCCAGTGGTGACTATTCTCATAGAAGTTGGGGACAGCCCCCAGAAGGTAGGGCTGGTTGCAGCGACAGGAGACTTTAAGTAGGCTGTGGGGACCACCAAGTTGCTCAGGTCACTTGGGAAAATATTCGCCATCCAGGACTAGAGTGGTTCTCTGCAGTGGGTGGCATTAGGACATGTGAAGCACTTCGCTGTCCCCGTGGGGGTGACATGCTGGTGTTGCTGTGCTGGCATTTAGTACCAGGGGGAGCGGGATGCTAAATGTGCTGTACGTTCAGGGGGTCCACCACCACAGAATCGTGCCTCCTCAGATGCCAGTAGTGCCCGTGGAGAACCTTACTGGTTCCGCCGTCTGCCCGCAGAGATCCGGAGTGACGACCTGGATTAGGAAATGGAGTGAGTGCAGCAGACGCCCAATGCAGGCAGGTTTGGTGGGAACTAGTCTAACGGAGCTACTAATGCACTGTTCACACTGAGCTGCCACTGCGGCCTGATGCACCGTCAGAAGGTGGTTGTCGAGCACGTGCTCAGTGTACATGGACGGGCATACAAGTCAAATCGTGTGGAGAAGTTCCACGCACCAGCCTCAACAGTGATAAACCTTTGGCCAATCCTGTTTCATCTGTACCCTCCTTGGGTTATTTTGAAGTAGATTCCAGACATATCACTTCATCTGTACATTTTTCAGTGTGTATCTCAAAGATGAAGCCTCTCTAAGCAGGGAGGAGTGTTTTGATAAAATGACTTGCTCATGTTGATACCGTTTTCTTAGAGGGGAAAGAGCAAGGAAAAAGTGGGGTGGGATTTCAACTGTCAGGACCTGTCAGCTGTGTTTGTGATTTGCTATTCTCTAAAAGTTACAGCTCTTTAAAAATAATAATAATAATGAGTTTGATCTGTTCTTAACTTTCCTCTTACACCAGGTATTTATTAAGCTCTCCATGCCAGGCCCTGTCTTCTCCATGTTTACCAAGAAGCATTTGCTGTAGTGTTTGAGTGATGCGTGGTAATTCCTGATAATCCGCTAAAGACCCTGTGCGCCTGTCCTTTCAGGCTTCTGCTTTAGCAGTTTGTCCCATGGGGCACGTCTTTCAGTGTCTGACCGTCCCTCAAGGCTCTTCTGGTCATCTTCAGGTCAGGCTGATATTTCTTTCCCCTTCATCCCTTCTATAAGTCCTCTCTATTTGCTGCTTTGGTTATGTTTTCTTGCGTTCTATTATAATAGTTTTGGATGCTTGTCTTTTTTCAAGTCTTTTTTTTTTTTTAATGGTGGCAGGGGAGAATATTCTATAATTATGCTTTGCATCCTCCACTCAGTACATGCTGAGTAAATATTTGTTCCATTGACTACATGGTCACCATTCTAGCTATATTCTATTTGAACAAAATCTTATCTATTGTGTAAGTTCACTGCCAAGAGTTGGTCAGACGTGCAGAGGTGACAACAAGATAGTGACGTGGATAGTGCATAAATATTTAAAAGGTCATTGAGGGCTTGATAGGAAATCTATAATTTAACGTCAACTTCTTATGAAAGACAATTTTAAGAAGTAAAATCCAAAACAGAACATGGATATTTCACTCTCTAGGCCAAGGGAATTGAGCTAAAATTTTTTTGTTTTGTAAATTTGTCCTAATTTTAAGTATGAAGGCAAAAGGGAGCTGTTTTCAACTTTAAGGAATCTTTCTTAATTCTTGTGTTCCGTGAACTCATGCTAGGAAAGATTGTCATGTAAACTTAAGTATTGTTTTCCATTCTCAATAAACAGGAATAATTGCTAGCCAGTGCTACGTAACATCCATCCAGCTGTTAGGATCACACCTACCACAAAGCCACTTGTTTGAAACCTGGGCAGCCTTATTGGGAACTATTAGCATGTCTTTCTTTTAGTCCTTTGAAATATGTAACAGAACTTGGCGACTCAGTACTCCTTTGATGGACTTCTTGGCATCTGGGAACTCTTGGTAGGGAATTGCTGTTTTAGAGTGAAGCATTCCCCCCGCTTCCCCGGAAGTAAATTAGCTGGTAGACAAAACCTCATACTTTATTATTTGTGTAGCATAAATTATTTCTCTTTCTGCATGAGTGGCTACTTGCCAGGCTACTTGTGGTGGAACTTTTGTTGTTATTTAATTAAATTTCTATTCATCATTGCCAAAAAGCTCCTACCCCTCTCCAACAGCAAGATATTAATACTAAATTTAAAAATGCTAGAGCTCTGAGTTTAGGAAAGAGAAAAGGTTTCATTCTTTATTTACTAGTTGGGTCCTTAAGTAAATCACTTCTTTTGCTGTTTGTTTGTTTTTTCCTATAAAATAGATAATACTTCTTGCCCCACATGAGAGCATATACAGGAAAACTAGCATTCATCATATTCTCTAGAAATATACAAGTGATGATGTCGTTTGTGGCTGAAAAACACTTTATTCTGAAAATGCTTTACAATAGCTTTTCATGGGAAATCAATGAGTGCTGTCAGTTTCTTAATTTCTGGTGTTTCTAGTCTTGACACTGATAACAAGTAGCCCAGCTAAGGTTATACAAAGGAAATAATGAATGAAACTTGACTGCAGAGGCCAAGACCTTTTCTTTGGTCCTCCCTCCTGGGACAGATTCCCTTTCCAGACTGAACTCCTGGAGAACCGTTTGGAAATACCACATTAAGCACCTAAGTGGTCCTTTCAGGCCAGAGGAGCCATTGTTTTCAGTCATCTCACCAATTTGTAATATAGAGTCCAATTCCCAGTCATTGTTATCTGTCCTCCCTCAGCCCCCTTTTCATGCCCTTCCTTGAAAGGGACAGACATACGAAGAGGAGACTTAGGTTTCCGTTGGATGAATGGTGTATCCCTTAGTCACTTGATTTTTTTGTTAAACTTCCTTAGACCTGGAAAAGGATGGTATTAGATAAATGTCAGCTGGTTGAGGGGTGGGGAGTTGAATTGAAACAGTCACTGCCACTTGCAAAGCTTTGGAGAGCCACAGTGACGAAGCTGGGGTCCCTTTCCCCACGGCCGACGTGACAGTGTCCTCCTGTGTGGTCTTCTGAGCAGTCGGTCGTCCTGGTAGACGGAGCCCCCTGAGCCATGGTGCTTGGGACCCTCTTCAGCACCTTTGTCTTATCCGCCTCAGGTCACTTACAGTGATGTTTTGATCAGCTGTAATTTGCTGCTCAGAACACTTAGTATTTTTCAGATCACAGGGGTATGTATACATTTTTCTTTTACTAAGTGTTAATGTTTTTACTCTGCTTCTGTGGGCTCTGGTCATGTTAAACACTTAGTTGTTTGCTTGTGAAATGATTGGCAGGGAGAAATTCTCTCCCTCTCCCTCTCTCTCCCTCCTTCTCTTCCTTTCTTTCTAACTTTTTTTTTTAATGTCGTCAGAGCGTTTAGCATTTTATTAAGGTACTGTGTGGTAGTTCTGCCAGTTTATTTCATTCTCCACCCTACATTTATTGAACAGCAAAGTGTGAAAGTAATGGGTCCCATACCTGGCCTCCAGAACAATTCCAGCTGTTACACCTCTGACCCTGCAACAAGAAGCATGTGCATCAGTTTTCAGAAAGTTCTGAACTCCTTGGGGATGGTCGTGTCGGTCATTTGGAAACACCACACACTGAGCAGTTTTGCTGGCTTGCGTGACATAGAGCCACACATTGGTCTCTTACTGGATTTACGTAGAAAATCGGTACATGAAGTTATTTCTGAACACGACAGACACTCCTTTTCTTAAGCAATGACAGACAGGTTGGTGGATTGACTTGGAGCTGTGTTGCCTCACACCAGGACAGCACCACGTTTCCGTGGCGGTGAACTAGTTCTGTTGTGGGACTGCTGCACGAGGCAGTCATGGCTTCTGGTATCGGACGTAAAGGTGCGTCTGTTTTTTGCCTATTTTAATTAATGCTTTGCACATTAATAGCTAGAGCTAAGCCCTTGTGCATACAGGTAATGTTCTTTGAAACTTACCTGTAAGTTTTCCATTCTTATTTATGAACTGGTTTCTGCAGCTGTTGTAACAAATTATATTGTATAGGAACTTGTTTTCCTTCTATTCTGTATTAGCTTCTATTTACCAGATTAGTACACATTTTAGTGAATGTGCAGTGACATGGGCGTTCTCACGGTCATGGCGGAAAGTGTAAATACCTGTGACCCTCGAGAAAATAGCTTGGGTCATGTAATCCTGCCTGTTTTGCCAAGATAAATGCTGGCGACCCCAGGCTGGCCGACGCTGTCCTTGTGAATCCACATGTCCAAACCCAACAGAGAGGCCTGGTCCCAGAGAAGACCCGGGTTTGCCTGGCTCAGCCCAGCTGACAACACATCACTGGGATTGAATGGGCAGGTGGAGACCTGTGACCAGGTTTGGGGTGGAGGGAAGGGGGTGGGAAGATGGGAAGGGGGGGGATGACTAGACCCAGTGGAGCCTCATAGGCTGGTGAAGGGGTTTTGCTTCCCAGGAGGACGTTCTGAGGGAGGGGGAAGGGGTCGGGGAAAGGTGCAGTTCTCAAAGCTTTTGGGGCCAAGATATCCTTATACCATTAAAATGTATTGAGGGCCAGAGGAGCTTTTTATGTAGGCTATCTATTAATATTTAGCACTAGAAATCAAAACAAATATTTAAAAAAGTAATTAATTAAAATAAACTCATTACGTGTTAATATAAATGCTTTTATGAAAAACCATGCTTTTTAAACCAAAAAGTTCTAATGAGAATAGTGGCACAATTTTACATTTTTTTGTAAATCTCTGCTGTCTGGTCTGTCGTTTGATTCTGCATTCAACCTGTTGTGATATGTTTTGGTTGAAATAACATGAAGAAAATCAAGCTTCACACAGGTATTTGGTTGCAAAAAGAAATATTTTAATGTTTTAGATAATTTTGGATTTCTTTTTTGATACTCCACAAACAGTTGGTCTTTCTTGAACTTTGAGTGAGTCTTGTACCCTTGCATGATATTATATCATCAGGCATTGGTCATTTGGAAAATACTAATTCACTGAAATCGTCTACATATTGGTACGTGTCATTATATGATATGAAAACCTTATATTCATTAATATCACCATCCACCTCATCAGAATACTCTTGGGAAGCTGTCAAGCTTACAGTAGTAGATAGAGGTTTTCCAGAATTCTGAGTTTTGCTTGAAAGCTTGAATTTTGTTACTGGCAATAAATACTGCCCTTTGTTCTTGAAATGACAGGCTCTTTTCATTCATTTTTTGAGAAAATGTCTGTCAAAAACCCCAAGTTGGAATGATTATTTGTCAGTCATCCTTTCAAGTAAAATGGTGTTCTATTAAAGTGGTTGGTGAATTCCATTCACAGCTCAGTCACACCAGTGTCCTGCAGGGGTGCTCCTGTGTGGTCCCCACTCCGCCACTTCCAGTATGAAACATACACATGGAAGGGTTGAGATTTAGTAAAATCACTTTACTGCTGCGTCAAAGACATTTGTAAATGAAGCTCCTCCTCCTCCTCCTCCTCCTCCTCCTTCCCTGAATGCTTGGCGGTGAAGGATACTGTGGCTACAAGCAGTGTATGGTTGTCACTGTCTCAGGTCGCACCATGGCATTTGCACCACTCCTGCCAAGGTCAACACAGTGAAAAAGGGCAGTTCACGTCTTGCTATTCCTGTAGAAATAGTTTAGAGCTGGGATCGCAGGGCCGGCCCCACTTTCAGAACTGGTGACATAGTTGCTCAGACCTACTGTATATCCTGTCTTCTCCTGCACAGGATTAGGAAAACATGTCCTACGTAGTAACTGATCTCTTTCTCTCTCTCGGTGTTTTTTTTTTGCAATTTTCATACTATCGTTTTGAGGGATTTCAGTCCAGAGCAACAATTCACATATTTTATTTTGCTTATGTAGAAGTTTACTAGACAAACAAGAATCTATAGAATGAAGTGCTAAATTTAGCTTAGTGTTTTTTTAAAGCTAAATAAACCACAAAACTAAAGCAAGGAAAGTGGTCCAGATGATATGTTCCCAGAGTAGGCTGAAGAATTTAAAGATGAAAACACAATACTCAATAACTAGTTTTCTTTAAAAACAGGATTAATTTTGAAGACAGTTTGCTTTCTGGCCTGTAAAGAGGTTTGGGAAAATGAGAATAGTTAAGAGAAATGAGATTAGTACAAAAACAAACCACTACTGAATAGATATAATGATGTCCTACTTCAATATCATTTTTTCCTTTAAAGAACATTTGGTAAAATACTTTAAAAATATTCAGTTCCTGTGGTTTCAACTGTATTACAATTGGGATTATAGTTCTCAAAGCAATTCTTCCTTAAAACTGTGTTTCTGCAAAATTGTTGTTTTTCCATGATTAGAGCCAAATTGTTCTGCAGCTAATACCAAATAATAACGGCTCTTCCCTAATTTATAATAGAAAGCTGTACAAATGAACAGAGTGAATGTTAGTAGAAAGCTATGCAATGCTTAGTTTGTTAACTTATTGAAAGCAACACATGCATTTGTGCTTTAAAAAATACGTACGTAGTAAAGCTTGCCTTGGTAGTACTCAGTTTGTGAGAGGGGATTTCATGGGCTTTGAATTAGTTCAACAGAGGTGATCTCAGTTTTTGTTGGTCAGGAATGTGTGCTGCCCACATGGGCGGGCTCTCCCCCGGGCAGCAAAGGTGTTGGCCAGAGTCTGCCCCAGGCCATTCACATGGGTGCTGTGGGGTGGGGTTCATCTGCTCGCAGCTGTTGGCCTGAGGCCCACGTGGGGCCCCTCTGAGCCCCTTGCCATGTGGAGGTGCGCCTCTCCATAGGGAGCTGGTTTCCATCAGAGGAAGCAGGTGAAAGAGCCGGAGAGGGTGACCAAGACAGAAGTTCTCACCTTCGTGTACCTCCTGTCACAGATGACAGACATCCCGTTACTCTTGTTGTATTGTGTTTGCTAGAAGTCAGTCAGTAGGTCCGGGGAGGGGTGTGTACACGTGTGACTACCAGGAGGTTGGCATCACTGAGGCCATTAGAGGCAGCCTACTCGTGTTCCAGAACTTCCTGACCTGTGAGCTGTAGCTCACAGACAGTGGCTGTACAGGAGAGGGCCTGACTCAAACCCCACTCCTGTGGCACTGAGAGCTGACTGGCCCGGTGACAGCTTTGTCCGGCTCCCGCTGCCCTCTAACCCGGCTGTAGTTAAGAAGTAATCCTAACCTCACTTACGAAATGTGTTCCTTTAGAAACTACATTCTTCCCTACAATCTCAGAAGGGACGGAAACATATTAGGAAACAGGCAAAATTAGACGGGATTGATTTTAGGGCCAATTTTCTGATGAAGAAAAATCTCAAAAGTAACTTCTGTAATTACACTACTTAGAAAGCAAGGAGTATAGTGAATAGAAGATTTTTAGCATTTATAAGGATTTAAAAACGTGTCTAGGTATGCACTCCTCTGCTTTACTGTAAAAATTCCAAGATCTCATCTAGACCTATTTTGTTAAAAAGGCAAAAGAAGTATGGTTTAAGTCTAGATTGTACTTCAAGGTTAGGTGTTTTGTTTGTTTGGTTTTGCCTTTTGAGAGAGTTATTATGATTCAAGATATCGAAAGTCCTTATATATGTTATAGCTGAGAACCCAGGCCATTCTTTGTAAAGAAAGGAAGCCCATCTTCCCAGTGCTTGAATACCACTGTTTTCTGCTTTTGATAAAACATAACTTTTGCAGTGTATTCTCTTATGTTTGTTTTAAATCATACTACTTACTGGATAAAGTCCTTTGTTTTTCTTTAGACTAACAAATTATGTAACATGGAGCAGGCAAGATTAAACCATAAAACATTTGTTTTTTTTTAAAAAATCCATAAAAAGAAATTTGTTTCTCCACACACGGATTTTAATGTGTTGCTTTTGTTCCCCTGATTTGACTTAAATCTGTGCTTATCTCACCAGTTAGTGGTTAATCTGTTATAAGTGTGTCTAACGAGGTGTCTTTGTAACAGGAATCTTACCCGTCTTCTTCACCAATATGGTTTGTGGACTCTGATGACCCAAATCTGACATCAGTTCTGGAACGTCTAGAAGATACAAAGAACAACAATTTGGTAAGAAAATAAGCCACACTACTTTCTCTTTTTTCTCATGAACCTTGTGTATAGAACCTAAGTGTTAAGGCATAAGAGCCTGATTAATGATTATTTGATAACCTTAGCGGAACTAACGAGAATGTTTTTTGTTTTGTTTTTGTTTTAGTACTTCAAATTCTATTTACTTCCTGGTTTCTCTTTTTTACTCCCCACAGGTATAGTCTTAATTTGGTTCAGTAATTAGATGGTCTCTTTTCCATGAATTGTAACCATTAAACTAAGCAGGCATTCTTTTTCTTTTTTTTAATTTAAAATGATTCATTGCTTTTATTTATGCTGGCATTGGATGAGGCTGTAAAGAAACAAGGGACAAATTTCCAAACAAACCTTTGTGTATTTTTTTTTCTGTCTATGAGTTTGTTTGTTTTTTATTAGTTTCAGGTGCACCAAACACAGTAATACTTAGACATTTATCATTTATATCCCTCACACTGTGTCAACCCCCCTCCCCCACCCACTACCCCTCTGACATGGCACACAGCCATTTCATTTCCACTGTCTCTATCCCTTATGCTAAGCAGGCATTCTTGGTAGGGACCATTAGCAAAGGTGGGGAGAGTAGGAAAGGGGGAAAGACCACAGGGCAGTGAGCGGAGGTAATGATAAAATGACACCATGCTCGTGTTAGGGAATTGCTTTTTCTGTCACAAGTCTGTAACTACAGTAAAAGCCAAAGGTATATAATAAAAAGGTGTTTTTTTTCAATATGTAAGGAATGTAACTTTCCATTTTACAAAAAAATTGAAAACCTATTTTCTTTAATTATAAAACTAATAAGTGACCATTGTGAGAGAACTAGTAAAATAAAGCCCCAAAAAAAGGGAAAATAAAATTCTTCTGTAATTTCCCGACCTGAAATAACCATTGTTGACATGATGTATTTTTCCTTTGCTAGTATTATATATGCATATATATATGTGTGTATATATACATATATATATATATATATATATATATTCTTATACATATGTTTAAATAGTTGAGCTCATATTCTATACAGTTTTATATCATTTTTTAAAGTTAACAATATCATTGTATTTTTCCATGATTTCACAAAGTCCTTATAGAAAAACGTCAATCATTATTTGCAGGCGACATGATTGTTTACCAAAAAAAAAACTCCTAAGGAATTATCTGAAAAAACAATTTTTAAGATAACTGGTTAAAAGCTGTTATATAAAAATCAATAATTTCCCCAAATGTTAGCTATAATCAAGTAGAAAATGTAGTGAAAAGTATTTTGTTGACAATTACAGTTAAATTTTTAAAAGTGCCTAGGAATAAACTTAGATGCACAGGTCATGTATCAAGAAAACTACAAAAATGTGCTGAGTGGAATGAAGCATTTGACTGCTGTGTTCCTGGATGGGCAGACTCCGTATTGTAAATTTGTTAATTGTCTCCATAGCTTCATGTTAATTTAAAAATTGAATGCAAGTCCAGTAAAAATTCAAACAGACTTATATTTGGAACTTGACAAAATGAATCTAAAATTTGTTTTGAAGAGTAAATAATAAAACATAATAATGAAGTTTAAGAAAGTAATGAGGAGACTTGTCCAACTAGATATTAAATAAAATACTGAGTGCTGGCACTGGACTGGACAGATAAAGGCAACAGGAGTTTAGAAACAGAGTCATGCAATTGAGAATTGAGAATAAGTTCAATTGAGTTAAAATACTCAATAAGGAAAGGCTAGTATTGGGAGAACTGACCATTTGAGTCTTACCTCAGGTTTTTGTCAAAATAAGTTATAGGTGGTTTAAGCACATCTATTCTTAAAATTAAGAACAGAAGAACATCAATTTAAAGACTATTTTAAGAGTAAAGGCCAATCTCGAGAGCCATTAAAACGCAGAGGTAAAAATTAAAACCCTGGCGACACAGGTTCACATGTCCAGCAGGGGGCGACAGGACAGCGGGGAGTGCCGCCGTGGCCGCTGAGCTGCCCGCTGCTCCTTTTCTAAAGGTGGAAAGGTGGACACTTTGTAATAGTAGAAAGAAATGGGGTTCCTTTTCAGTGTCTAAAATAGTCCATCAAAGAAATGCTCATAAAGTAAAATAACATAGGATATAAAATTGGGTCTAATTTTATTAAAAAGTAAATATATTGACACAAAAGAAAAAACCCTCACCCTCCACTCTTTCTTACAGTCTCTGCCAGTTGGCTCATAGCCTCATTTCCTGGCAGAATAAGCTCTATTTCCTCACCTTTAATTCACTTAATTCATTATAATCCGGATTCTGCCCTCATCGCCACACTAAACTTTTTCATCTTTAGTTGCCAAATCCAGTGACTCCTTTTTCAGTCCTAAAATTGATCTCTCTGCAGCTTTTGGTACTGTTGGTGTTTCCCTTGTTGAAACATTCCTCCATTCAAAATGTATTGTTTAATGCCCACCAATAAAGAGCTGGTGAAATGAAAATCACTGTGTATAGTTTTAATGATAGAATATTATGTTGTCTTTAAAAGAAGGCAGCCAGTTTTGTCACAAGAGCACATACAACTTTCCAAGTGAAAAAGTGAGGCATAGAGTAGTGTCTGTAATCTGGCCACTTTTGTACACAGTGTTGTGAAAAATCTGTGCTATGCTGATTTATACACACTTTTCCCCTGGTCCACACAGGAAGCAGTAGTGGAACACAGAAAAGTATTTCTTAAAGAAATGACTGATTTCTATGCCAGGCTCTGTGCTAAGTGGTGGGTACAAAATGTAAGTCATAGTCTAGCCTTCTGGGAACTGATCATTTAGTGAGGACTTCCGTCAGGTCTCTGTATCCTGTTTTTATCTTACCTCCCTGCTTGGTCTGCCTTTTTCTCATTCTGTGCTTTCTCCGAGTATTCTCTTCTACCCCCGTTACTTAGATCATGACCTATATTCCAGGGGTTCCTAAATCTGTGTCTCTAGCTAGAATCTATCTCCTGAGTTTCAAACCCATATACGAGGCGTGATCAAAAACTATGGTGAATGCTGCTCGTAACATCAAGGTGATGTTAATTGTGTTCTCTGACCTTGATGGAATTGTGCAAGCTGAGTAGTACCCAGGAACGTGACGGTGAACTCTGAATAGTGTAAGGGCTTATTGGAGCATTTAAGAAACGATGAGCGTTTAAGAGACAGCCTGAGAAATGGGCAAACGGTTTCATTTTCCATCATGACAACACTTCATGTCACACATCGCTTCTGGTACGGCAATTTCTGTCAAATAAAAACATTACAGTGTGTTCTCATCCACCTTACCCACCAGACCTGGCACCGTGTGACTTCTGGCTCTTCCCTAAAGTCAAAATGACCATGAAAGGTAAACGTTTTGAATCGATTCAGGACATCGAGGCAGCCACAACAGTGCAACTAAAGACACTCATGAAAGACTTCCAGAACTGCTTCAGAAAGTGGCAAGAACGATGGGATAAGTGTGTTCGAAGTGAGGGGGAGTATTCTGAGGGGGATTAATGGCAATGTGTCTTTTACTGTAATAATCTTTTCTTTAAACATTCACCATATTTTTTGATCACACTTCATCTGTTTGTATACTGCATGGATCCGGGGCCTCTCACCGGATGTGCCACGCTGGTTCCGAATGATAACATGTAAAGTTACCTGTGTCCTAGCACCCCACGACCCCAGCGTGTCTCCCCTCAGTAGTCCTCTCTCTGAGTGTGATGGGACAAAGTGAAGCAATGAAACTCGTCCCTCATGCCTGATCCTGCGAACTGTCTTAGAGTCCCTTTTTATCCCAATGTTTCCTGACCACCCCCCACCCCAAGCTGTCTAGGAAGTGTCTACCTACCTTCTAAAGGTTTCTTAAATCTTTCCCCATGGCCTTAGTTTCTTCCTGCCATCCCTCACTCTTTTGGGGGAGCATACAGTTGAAGTTCCCAGAGGACATAGCGCCCTGTTCTGATTGCCTGGTGTGAGCCCCCGCAGGCTGCCTCTCCCACACTCCTGCAGCTCCCGGGTGCCAGGCCTGGGGCGCCGGGGTCTGTGTGCAGTCAGTCTCCTGTCTCTTCTCTGTTATGTGCGTAGCACAAGTGAGGGCTCATTGGATGCATGACAGATCCACAGGGGCTTTGCTGCCTGTTAAGCTGGAGTGTATTTTTGGATCCTACTTTTCAACTCAACTTTCCTCATTGTCCTCTTTGGAAAGGCTTGTTCCTGGCTTTGTGGGACCCATTCCAATCGTGTGTGTTTCCTTAGTCCTGCATCAACTGCTTCTCTCTCGCCACCACTTTCTTTGGTCAGAGATGCCCATGAAACGGTTCCTGTGCCTGACCGGCGCGGGTCAAGTCTGCTGAGTGTTAACCATTCTCCTTAAACCATAGTTGCTAAACTAATACATTGGCAACAGATTTTTAAACAATGAAAAGCAAGTGTGCACACAAAATTTACCTTCTTTACTGCAAATGTGCTCACAAAACTGGATGTGAAATGGAGACTTGAGGAGTTATTTTTGCAGTTTTAGACACTTAGGAGCCTCAGTGGCGGGGTTTTCACAGGTGTCCTTCAGTGTTTACCGTTCTGAGCATTCTTGTTTTGCAGGGAGGCAGGGGCGCTCTCCAAGGTCGTCTGGAGCCCGAGACTGTCCACTAGACTGCAGTCGCCTCTGCACTTCCCAATGTGTGCAACTGGAATAAATAATTTCATAACCCACGTGCAACTACAATGCCTCTGTTTCTTGTAGCCTAGTAATGTGTAGTGTACTTGTCTGAAGTTACATGTTTCCAAGACAAGAAGTTAGCACCTGAAAAGCGGACAGTGCCTAGAGCTGCCCCATCTGCCTTTTGGATGACGTCCTCCGCTGGGCGTCTCTGGAGGGCTGCTCTCAGGCCACAGTAGCTTCCCATGCTCGCGCCCAACCGTATGTCGTGCACGCGGCTGTGTTACTGTAGGCTGGCATTGAGCTGTGAAACTTTTCTCACTTCCTGCTGGCCCGGTACGTAGTTGTAGTGTGATTCTTGTCTTCTAAGGGTGCTTTCACGTAATGCTCACTTCCCAACTGTGTCTTGTAGCTCCGTCAGCAGTTGAAGTGGTTGATTTGTGAGCTCTGCAGATTGTATCACCTTCCTAAGCACCTGGATGTGGAGATGCTGGATGAACCACTGCCCGCGGGTCAGGTAAAGGAACGTCTCCGGTGAGCAGAGCTAAAGTGAAACGTCCCAAGCGGGAGTCAAACGAGATGCCTCTTCGTTTAGTATGCAGCTGATCTAGAAGTTAGTTTCTGTTGTTTGTTTGTTTTGCTGTGGGAGCTGAAAATAACCGTGTCAGTGTGGAGCTGCTCTATTTACTGACAGGCACCTTGCTCCAGCACCTTCTGTAACTACATCCTGGTTTCCATAATGGGCGCTGGTGCTGAGCCATCCCCCTGGAAGGTTATTTGCTTCCGCAGCCTGTGCTGCGCAAGGTTTAACCCAGATGCTATCTCCCCCCTGCCCGGAGAGCGTACGGCTGACCAGGCTTGTGAGGAGTGCCTTCCTTACCCCAGTGACAGTTCTGCACGTTCCCTCCCATTTGGGTGAGGTATCCCTCCCTTCTGGAGGGTCTTGGCAGGGCGCTCGCCCAGCTGGCTGCACAGCTGCCATCTTGCAGTTGTTCTTGTGTCGTCTGCTGGAGTAGAGCCACTGTCTCCTGATCTCATGGCCTCTTACCTGGCTCACCTTTCCCATATGCCTGAGCACATTCTCAGGTGCATCCCCAGAAAGCGTGAGGGTGGGACATGTTCTGAGTTCTCACTTCTGCAAAGGTGTGGCCAGACTGTGGTAGCTTTGACTCCTGCTCCTGCGGCTTGTTAGCTGTGTTACCTAATGAGCTTGGGCTAGTTACCTTGTCACGTGTGCCTCAGGGTCCCATTTGCAAAGGGGGGAAATAGCAGTGTCTGTGTTTTGGGGGGCTGTGCATGTTAAGTGAGCTGGCAGTGTGTCACTCAGCAGGGCCTGGTGCATGGGAGTCCCCGGTCAGTGTGAAGTGCCCCCGCAGCCTGCCTCACACTTGGCTGACAGTTTGGTTGACTCTGTACTTCTCGCTGGGAAGTGACTGGCCCCGAGCATCTCAGTATTGCCTGCCGTCCTCCCAGCACGGGCAGGGCTGCGCCTCACGCCGCCGAGTCTCACTCCTGTCTGCCTGGCTGTCCCTTGGTTGTTGAGAGATCGCAGCGTGCACTTAGCCGAGGTCTGTCTTTTTCATCATTCCCGGCGGCTCGGTGTGGGTGGGCCTTTTCTACTCCAGACTCTTGAATCTCTCTCTGCACGTAAATGTTCTGTCTTTGTTTCTGTCACATCTCTCCTTTCCATTTTCTTTCTTCATTCATTTCAAAGTGCCTCCTCATGGAGTTTTAGATCTCTTTGCTCGAGTCCTTGTATCTCTGATATTATCTGTACATTCTGCCTCTGTCTTTTCATTCAAATTCTGGAACATTTTCTCATGTTTGAACTTTTGGAAATTTTATTAAGACAGTCATAACTTTAAGGTTTGTTTTAGTTATCTATTGCTTCTCAACCCGTTACCCAGGAGTTAATGGCTTAAAACAACACTTGTTTCTTATGTCCCACGATTGTGAGGGGACAGGCGAAGCTGGCTTCAGCGCGGCTGGCGGTTGGGGCTAGTCGTCTGGACACACAGCTGTGCCGGCATGTCCAGCAGGCCTTCTTCACTCGTGTCTGGCGGTGGCGCTTCACCCTCCAGGACAGCTCACGAGGCTTCTCTTTCTTCAGAAAACTGATCAGAATTCTTGTCTTTGGCTTCCAAGAGCACAAATGCAGAAGCTGCCAGGCCTTCTTGCGACTCAGATCGGAACCGGCCCAGCGTCGTTTCCAGCACACTAATTGGTTAGAGCGAGTCACAGGGCCAGCCTGGGTTGACTGTGGGGGGCTGCAAAGCAGGTGAATGCTGGGAGCTGCAGTTTGCTGGGGGTCTTCAAACATGAACCCTGTGTCCTAAGAGCCTTTTCTTGTTCTCTGCTTGTTCCGTCTTCACAGCATTCTATTGCTTTCTAGTTGGAATGTAGTTATATGTCTCTTTAGGAGTTGCTTTGGTGCTCTTGTCCCCTCCCTCTCTGCCATCTCAGTTTTCTCTTTAATACTTTTACTAAATAGTTTATTTGGTCTTAGTTTTCTTTTTGAAGACTTTCCTTAATATCTATCTATTCTGTGTTGCCCATTCATACATTTTTTTGCTTCCCCTTTTTTTCATTCATAGTTGAAGAGTTACTGAAAGGTTGATTGGAGTTCTTTGTGGCCAAGACTTGTCAACTGATAGCTTTTAGGAGGAATTGAAGCTGATTTCCAGCCCCTCTGCCCCCACCATTTCCTGGTATAATAATAAATAATGGCTGAAACCACTCAGGTTTCTGGACATGAAACCTCCGAATCTCTTGCTTCGGGTGGATAGATATATGTCTGCCTGGGTTCTGCTTATGGAGGTGGGAGAGCAGTACGTTTGGGGCTGGGCCAAGTGTTCTGTCTGTAACCTGCATCAGCCCTGTCCGTTCCTGCTGTCCTGTGCACCTGGCTTCTCAGAGTCTGGAGCCTCTTGCAGG
Source organism: Rhinolophus sinicus (assembly GCF_036562045.2). Taxonomy (NCBI): domain Eukaryota; kingdom Metazoa; phylum Chordata; class Mammalia; order Chiroptera; family Rhinolophidae; genus Rhinolophus; species Rhinolophus sinicus. Next base: position 16,023,998 of record NC_133762.1, read on the forward strand.
GCGCTGGGGGGCAAACTGGCCTCCCTGTGTCTGTATCTCCAGCCTAAGGCTTTGCTTGATTGCTGCGTTCATTGCCCTCCTCGGTCCGCTGTCTGTCACCTGCGGCATGACTGAATTCTCTTCCTTTCTTTGTCTGTCATCCTGTGTGTTTATACTGTGTTTATTCTTCACTGTAATTCTTGTGGAGCCTCAGGAAAGAGAGAAAATGGCACAGATATATATTCTATGTTCAAATTTCCTTCTCTGGAATGTCTACAACTTAAGTTTTTCACTTAACAATGTAGGTCTGCCTTGTTTTCCATGACTGCATATAATTCCATGTGGGGCTATTACATAACTGTGATTCACATGAGGAAATTTTCTAATTTTGAATCATCCCGTAATAAACAGCAGCTGTATAGGTGTGGGGGGTGGGCACATTGGATATGATAATATTTCATTTCTGGATTTTTCTTCGTTATTAAAGTGAGATTGTATTACAGTTTTGTTTGTTCGTTTCCTTTTAGGCTCTCTGGTTTAATTTCATTGTCCGGGTTATGCAGGCTCATAAAATGACTTGGGAAGCTTTTTTTTTTTTAATCTAAGATCTAGGGCAGTTTAAATCAGTTTTCAACTGGTGGCAATTTTGCCTCCCATGGCACATTTGAAAACATCTGGAGATATTTTTTGATTGTCACACCTGGCTGAGGGGGACGGGGGATGCTATTGGCATTTTGTGAACAAAGGGAATGTTATTAAACATGTTACAATGTCGGGATAGACCCCCCCACAACAAACGTTTGTCAGGCCCAAAATATCAGTACAAGGTTGAGAAACCCTGGTTTAAATAAACGTCGGAGCCTAATCTCTTCTAGGTGTGTCTGAGTCTGTTCAGACTTTCCATTTCTTCAGTCAGTTTTAGTCATTTTAGATTCTAAAAAATGATCACTTCCGCCATACTTTTGAAGACGTTGTAAAGATGCTCAGGGTATTCACTTTCTGTGTCTTCGTGAGTGGTTATAATCTGCTTTCACATCTAAAGCTATTTTCCTTCTCTTGATTACAGAGGCTTGTCTGTTTCATTTTATTGGTCCTTTTAAGGAATCAGCCCATAGTTTTATTGCTGAAATCGAACGTTTTCGTTTTCATCGTTGCTCAACTCTTAATTATTCCCTTTTCTTTTCCAGTTTATTGGATCAGTGTGATTTAGTTGCCTTTTTAACAAATGTGGGGTGACACTTTTTTCTCAGTACTGTTTGACTTCATTGCACAGGTTGTCAATGTTAGTACATTTATTTCCTAAGCGGTTTCGTTTCACCTTTTGTTCATATTACTCTTGCTATGGCTCACAAGAAAACGTCTAAATAATATGTGTAAAAACACATAAATGTAAGTTTAGTGTGACAGAGTGAGACCCGGGAGCCAGCACCTGGCCCCCACCCTGCCACCCAGGTGGAGAAAAGGAATGTCGCTGGCGCTGCAGACTCCTTCCCAGGCTGGTCCTTCCCTGCTCTTCTCTGATTTCACCTCCCACGTACACATCCCTGACAAGAAGGTTGGGTGTTGCCTGTTTGGAGCGTCATAGTAAGAGCGGCAGGGTCACGTGCTCCTTGATGTGTCACATCGTGGGTAAAAGTCACTCATATGTGTGTGGCTGTGTTTCTTCCATTGTTTGCCAGCGTTAGAATGTGTTATCCACCTGACTGCAGACATTTGGGTCGATTCCCGTCCGCTGTTAGGACAGTGCTGCCCTGATCAGGCGTTTGTGCTTCTGTGCGAGCCCGTCTCTGGGCACAGACTTAGCACGTGGGTTATTGGGCAATTTATTCTTAAATCCAGAGTTCTTTAGTAAAAAATGTAAACCTTCTCAGTTGGCTTTTGTGCTGCTTCTGGTTTTTCCTGTGGTCAGAGAATATGTCCTGAAATCTCTCAGCTGTATTACCAGCAGTGCTTAGACTGAACCATTGGTCCTCTGCTGACGGCTGTTTCTTGTGTCCCACGGTCCCCTCTGGAAAACAACTTGAGTAACGTCCTCTGTTTTTTTCTGGGAAGGATTTATGGGGATGTGTATGGAGAATGTGCCTTGAATACTCATTGTCTGTTTTCATTATTCATTGAACAAACATCTGTCTGACTCTGTAAATACTCCATGTAGGTGTGAGGAGCCAGAGGTGAACACACAGAGATATGGCTTCTGTCCTGCTGGGACTAGATGCAGAATTCTAAGTCATCGTGGAGTCTCTTCCAGGGTCTTCACACTCTTACCTTCCGGTATTTATTGTCACCGATGAAAGGTCTGATGCATGTCTGATTCTTATTCCTCTCTCTGTACTTTATTTTTTCCTTCTGGAAGCCGGTATGGTTTTTCCTAACTGAGCTACAGGTTTCACTTTTTCAGTATCCCTTTGGGCATTTAAGCCACTGGGTATTCTGAGGTCTGTCTTTAGCTTGGCAGCATTTGTCTCTCTTATTTCTTTCCCTCCATCTTCTGGAAGAATATGAGATTTCTGTACTCCTACTTTCCATTTCTCTCAACTCTTCTCTTACTTCCATCTGCTTTTCCCCAGATTGGGGGGTGGGGACTTCCATCCCCACCCCGCAATCTGCTTCTCCCCACTCTAAGGGGGTGTCATCAATGTTTTGTGCATTCAAGTCCATTGTGCTTCTACTGAGTGTTTCTTTTTTCTTTTTAGAAGGGCAGATCTTTGATTTCTCAGAACTCTCTTATTCATTGCATGTTAATCTTTTTATACTTTGTGGTTGTATTTTTTCTCAGTTACTGCTAAATATTCCAATTAAAATTTTTATTGTTTTATTTCCTCCATTAATAATGCTTCAGGTCACTTGTTCTGCTTGTTTGACTTGCTGCCTTTCTTTCAGATTGCTTGTTTTCTTCAACTACCTGGCGCTACTTGGTTATCTGCTCATTTATAGATGAGTATACCATTGATCAGTATCAATTAATAATAAGAGTGTCCTCAGTAATTGCCACCCTTCTCCCTGGTTTGCACACCTGTGCTCTGCCTGTGGCTTGTGAATGGAGAGGTGCTGGACTTGCCAACTCCTGAGCAAAAGGAAGAGCTGAGCGTCTTGTGAGCTTTTGCTGCCACATTAGTTCCATTAAAACAGTTCTGACTTCTCTCGGGTTCGGGCACCTCCATTGCGAGGCCGTGAGAGTCGGCCTCCGTGTGAGGGAGTGGTCCTCACTAGCGGGAGTCAGAACAAATACAGCGGGATTGCTGGGGAAACATCCTACTCACTGTGTGTTCTGTGTCCCAGAGAATCCACTCTGGGCCTGAACTCTGCCCAAACCAGGTGGAAAGGCTGTTCCTGAGGCCCCATCAGATTCACTGTGAGCGAGCCGTAAATGGTGTCTCTTAGAGAAGTACACGTACCCTGTGGAAAGAACAAGTAAAAAATCAGGCTTAGTGAAATGGTCATTTTATCATTTTTAATTTCGTGCAGTGTCTATTCCTTTTTAACACACTTGACCTTTTTAAATGTAAGGCAATTGGATTTATGGAAAGAGTCAGGCTTTTCAAAGGTAGATATTTTGAGGAATCCACAGTTTGGGATGTTTATTTTAAGTGAAAGAAGCCACTAATGTTATACACGTAGCCATATGTGTGACATGTTTTTTTAAATTTTAAATTAGAATGTCTTTAAATTTTCCTCAGTTTTCCTTTATATTTGACTAATGCCTATGTTATTCCTAATGCAACTATTAAGTTGAATTGTTCCAAATTAGTAAGTTGTCTGTTAGTGGAGCTGCAGTGGCAGGCGATGGATAGTTTGGTCCCTGAAGCCCTCGGATATCCTCAGTGTGTCCTTATCTGTTCCTTTTCAGAATGGGACAACAGAAGAAGTGACTTCAGAAGAGGAGGAAGAGGAAGAGATGGCTGAAGTAGGTATTATATGGAAGAGCAACAGCTTATAAATAGCTCCATTTTGAACATTTCAGTAATTCTCCAGTCTTCTTTATAAACCAGTTCTAGTGTAGAGTGATGAAAAGTACATTGGATTTAGAATTGAACATAATTTCTAAAATCTGGCTTTACCTCTAATTAATGGTATGCTTTTGAGCAAATTGCTTACCTGATAATCTTGGATTGGATTTTCTGGAAAATAAGAGCTCTTAACATTTAGCACTAAAATTATATTTACATTTAGTAGTAATCAATACTTAACCTGTGTTTGGTTATTTTTAAGGAGAAGAACTAGCTTTTAAAAGTTTTGTTTTTGAGTAAAAGGAGAATTTGAGAACATTTCAGGGACTACTCTCTGGAAATAATAAAACTATCTCATCTTGAAAAATCATCAAAGAATTTCATAGAGCAAATTCCAAAGGCAAATGAGCCTAGGCCAGGTTAGTCGCCAGTCATTGATGGTTTTAGAGGTTTTCAGGTTCTGAAGCTTTGTGTTTAAATCCCAACTTTAGAATGAAGGTCTGTGTATTTACATTGAGCAGATAAAAAAGTGTATGAATTCCATGGTCTTGTTTTTAAAACATTTTTCTGTTTTGGATCATAGAATTAGTTCAGGTTGTTACCTTATTTTCTTGATTTGACAAATTTTAAATCTAAAATACACTTCTTAGAGTGCCTTAGAACTAAAGAAATAGTTGTGGGTTTGTTGTGCTTTGTGAGTCTGGGAGAAAAATGATTCTTAGCATTGTCCCATTAGAGTGACTTTTGGGGATGGAGTGTTGGTTTTTAACATTTCACGCAGAACACCTCTTCCCTGGGTCCAGTGTACACTGAAGTGGGCATTGTACTCAAAGGGCTCATGTAGTTTCCTTTTTTCCCTCCCAAAATGCTAGAAAGAAGGGACAGCACCATTTAGGGAAGTCTAGAAAGGTGGGAAGGGGACTTTGGAGATGTCAGCTTAGCATAAGTGAGGAGAAGGTGTCCCAGGCAACTGAAATCATGTGGTCAAAAGGCCCAGCACAACCTGGGCGTGGCGTGTTTGGGTGTCATCCTTCTGGGAGAAGAAGACTCATGTGTTGGAGTCATGGAGAAAGCAAGGTTGGTTAGCTAGGAAAGGCAGATGGCTAAGCCTGAATTCGAGACAAACACGTTTATATGTGGTGTGATTGTTGATGGGAAGGCCGTACACAGAGAATAGTGTGCTGAGAATATTTTAAACAGATGGTGATGAATTTTGTTCTGTGCTGGTTGATACTCAGAGGAGAAAAGTGGTGGATAGGAATGTGCCTGAGGTTGAAGGCATAGGAGGAGGCCATCCCGGCTGCGGGCACTTGTGAAGACAGTGTCCAATGGACGGTGGGACTGAGAGGGGCAAACCTGAGCAGGGGAGCTCCACGAAACAGGAGGCATGGACAGGGTCCGCATGCGAAAGGAATGCAATGCGGGGTGAAGGATGGCAGTCCAAGGGCAAGGCCGTTGAGTCTGGATGGCAGTGGTCACTGACCTGGTCTAGAAATCACAGTGAACCAGTCTGCTTGAAACAATGGAGACAGGAAGTGGCGTTACAAGAACAAAGTCTGAACAGGTAAGGTTCTTGATACCTTGACACTATAAACTGTTTCAAAAGTTCCTCTTAATGGGAAATTTAAAAGATGATGCATTTTATAATGGTTATGACTTTGTATTGCTATTAAATACTCTTAACTGAGATCCTAGTTTTTAAACACAATAAAAGGTATAAAAGGAGGAGGGAACCCTTTGAAGGCAATGTGAAGGCTTTTTATCCCTCCCCATAGAACACGCTTTCTTTCCTGTTCTCTCTTGAGTCAAGAATAATAACTTTTGGCATAACCTTGAATGAGCTTATATTTTTCTAATTTTTGTAGGATATAGAAGACTTGGACCACTATGAGATGAAGGAAGAAGAGCCTATTGGTGGGAAAAAGTCAGAGGATGAAGGAATTGAAAAAGAAAATTTGGCAATATTAGAGAAAATTAGGAAGACTCAAAGGCAAGACCATCTAAATGTATGTGCAAATATCTAGACCCTGGACTTTTGTGGTTGAGTAAAGTAATTACGGGTAATGATATAAGTAAATATAGGGCGTTCATTAATCGCAGCTGCCCTCCTCCGTCCCTGCCTTGGTTGTCGACTGACTCAGCCTTATGGTTTGTTGCCCTAGTATTTTTATTTAGTTAGTTTTATGTCTCTCATCCGTTGATAACCACTTTCTCCCCTGTTCTTCTGCCTTTTACATCCTGAATCACCTCCTATTCACTGTATATGCCCCTTTCCCAGCCCGTTTATGCTGCTTTCTCTGCTTACCCTCCGCTTACGGGATCTGCATACTTCAGTTCAGTCTCTCCTACAAAGTCATTCACATTCCTCTCCAGGAAGCTGCCCATCTGGTCTGTCCTGCCCTGACCAAACCAAAAGTAATTCTTCTTTGGACTGAGTGGAATGAACACTGACTTTGGTGACAAACACAGTTGTATGGCTTCAGTTTCCTCAGTGCCAAAAGGTGACAGTCTGTACCTCCGTGAAGAATAACTGAGAGTGAGGTATATGAAATGCCCAGGGGAAGAAACATCCATCCTGCATGAGAGTCTAGCTGTCTGTCCAAACGCTCACCACTCACCTGCTGCTTTGTGTTAAAACCATTTATCAAGCCCATGAAATCGGGGGGTGGTTCCTTTGTCTTGGGCACAGATTCTCAAACACAGTATGAATTGTTATGGAAGGAGACACCAAGTGTTGTAAACAGGTAGATTACTCTCCCTCCTTCAGTCTTCCTTCCTCTATCAATTCAGAAATTTAGCCAAGCCCTATCTTCATTCTTAAAAAAAAGTTTGTGGCATCTAAATTAATGATATGTACTATACTTTCTATGTCTTGTGATTGCTTCCAGTTTGTATGTTACAGTCAGAACCATTGAATGTTTTCATATGACAGACACTCAGCTAAGTAATTTGAACTTTATATACCTTCCCATTTAGTCTTCATACCACTGTGGGAAATATTCTTCCTCATCTACAGGTGTGAAAAGGGCTTTAAGCCAGTGAAGTAATGTATTCTAGGTCCCACAGCTGGGAAGTAATATCTTTATAAACCTGAACCCCGCCCCCCCCGCCGCCCAAAGTGATGTGCTTCACTAACATTTAAAATTCTACACGATTAATGTTTTTCATCGAAAGGCGTTCCGACTGTTTTTGTCTTATGATAAATAGTTCTGTTCATGTTCAATCTTAGGATCAGATGTTGGTGCACTTGCATTTTACAGAAGTTCCAACACTGAAAAGAGCTGAAACCAGTTGCTCGGAGGCAGACATGTTTCTCAGGTTCTGAGACTGTAAACTGGACCCTCAGTGGGACATTCCTGTTTAGGCTGATTCATGGAACCCTATTTAGTCAGTCACGTGTCATGGTGAGGGCCCCAAACCAGGAGACTGACAGCACCAGGCGCTGGGAGGATGGGGGAGCGCGGGAGCCCTCACTCCCTGCTGGTGGGAACGCAGCGCGGGGCAGCCACTGAGGAAGACAGCCAGGCAGATCCTCACAAAGCCCACACACCCCGCGCACACGATCCAGCCATCACACTCTGGTATTTACCCACAGGCGTGGAAAACGGGTGTTTGAAGCAGCTTTAGTCATAATTCCAAGAACTTGGAAGCAACCAGAGGCCCTTCGGTAGGTGATGGATAAGTAAACAGTGGTCCATCCAGACCATGGAATATTATTGCAGAGCTAAAAAGGGAGTGAGCTCTCACGTCATGAGAAGTCGTGGAGGAACCTGAAATGCATATGACTAAGTGAAAGAAGCCAATCCGAGAAGGCCATGCACTGATTCCAGCTGCACAATGTTCTGGAAAAGGCAAAACTGTGGAGACGGGAAAATGATCAGTGGTTGCCAGGGACTGGGGAGGAGGACGGAGAAGCATCGAGGCCTTTAGGGCAGTGAAAATCCTCTGTGTGACACTGTGCTGATGGCTACCTGCCATTAGACATTTGTCCAAACCCATAGGAAGTGCACCACCAAAAAGTGAACCCCAGTGTGCACTAGGCACTTGGGGTTATTATGCTGTCAATGCAGGCACATCAGTTGTAAGTAATGTGCTCTCTGGTGAGGGAGGTTGGTGATAGGGAGACGGTGAGTTGTGAGCAGTTACGTGGGACTCTCTGTACCTTCACTCAATACTTCTGCCAACCTACAACTGCTCTACAAAATAAAGTCTTTAAGAAAGTGAATAAAAAATGGATAGAGTTTGAAATAGGCACATACTGAGTTCGAGGCTGTTGCAGGGGCCGTGGTAATCTGGACACATTGGTGAGACTCACTTTTCCCCAGATGATAAGAAATAGTAAATGAGCCAGACTTGTCCCGAGCTTTATAGTCCTGTTGAAACTTCATAATCTTTGATTTAATTGCACTTAACTTTTTTGACTTCTTAAAAATGTTGAGTAGTGATCCATTTTAAAAATCTCATCATAAACGTTTATTTCAGTTTCAAATTCCATAAACCTTATTTGACTCACTAGATCCTCATAACCAGCAAATTTTATGTTTCAGGGTGCAGTGTCTGGGTCTGTGCAAGCTTCAGATAGACTTATGAAAGAGCTCAGGGACATATTCCGATCACAGAGTTATAAAACAGGTACGGTCCCCTGGATGTGTGCTGTCTCTGTTCCCTTTGTGCCCTTCTGTGTTCAGACGGTGAAGTTCATTTCTCATAATGTAACTGGACAGAAACAGAAATAGTCATTATTTTTGGGATATAAAATGCAAATGTAATTAAGTTATCAAAAGTTGTAGGGGGTAAAATAGGTGAGTTTACAGTCATTCCCCCTTATCCACGGTTTTGCTTTCCACGGTTTCAGTTACCCACGGTCAAGTGTGATCCAAAAATGTTAAGTGGAAAATTCCAGAAGTAAACAATTCATAAGTTTTAAACTGCACGCCGTTCTGAGTATTGTGATAAAATCTCGTGCCTCCCATTCCATCCAGCCTGGGACGTGAATAACCCTGTGTCCAGTGTCTCCTCCCTGTAGACGCTCTCCGCCCATTGGCCACCTAGTAGCTGTCTCGGTGATCAGATCAGTTATGAGAGAGAGAGAAAGAGAGAGAGAGAGAGAGAGAGAGAGAGAGAGAGATCACATCCACATAACGTGGTTACAGTATATTGCTATAATTGTGTTATTTTTATCGTTGGTTTCTTACTGTGTCTAATTTATAAATTGAACTTTGTCAGAGGTATGTATATACGGGAGAAAACAGTATACTTAGGTTCGTTTGGTACTGTCTGCAGGTTCTGACATCCACTGGGGTCTTGGAATGTGTCTCGCTCAAATAAGGGGAACTGCTGTACTCGTGTTTTGGATTTTTAAAAATTGTTTTTATGTATATAGCATACTTTTTTGTCTTGCTGATGGAGATTAACTCTTACATGATTTTTATCTTCTGGGGAAAAGTACAAGTCATATCTGTTGGAAACTAAATAAGAAAGATGAATATATTGTATGGAAACTAAATAAGAAAGATGAATATATTGTATGATTTTTGATTTTTTTATGGTGTTTTGAAAACAACATAATCAACTCTTATTGTAGAGGTAGTTATGGCATTACTTAAAAAATCGGTGGGTTTTTATTTTCATTTCGTAGTGTGACGTAAGAGTGTTCTTTCTGACCCAGTCAGACTTAAATATTGTGGAATCTCTCTAATTGAGGTAAAATTCCCTTATATTGTTACAGACATTCTAACAGTATTAAATAAGGGAAAGAGCCAAACTTGAATTTATTTAAAAAGGGTCCATTATGATCCATTCAGAAAGTCTCAGAGTGATCATATTTAAATCATTGAGCTTACTTAAAATAAAAACAAAAGACCCCACCCCTCCACCCCACCCCGCTTCATTGAGTATAAGACAAGCCCCACTTGTTTCGGAGGTATTAGGCGTTTTGGTGTCCTAACAGTTTTTCTTCTAATAAGTCTAAAAATTTATCTGTAGAAACCTAATAGTGTACAGTGAAATATTTGAATACTGGCTTATCTCTCAATGTTGAATAATCACTTGTTTTTCACAGCTTTGTTTGCAGTAGCAAAACATTTTCTAAAAATCAGACATAGGGTAGAATTGGTTAAATTATGGTATCGCCATAAAATAAATTACTACAGAATTATGAGGATTGAAAGATTGATAGAGTTCTGTATATTAAGTTGGAAAGATGCCCCAGAAAGTTGAAGAAAGATTATAAAACTATTTTTATAGAAATATTTACGTACATATAGAAGAAAAGTCCTAGGTACTCATGATTTTACATAATTTTTTCTCCCACTCACAGTTAATGGTAAATAGTTTCTCAACTCATTAAAGAAGGCTCATTAATGGCTTTAGTTGTCTGTGAAGAGCACAAGATACTCAGCTCCAGGGGCAAGATATTAAAATGTAACTTAATTCCATGTTCTAATAGCAAACTTTCTAGCTTTTGTTGGCTGTTTAGTGTATACATTTACACCACAGTAATAGTTACCAAAGGAAAAGTAACTAACACGCCTGTATCTTTACAGGGATTTACTCAGTGGAACTCATAAATGACAGTTTATACGACTGGCATGTGAAACTGCAGAGGTAAGTGCTTTTCTATGCTGACGCCCCTCCCCCTTCCTGTGGAACGGTTGGGATGGTCAACGGTCCGATGGAGATTTTCCCCCTTAACGTGATACCTTTGTACTATGACTTTTACGTAGAACTTTAGACCCTGTTTCTGTAATGAGCTGTTTCTTAGGCTTCATGAGTGAGAAAGAGGAAGGACAAAAAGAGGGACCAGCTGTGGGAAAAAGTGTTTCATGGAGTCAGTGAGACTACAGAAACAAAAGTGTGCTTAATAATTAGGTGAGATTGATTGCGATAACCAGTTTATGTTTGAAATAAGGGGCCTGAGGAGGACCTGAATATATAAAACATTGTGACACAGATTTAGCTTCTGTTAGTGATTTCACTTCTTCTGGTCCTGTCCATGGTAAATTATTTCCTTAAATCCCTTGTCTAATACCACAGTTTTAGAGAAGGAGATTACTTTTTTTTGAGTACTTGAGAAAATTGTGTGCAGGTGACCATTCCTTTTGAATGACTACTAACTTTGAATGCCCTTGGAGTACAGATTTAAAATCTAGGAATCTCTTTTTAAACATTGAATCCCAAGGAGTTGGAGGCTAGAGTGATGTGTTTTTCCAGGGACCGTAGGCAGCTTTAGACCTTCTCTGTTTGGAACTTACCCCAGGGGCTCTGTTTCAGCTCTCGGGCTCTTTCATTTCTGAGGTTAGTAAGAAAAATCTCTGACTTTTTGTGTTTTGTAATCTTAGGGTCGACCCTGACAGCCCTCTGCATAGTGATCTTCAGATCTTGAAAGAAAAAGAAGGCATAGAATATATTTTGCTTAACTTCTCTTTTAAGGTAAGGACGTTGTAAGGTGACTCCATGTGCTTCTAATGGGAATGTATGGTTTTATTTGTACAATTGCTTTGGAAAACAATCTGGCATCACTTGGTAAAGCAGAAGATAGTCACACCCTGGGGTTCAGGACTCTCTTAGGTACATGCCCTGCGGGAAATGAGAGCTCAGGTGAACCCGGAGCCATACCAGAATGTTCAGAGCAGCGCTGTCCACGGTCACCCCGTGACAGTCACCCCAGATCTCGCCCAGTGGAGAGGAGGACTGTGGTGTTTGTGAAATGGAGTAGAGCTGTGTGCAGCAAGATGGATTAATCTTAAACATGTTGCTGAGCAAGAGAGACATGTCTTATATGGTTTCATTTATATGAAGCTCAAAAAGAGGTGAAACTATATTAGGACACGCCTTCTCAGTGGAGGCACTATTGTTCCCCACAACGGGGTAAAAACTGGTCCTTGGGTGAAAAAGCTTACATATCGCAGTGGTCTGTGGGCCACCGCACAGAAACAGGCGCAGTATTTCTGCGCTGGGAAAGTTGCGTGGAGGGGGTAGAATAGGGAAGGTTTTCTGGAAAGGCTTCCTAGTGGGGCGAACGCGAAAGGAGGGCTGAGAAACACTGATTTATAGATTCAGACTTGGGCCAAAACTATCAAGAGCAAAGGTGTGAGTACCGTACAGTTGAGGATGTAGGTGATGGGCGGGAGGGGACGCGTCGGCTCCTTGGGTCCTGGCTGCCGTCTGTTTCTACAGGGGCTGCTTAGCTGGACACGTACGGGGATGTGTAGTGGCGGACCTTTGCTTTTACGTACTTCTCTGAATTTGTGTGTTATGTTTAACACAGTATTTTTTAAGTTGCTGAAAATCAAGATCAAAGAATAGCAGTGGAGTCCAGGTGAAATGTAATGATTTAATGTGGAATCTGTGTAAATGTAGTGGTTTGAAATCTTTTGTGAAAAAAGCTAGGAAGTGTAGATGGGTAGGATGGATAGAGAGGTCGGGAGTTAAAATAAATTATGGAATTCTGCTTATTCTCTTAGTTAAAACTATATTTTTGTGTTCCTTGGAGATAACTGGATGAAACAAATGTTTAGCAACCTTACCCTCCAGTTGGTTTTAGAGGAGTCATTGCTTGTTTCCTCTCCCCTTTTATTTGAGCATGGAAATTGGAGGTACTTCTTGCTGTGTCTTTCTTAGAGGTGAGATGCTGTTTCCCGGACCCACTGCTGTGGGAAGGTGGGGCTGCTGTGGCCTCCTGGCCACCAGGAGACTGACCTCAAACACTCCTGACTGCGTTGGCCACCATCTCATTTAGAGAAAAAGCTGTTCTTCTGGAAACCTCATGTCAGAGGATTGTGCTCAGTAGCCTGGGATTTAGCTGAGGTTTCTTTACCCTCATCTTTTCTTCATATATTTTTTATCATTAAGTCCGGTGACCTTTGTCGTTAATTTAGTCTGTTTGCACTTAATGTTTTGATATCTGGGTCCAAATCCACAATCTCCTAGGTGCTCTCTGTTTGTCCTTCTCTTTCCTTGCTCTTTTTCTCGTTTTTTAGTGTCTTTCCCCCCTTTTCTCCAGTTTCCCACCGCTCTCAGCTTGGCACTCAGCTGTTCTTTGGCTCCGTTTTCCTACCTTACAATTACAATGCATGTCCTTAACTTGTCGAAGTCTAACATCAGTGTGTTATTTTGTGTTTCTCCTTTCCCTCATCAATGCAGAGACCTTAGGACACGTGTCCCCACCACGTGGGTTCAGTTGTCACACATTTTAGTTCCACAGCTAAACCTGACAGACCGTTATGTAATTAGCTGATACTCATGTGGACCCACGTGTGTGGCTGCTCTCTCCAGGGGCTTTGTTCGCCAGGATCCATCGAGGATCATCTTTTTCCTGCCTGAAGAACACCCTTTATTTAGTGTGGGTCTGCTGATGGGAAAATGTCTTTAGTTTTGACTTCATTTTTGGAAAGTATTTCACTGGGTATAGAGTTCCAGGTTGGAAATTCCTTTCCTTCAGCACCTGAAGACCTCCTTCCCGTAGCATAGCTCCTGTTGTTTCTCTTGAAGAATTCAGAGCGCTACCTCTTACGAAGCCCTTTATCACTTTTGTGAAATTCTCAGACATTATCTCAAGTTCTGCTCTGTCTCAGTCTCTCCCCCTCTGGGACTCTACATATGGCAGGCCTTTTCAGTCCATTCCCTTGTGTTCTGTTTTCTGCATTTCCTACTTTTTTATTTCTTTTGGCTTCATTCTGGATGTTTTTTTACCTATTTTCCAGTACATTGAATTTCCCTTCCACTAACTCATCTATTATGCTGTTTAATATCTCTTACTATGTATCAAAATTTCAGCATTTCTGTATAGTTCATTTTCATAATTTTAGTTCTCTGCCAGGGTTTTCAGCCTCGTCTTTGCTTATTTAAAAATCTGTTTTGGAAAATTTTGTTATCTGATCCCTTGTGGTTTTGTGTCTTTTGTTTGCTTCTCACTTTCTGAACGTGTCATCTTTAGGTCTCACATAACTGTTCCTTTAGTGATACATATTCAATACGAAAGTGTTGAAGGCTTGAGTGGGGGTGCACATGCGCCCCTCTGGGGCCTGGGCTCCAGGGCCCCACTGCTCACACGGGGCTGAGATGACATATAGCAGGGCCTCACTCCCTGTCAGCTGGGACGCTTCGCAGTGTGTCCTTTAGGGTCCCAACTGAAGTGTGGGGGCAGGTAAGTCCCCCTTGGGGGACCCTGAGCTCCAAGCTTCACCTTCCTACCCTGCTCAGCTGCTTAGCCTCTGTCATCCTCTTCTGTGATGGAAAGAAAACCCAAGGGGTAAAAGAGGACCTCGCTGTCTGGGGTTCCTTTTCCTTCCCGACCACCGCTCTGTCACGTAACATTTTGTCTGCCTTTCGGGGTCTCAGCCCGAGGATGGATCCCGCTTACCTAGTGTGTCATCACTGGACTGTGCCTTTATATTGGAGGTGCCCCTTCATGTATGTCACAAATGTCCCCAAACACTGCTGTTTGGACCTGATCTTCACTTCATTTTTATTTACTTCAGTTTTTATTCCATTTTATTGTTTTGGTACTATTTTTGCTGTATGACCATCATTCATTATCAGGTAACAAATGTACACATTCTTTATAGACTACTTTAAAATCTTTTTGTATAGTATTGAGGATGTGCTGAAAGAACTAAATTTACTTATTTGCTTTTTAGGATAACTTTCCGTTTGATCCTCCGTTTGTCCGAGTGGTGTTACCCGTTCTCTCAGGAGGGTGAGTTTGAGTGCCTGTGTGCTGCAGAGTGTGGGAAGGAAGTTAAGAGCTTGGAGGCCCGGAAAGCTAGGCTACCCCCTGTTCTGACGGAGGAGGTCTGGGCTGGGGCCTTGGAAGCTGAACCTGATGCAGGTCTCGGGTGAGGCTGATGCTTGGGGACCACACTTTGAGAACCACTGCTCTGAACGATGTGTTGTTATGGGTAGAGTTCTGAATGGCCCCTATTTGTATACATCGCACCATAAAAAACATAATGTTTTCACAATATCAATTGTGACTGAGTGTTTAGAGAAAGTTAGGATTGGAGAGTGACTCCCTCATGCCTGTGATCCTAGGAAAAATCGCAGGATAGCTCATGGCCTGTGGAATGGGCCATCGAATTTCTTCCAAAGGTGGTGGTTACAGTTTGCTAGAATCAAGTGGTAATTGTCGTGCATTTTTATTGACGCTTCTATTGCTCTTTTGTATTAAAACTCACAGGAAGGGTGGGGGAAAGGTCAGAATTTTACCGACGTTAGTTTATGCCCCCCATAAAGTAGGGGCAGTAAACTACTTCGAGAATTCTGACATGCTCAGCTGACCAATTCCACTTCGTGAGATAATCCATGTTGTGGTGATTCAAATCTAAAAGTATTAGGTGCTTACTTTGATTATCTCTATGGTTGATATAGTAACAGTTTCACTGAGATGAAAAAGTAAGGGCGGCTATAAATGATTAAGGAAAGGATTTGGAAAAATTTTGTCAATTCAGGATAAATGTATAAAAATATTTTATCAGATCATTTTGAAATGTGAAACAAACTTCACCAGCATAGATTCTCCACATTTTTGTTGTGAGAAATCCCCCAAATTTTAAGAATCTATGATCTTAAATAGTTTACCACCTCGCCGTGGAGGCGAACACATGAAGTGGTGAATGCGGTTGTCCCTGGGTATCAAGAGGGGGTCAGTTCCAGGCCTGACAGCTCCATTTCTCCAGGGTCTAGGACAGCTCTCGGCATCAAGGAAGCCCTTGATTGGTTCAGTCATCTGTCTGTGACTGAGGAGGGTTGGTTCCAGGACCCCCCAAGGTACCAAAATCTGAGGGTGCCCAAGCCGCTTCCATGAAATGGCGTCTATTTGCATATGATGTGCACCCCCTCCCGTTGACGGTAACTCATCCCTAGGTTACTTGCAGCACCCCGTACTATGTGGGTGCTGTGTAAATAGGCGTGCGCTGCATTGTTTAGGGAACAATGATAAGAGAAAGTCGGTACACGCTCAGGACAGACGCAGCCATCGTCGCCGAACTACCTGTGCACGTCAGCAACAGGGACGCACTAATGCCGTGTCCAGTTTTCAAACCTCTTACGTAGTTTTTCTTCACTGATTCTTTTTCCATGGGGGGTATTATCCCATTATTCAAATGGATAATTTGAGTAAGTCAGCTTGTACTTAATCCAAGTAAATCTTCTGACTTCTAATCAGTGTTTTTGCCATTATATCAAAAGCCAGCGATATAAAAGGAGGTTAAAAGTGCTAAGTACCCCATTGATGATGCTCAGATGCTTAGTGCGACTGCAGTTGCCTGAGGTAAAAGAAGGGCGTTGCTTCTGGCGGCGGTGACCTGGGAAGACTGTGAGAAGGTGGGGTCGCAGCTGGGCCCTGCGGTGTGAGTGGGGCCTGGTCAGCTGGTGGTGGTGAAGGAGAATCGTCTGCCTGGTGAGAAGCAGGCACAGTGGCATCTGTAGGAAAGAGCATGGAGTATTCCGAGGGCACGGGGCCAGTCTGCGGCACGACCCCAGGCCAGGGTTCACGCCAGGGAGTGGCGAGAAGCTGCCGGCAGAATCCTGGTGCTACACAGGACCACGGACTGGTAGAGGCTTTGTGGTTCTCGGTAAGCCAATCTTTCTCTAACTGGTTCAGGAGCAGGGAAATAGCAGTGAAGAAAACGTTCTAGAAAGCTAGATCTGCTGACAGTGGCAGAAGCCTGGTAAGAGCCGGCGCCCCCGTCAGAGTGAAGTGATGACAAGCTCCGTTGGTACCTGGTGGGGGGGGCTGGGAAGCCGCCTGAAGGCCAGTGCGCATGTGAGGCGGGACCACAGCGTCGGTGCTCACAGCTGCCCGTCAGTGAGGAGCGGGCATCACTGCCAACCTGGTGAGAACTAGAAAGTGGGAAGGACTGAGGGAAGCAGCTGCGATTGCAGAGCCAGGCTGGAGCTGAGACTGTGGCTCCGTGCGTTTTACTTCACGCATCTCCTAGCTCCTACCCCGTTTCTCTGTTTCTGGCCATCGCCAGACTGTTTTGTGAGCAACACCTTTACCGTGACATGTTCTCATTTGATAGAAACTCACCCTTTTGCAGTGCACAGTGAGTGGTTTTCAGTATATTCACCGAGCTGTGCAGCTGTCACCATCTTACTCCGGAACATTTCCTCACCCCCAGAAGGGACCCGGCCATCAGCACTGACGCCTCATTTCCCTCACGGCCCTGCCTGCGTGCAGCCACTCCGCTTCTGTGCGTCTCTATGGATTTGCCTGTTCTGGACATTTCCCACCGTTGTGTCTGGCTCCTTTCACTTAGCAGGCGTTTTTAAGGCCGGGCCGCGCTGTGGTGCCCACCATCCCTCATTCTGTGCTGTGGCTGGTAGAGTCCACTGTGGGGACGGAGCATGTTTGTTGGTCCAGGACACCGGCCGTTTCCCCCTTTCGGCGTTACAGGCACTGCTGCTGTGAGCCACGTGTTTTCACGGTCTCTCGGAGGTTGCGGTGTGCCGATGGCTAGGTCCTCTGGTGACGGGTAAACTTTCTGGCCACGTCAGCCTGTTTCTCAGGGGCCCGCGCTCCAGGTCCATTCCCACAGACTGCGAGTGCCAACCGGCCTTCCTTCCTGTTCTGCAGTCTGTCCCTCCCAGGTGCCACCGCCAGCAGCGCCCCGCGCAGCTCTCAGACCTGACGGGGTTTCTCGGCAGCACAGCCACATGGCCCATGGCTTCTGAGCGCGAGCCGTTCACCTACCTTCATCATGTAGGACTTCCGAACTGGTGCTGGGTCCTTTCCCTCTCTCCTCCCTCCATTCCCGGGGCTTTTTCAAAATTGAAATTTCAGGATAATTGTATATTCACACACCGCTGTAAGAAATAATAAAGACCCCCAGTACACTTTGCCCAATTTCCCCAGTGGTAACATTTGGAAAACTAGAGTGTGATATCACAACTAGATGGTGATACAGTCCATTGAGCTCATTCAGCTTTCCCCAGCTCACTTAGAACGTGCACGCGTGTGTGCGTGTGTGTGTGCGTGTGTGTATGTGTGTGTACGTGCTAAGTTCTGTACAACTTGATCACCTGTGTGGGTTTGTGTACCTGCCACCACAGTCAACATACTGGACAGTTCCAGCACCACCTAAAGGGCCTCTTGTTGCCCTTTCAGATCCCACCCATCTCCCTCTTAAAGGCCTCTCTTCATTCCTGGCAGCTGCCAATCTGTCCTGCATTCTGATCTTTTAACAAGTTGCGTAATATGGAACTTACATCTTGGGACTGTAATCTTTAGGACTTAGCTTTTTTATTCATCACAGCCCCCTGGGGATCACCTCTGTGTGTGGCTGCTTTGTTCCTTCTTATTGCTGAGGACTGTCCATGGTGTGCCCTGTGCCACACTTTGTTTAACTGGTCACCTGCCGAAGTGCTTCTGCACTGATCCCAGGGCTTGGCTCTCACAAACGCAGCTGCTCACATGTGTGCGGGTCTCTGTGTAATGAGTTTGCCTTTCTCTGGGGTCCCCGTCCTGGAGAGCAGTGGCTGGGCCATGTGGTCATTGCCATGGGAAGTTTTTAAAGAGACTCCAAACTCTTTTCCAGAGTGGCTGTTCCCAGTAGGAATGTGTGAGTGGCCCGGTTTCTCTGCACCCCCTCAGCATCTGGGCTTGTCACTTGTTTTTATTTCAGCCATTGTGATGTCTCGTTGTGGTTTTTCATGTACTTGTTTGGCAACTTTGTATACTCTTCAATGAAATACTTATTCATATCTTTTTGCCAATTTTTTAATTGGCTTGTTTGTTATATTGTTGAATTTGGAAGTTTTTGACATATTCTACATAGTAGTTGTGTTGGACATGTGGTTTTTAATTTCTCTCAGTGTATAGCTTCTTAACAGAATTTTTCTTAAAGCAAAAGTTTTTAGTTTTGATGAAGTTCAATTTATTTAGAAGTTTTGCCTTTGGTGTCAAATCTAAGAACTCTTTGGCAGTCCTAGGTCCTAAAGATTTCCTCCTATGTTTTTTCTCAAAAATGTGTAGATTTTTACAGATGAGTCTGTGACTCATTTGAGTTAATTTTTTCATAACTCAAGTGTGAGGTGTAGCTCATAGATGTCTGCCTAATGTCTGATTGTTGAGCACTGTTTGTTGAAAATGCTCCTGTGGCTTTTAAACTATGTCTGTGCAGTGACTGTCGGGTTTACATCTCACATTGCTCTGTCCGACAGCTGCCGTGTTGACACCTCTGCCTGGAAGTCCTCTCACACCCCACACTCTACGTTGCCATCGCCATCGCTTCTCTCATTTCCCACGTCCAGTCCTGTAGTTCTCATCCCTCTTGAAGACTTCTCAGACTCAGTCACGTGTCTCCATCCTGTTGCCTCTACCGTCAGGTCTCTGTGGACCGTTTCAGAGCACTCCGGGCTGGTTCCTGGTTCTGTGGGAGCTTTTAGAGTGATCTTTTACAAGACTGTCTGATTCTGTCGCTCCCGTGTCACCTCTCCACGTCCTCCCACTGCTCTTATTCCCGTGTGTACTCTCCACGCCCTGGGACCTTGCCCTGCTTCCCCTCCAGCCCTCCTGCACCACCCTCTCCCTGCTGCTACCCCACTGGCTGCCTTGCCGTCCCACTGCCCAGCAGACTCTTTCCTTGTGACAGTCCTTATACACTTCCTCCGCCTGTAATGTCATTTCCATCCACACTTTAATTCCTGGAAGTCTCAGCCCTGCCTCACCCTTAGAGCTGCTGTTCCTGACCACCAAATTTAAAGTAAGGCCCTGATTGTCCCTTCTCAGAGAACTCGGGGACCACCCCCGACTTTATTGTTTCTTTATCGAACATCTGTACTCTCTAGATTGTAAACATCGCGAAGGCAGGGACAAGTCAGTTTTCTTCATGCCTTGTAACGTACATGCAGCAAATCCTTGTGAATGAGTGAACGAATGCGATAAGGAGGTGTGAGTTCACAGAGTAGAGGGGGTGAGGGTGATACCCACCCCCAGCCACCGCATTTCCATTCACTTTTGTGAAACCCCCCACACTTGGCCGTCTCTCGCTTCGCCCACTGTGGTGTAGAAACCACACATCTGTAGAAATGATCAGAGCCTGTTGCTGCTTGTCCCCTCCCCAGGGCGTGGCGAGTGGCTTGCAGCGGCTTTCTCGGGGGTGCTCCTTGGGCCCCCGGCACCCACGAAGAGCCCTCCCACCTCCGAGCAGCCGGTGGTCTCTGTCGGCGTGGATGTGCCGTCATCTGTAGGGTCTGTGTGTAAGAGGCAGCACTTTCTTTTACCCCTGTCTTGGGCTCAATGCTTAGAATCCCAGCCTGTTTCCTTCGCTAAGAAAGGGCAGGGTAACGACCGTTTTACATGGCCTGCCCCCACCACACACACACACTCTTCTGTTTCCATGTGATCATTGTCAAGAATTGGACTAGAACATGAGAGCTTTATATTTCTCATCTCTTTAGGCCATTCAGGAATCACGTTGTAGCCCGCTCTCCACGTGCGCTTTTGGAGCTGCTGCCCTGGTGTGGAGCCCAGCGAGGGCGCTGTGGGGGCGAGAGCCCCTGCACAGGCCTCTCAGCTTGTCCCCGCCGCTCTCCAGCCCCTGGCTGTGGGGGCTCCTCTGCCGGGCTGGGGAGCCTGGTGTGGCGCGGGGCCCCTTGCTCCTCGGTGGGGACCTCCACAGCTGATATGTCCCTCCCGATTCTAAGCCGGATGTGGGACCAACCCC
Organism: Rhinolophus sinicus; assembly: GCF_036562045.2. Taxonomy (NCBI): domain Eukaryota; kingdom Metazoa; phylum Chordata; class Mammalia; order Chiroptera; family Rhinolophidae; genus Rhinolophus; species Rhinolophus sinicus. The sequence goes on from NC_133762.1 coordinate 16,044,594, forward strand.
TCCTACCAGGCTCCACGTGGCTTAGTTGAAGGAGTGCGGGCGGTTCTCAGGGAGGGTTTTCTGTGGTTCGGTTGTGACTTTGATGTGGGCGTGGGAGGAGGCGGGCACAGCGTTTACCTGCTCTGCTACCCTGACCGGCGGGCTCACTGTGTACAGGATACACTTCTGGCCCAGGGGGAGATTCAGAGAACTGGAGGTAGGTTTCTGTATTCTGGAGCACGGGAGAATATCCAAAGAAGTTTGCAGTCCCATGATTCTCCACCCAAATTTAGTATTTTGGATTTTTTCTCCTCTCCCATTAAACTTTTACTGTGAAAAGTCCCAGAGTTTGGGACAAGTAAGTACGAGAGACAGTTGCTTAAAGTCTCCAGGAGAGGGTGTTATTGAATGATTCCCATTATTGAATAATTTCACTGTAACTATTATTATTCATGATGATGGTCGACAGTAGATGTTTTTAGATTCCTTACTTCTCTGTCAAGTAATTTGGTTTAGTCAACACGAGGCTGCATTGGGTTGGCCTTAGTGCAAAATTCACAGTCCAGATGGTCTTGGCACGTTCCACTGGGGTTGGCGGTGGCTTTGGAAGAGTAGGGAGCAGAACGGCAGGTAACAGAAAGGCAGGCCTAGACGACAAAAAAAATTGTGCTGGATTCAGTTTTCAGTGATCAGTGGGTGTTGCTTATGTATTTTCAGGATTAGCAGGGTTTTCCTTCTTTACTTATCATTTCCTTGATTTTATTTTTAGGCCTGGTAGTTAATGTATTTTGAAGTTTAAAATAACTTTAAAGGAGGAATGGAATTATTTTGTTTGAGAGAGTGTTAAAAGACTGAAGGATCTTGATCTAATGAATGATTTCCTACAAGAGATCTGGGAAATCCCCAGAAGTCGGCTTGGTTAAGAGAACAGACCCCACGACTAGAAAGGGAGATGGAGGCGTCCCACAGAGGCGCCACGGCTAGAACGGTCCTCACAACAGAAAGAATAGAAACAATGTCAGCCGTTAACTGCAGATGTTCGCTGGTGTTGATATGGTGAAATCATTACTTCTACCTGAGGCAAAACATTACCGGCAGGGAAATTTCCAGATGAATAGAACATGTGAATGCCATTCAAGGAAGCTGGTTCTCATGACCCCAGTCTCTGTAATATTTAGGGCTAAGTTCTTAGTTTCTGTATCTTAAATGTCTAAGTATTCCAATACTCACAACCATTATTTTTTTAAAAAATTAAGACTGTATTAGAGCGATGACATTCGAATTTTTAAATTACCCATAACAGTCCTGTAACCCTAACAATGGTTTTCATTTTGCCTGTTATCTTCTAATCTTTACATGCACACATACTTTGGTAGTAATGGTACTTCAAAAGTTAAGAAGGAATACTGAAATCTAGAGAATTTTGTATGATTCCTGTTTTCTGTTTAAGGTATGTGTTGGGTGGTGGTGCGTTATGTATGGAACTTCTCACGAAACAGGTGACTATTTTCTTATGGTACTCATATTTTTCAATTCCATAGAGTGTTTTCATTATGTAAGTTAGATCCTCTGTTGTGATAGCACCTACATAGGAATTTTACTTTATTTTAATAGCAGCTACTTTTAATAATGGAAAGCTATGTACAGAAGGTACACCAGTGAAGTCACATTGTACTTCGTGCTAATCTGTGCAGTGATAGTTGTTCAAGGTTATAATTTGCTCACATTTGGCATCTAGAACATAGGTTTGTTTTCTTTTTTGTGAGATTTTGGAAACGGTCCAGCTTTACTTTTACGTTTGACTACAAGCTGCTTAATATTAACCTGCGGTTGTTGAGTTGTTCCCTGCCATTTTGTTAAGCGTTCCTAAGTGGGAAGCAGGAATACCTTGGTGTTTTACAGAAATGCCTTTTCTTCCTGCAGGGCTGGAGCAGCGCCTACTCCATTGAGTCCGTCATCATGCAGATCAACGCCACCCTGGTGAAAGGCAAAGCCAGGGTGCAGTTTGGAGCAAACAAGGTACTTTCGTTAGGTGTCCTCTGGATCAGGAGCTGTACTTCCTGTTATCCTGTGAGGCTTCTTCCTGTTCTGTTACTACTGTCCTGTTCTTCCCGTTCTGTTAGCCTGCTCATTTACTATGAGCACTCTATCATTTTAATTTTATTGTTGGTGTGTGTACATATATAGTTAAGCCCCAGTGAGCACTTAAACGTGTTAGGCTCTCGCCTGAACTTTTTACTTGTGGTAACTCTTTCAACCCTCCTAAGAACCTAAAAGTAGGTGCTCTCGTCCTCGTTTTGTAGATGAGGACGCTGAAGCACACAGGTCAGGTAACTCGTCTCAGGTCAGAGGAGGCCGAGCGAGGGCTGGGACCAGACAGTCTGGCGTTAAGTCTCCGCTCTTAACCGCTGAGTTCTGTTCTTACTACCGTATGTCAGAGACATCTTCCCATGTCTAATCGTAGGTATCTGGAAACGTTTAAGTGGGTCAAGGACCTACTCTGAAGTTACAAATGTGTTTTGGAAAAATATTTTCGTGATGGAAATCGTCCTGACCTAACATTCAAACAAAATCTGGCTGTCCCTCCAGTTCTGTGTGAATTCTGGTTCCACGCCTGTCCAAATAGTGTTAGATCTACGTGTGTGTCATAACCATGCTGCATGTCAGATCGCGGGCCCCCTAGACTCCGAGCTCACAGAGGAAGCAGGAAATTGAAAGGCTGTTTTCAAACATCATTTATTTAAGATGATCCTATAAAATAACTCGTATTTCCTTTTAGCTCTTTAACAGCTATTTCTTTAACAGTATATTCCTTCTTTATACTGGAACCAAATGCCATTTGTATAAAATCTAGAAGTTAATTAGTGAACACTACTGAATTCCTCAACTACTTTTAATTAGCATTTCTTAACAGCATGTATATTTCAGGTATTTTAAATTTGGCAATAGACTGATTATATAATAGAACACCAAATTTTTATTTTTTCTAATGATAAAATTTATGCTCACTATAGTTTCTAAAGTAGAAAAACTATAAAAAGCTCAAAAGTTATCTGTAATTTGACTATCTAGAAATACTGTTAACATTTTGGTGTACTTTTAGTCTTTTACATTTTTCTTCCTGGCATTTATTTATATGTAAAACTTGATGTTAAATATCATCATGCTTCAAAAAAAAAAAAAAAAAATTAGCGTGATTTTCTCTTTAAAAGAGAAAATACAAAAGGTTTAGAACAGTGATCTTTTTGAGTAATTGCAAGAACATTTCACCAGTAACTCACTGAGTGAACTTACCTCTCTGGGTGTCTGTATCTTCACAGAAATGCAATTGGTCTGGATAATTTAAGTCTCTTCCAGTTTTAAAATTCTATAATACCAGTACTCTCTCCTCTATCGTGGTTCAGTACCGTAGTCCTCTTAGAATCAATCAGTGCCAGTATAATTGCGTTAAACATTTCCATTTCCATGATTTGTAGTTTCCTTAGCAAGTAAACATAACCATTTTGCATAAAATGCTAAGTCAGGCAGCTAAAAATGTTTACATATTAAAGTATGTCTTAGAAGGTAAATTTTTCGAATGGATTATTATGATGAAAACTTAGTCTTCCATTTTTTTTCTTATTAAGAAATATTTGTCAATTAAGAATGTGGAAAGTTTGCTTGACATAATATGAGTTTTACCTTCCAGGATTCTAAACTCGTCAGGGAATAGTCTGAATGTTAACTACTATCAAAAAAGAGAGGTGCTAAGTGGTATTTAAAAATATACTACCATTTGTGTGTATGAAAGAGAGAGTGAGAGGATATATTATACAGATGTTTTTGTAAGTAGAGAATATCTCTGGGTGTTCACATAAGTGCTGACAACTATTGTTTCTGATAAGCGGATACTGAAATATTGAGGGGTGCGATTAGAGGTGGGAGGGAGACTTTGCTTACTGTAAATTGCTTGTGCTTTTTTAATTTCTTTTTGCCATGTAAGTATTACTTCAAAAATATTTAAAATATTTTAAAGGATACTATCAGCTATTGATTGAAAATGAATATTTGTCGCCTGAAAATATTACTAAATGATAGAAATGTATGTAATTCTGGAAAACAGGAGAAGTCGCCCGCCAGCACCTGTGCAAGTTGGAGGGAGGGTCCCATTGCTGGAGCCAAGCCCTGCGGCTTCGTGCAGGCAGGGTCCCTGCACAGTCTCGGACTTTAGCTCCCCAGGCTCAGCTGGCAGAAGCCCGGAGCAGGCCACGGGCAGGGGGTGTTGACCAGGCTGGTTTTCTGTTCAGTTCACATGGCACACAGCCTGTGAGGTTAACTCTGGGCTGGAGTCGTGAGAACGTAAAGTGGAGTTTTGCTGTTAGGCCTTTTAGCAGGAATTGGAGGGTCAGCCAGGCAAAGCAGTGCCCCTTAGAAGCCTCCCTTCACTGTATGCAGGGAACGGTAGGTGAGTGAAATAGTCAAGTCCTGGACACAGCCTCTGGGCAGGCGCCTAACCCATTTCTATCATCAGGAAAGGCACTGGGCTTTCCTGCAGCTCACAGGCCTCCAGCTACTGACCTACAGACTCCCTTAGTCAGTGACCACGTGCAGATGAGAGACCCGGCTTTTGTTTCTGCTTCCAGGCAGTGGGTGGGGCAGGGGTTGCTACCTGTACTAAGCAGTCCAGTCTTCTCTCTAAACGAGCAAGGCTGGGAAACCAAATCTGAGCTTCTCCAGGGTCATGGGGCTAAAGTGGCCTCATGTCAGTTGTGCCCACAGTTCTTGTCAGAACCACATATAAGTACTCTTTAGAGGAAAGCATTTCTGATTTAAGTCTGCAGGATTCCCAAAGGTTAAGAGCAAGCCAATAGGGAGTCAGAGTGAAAGAGCACAAGCACACAGAGGCAACCCGTCACCCATGGGTGGGCAGAAACTCCAAGTAAGACACGTGTTCCCGAAGACTGCAGGGCCAGGCATTATGAGATGCAGAATAGATACTTGATATTAGAATTGTTATATTAAATAATAGAATATTAGAATCTAACATAGAAAAAAAAAGAATCATAAAATTGAGCAAACAGTAAGACCATCAAGAATGATGAGACAGATTTGAAAAATAATGGCAGAGAATTTGCAGAAATGAAAAGTATAATTGTTGAAATGAGAAACTCGATGGAGTAGACATCAGAAGAGAGGATTGATTGATTAGAAGAAACAACTCAGAATGTCGCACAGAGACATGGGGATAGACAACATGACAGAAGTTAGGAGGTGGATATCAGAGCAAGGTCTAAAATATGTCGCGTTGGAATTTCAGGAGATAATAGAAAGTGAGAGAAATAGAAATCAGAATGTAAGCAAATCCAGATAATCAGTCAGAACAAATGTAAATGTGATATAGCTGTTGTGTCAAACAAAACAGATTTTCAAACAGAAAGCATCAGTGCTACTTAATGGTAAAAGTCTCAGCCAGGAGGGAATAATAATTTTTCACTTTATGTAGCTATTAACGTAGCCTGAAAATACAGATTAAAAACTGATTAAACTACAAGGAGAAACTGACAAACTCACTATTATAGCCGGAGACTTTAATGTGCCTTGGTTGTGGTAAGTTAAACGGACATGTCAAATACGTAGATTTGAATGACCAATAATTAGATACTGCTATCCTTCCCAAGCAAAAATGGAAAAAATGTCATCATATATTAATCCATACAGCAAGGAAGATTAAAAAATGATTGGTACCATACAGATCATATATTGTAAACATGAAGCAATTAAGGTTAGAAGGCAATAATGAAAAGGTGAATAAAAAGCTACATGGATCTGGAAATTAAACACACTTCTAAATCATGGTTTAGAAAAAGTCATATGAAAATTTCAGAATGCTTGGAATTGACCCTCCCCCACTGCCTCCCTCCCTCTTTCTCCCTGCTCTCCAAATGGTTACAGGATGAGCAGGAAAGAGAGTTTTCACTTAGAATGTGTTTATACATTTTTTATACTTGTGTGAATTTATTGAAAAACATTCTATGACATAATATATGTGTACGCCTCTATGCAGAATGCTCATGGTATGTTCTTTGGAAGTTAGGATGTAGGTCAGTTGTCTGGAGGGGACCAAAGAAATCCTAACTGGGCTCCTTAAAACAGGCTCTAAAAGAGGCCTCCTTTAGTCATGGCTTGGGACCATTTACGGGCATTCTTTAGACTTTTAATTCAAAGTGTCATTTACATGTATAGTCCTCAAAGCTTAACGTTTTCTTCTGTGATGGTAATATTCTGTAGTTTGTTCTTTTGGACATAAGTTAGGAGGAAGAGAGTGCATTCTACTTGGGTCCCAGGGGCCCCCTTTAACTGGATTCATCCGTGGGAGGGACACCGGTCCTGTAAGGCCTGGTATTTGTCCAGTGGTAGGACTATCAGAATGAACTGTGAGGCTTGTAGATTGTTACTGGAGTACAGTTTTGGTTTTGTTAGCCTTCTAAAATGGTAGAGAATAATGAAATTGAGAAATGAGGGTATTCAGTTAAAATTCTTTTTGAAATGGAAATATAATTGTTTCCTGTGTTCTTTTAAACACAGTGGTGACACATCCATAAATTTCTTGTCATGATTTTCATCTACTTAGAGTTTTGATTTAAAATGTATAATTCTCTTTCAGAATCAATATAATCTAGCAAGAGCCCAACAATCTTATAATTCCATTGTACAGATACACGAGAAAAATGGTATGTTTAATTCAATATGTATTTATTGCCATTTTTGAAATTTGACATAATGTACTGTTGATATTTATCCTGTTTTATTTTTGTTTTTGCTTTAATTTCTTATAAAGTACAGTTATTACAGTGAAAAAATGTAACTTGAGGCTACACACACTGTGCTTCATGTGAAATGGTGTCAGTAACTGAGTCAGAATCCAAACTTGACTCCATTAAAGAATGGGTCACTTTATTCACTTGGAATATATAGTATCAGGAGAGGAACTGAGTTAAAGGCAGCCCTGCAAGTGGAGTTCGTATTGTTACGACTGAGTAAATGCAATCAGGACCAGAACCAGCTGTCTCTGAGCCTCTTCAGACTCTACTTAATGTTTTTACAATCTTACACATATATCTACTCCGGTAAAAAAGTTCTAATTTCAGTATCCACTTAAGAGTATTCATTTGAGTTGCAAATTTTAAAAAATCTTAACACGTCTTGCACAAACTTTATTGGCGTTACTTAAATTTTGCTTGTATTCACAATGCACATTTTGAGTGTGTCTAACAGTGAGGTAATAAAACAAGTAGTCTTGGAATTAGATGACCTATTTTCAGTGCCATTTGTGTCACTCACTAGTTCTGTGGCCCTGAGCAAGTCATTACCGCTCAGCCTCAGTTTCCTCATCTGTCATACAACGGCATGACATCTATCTTGTCAAACTGGTGAGGAAAAAAGGAGTAGTGTGCTCACATTTTGTAACTGAGTGCTGCTGTGAGACATCCGCTGTAGCTGTAGCATGGGAGCGACACTGACTGTCGGTGTGCAGAGCAAAGAAAGTAATAGAAAGTAGTTTTCTTTAGGGGAGTATTTACTCGTATAGTCAACTGTTCTTTACTTTGCTAGAAATGTGGTGACTTAAGATTTCTGTTTTGTGCTCATTTTTATTTTAATGACAAAACAAACTTGTCACTTCTTCAGTGAGAGTAGCACAGGCACACCTCAGAAATATTCCAGGTTTGGTTCCAGACCATCACAATAAAGCGAGTATCCCAACACACTGAGTCGTAATTTTTTTGCTGGTGAAGGTCTTGCCTTCAATTTGTAAAAAACGCAACATCTCAAGCTCAATAAAATGAGGTGTGCCTGTATTCCAAGCAGTTTTCAAGTTCTGAAGAGGGAAATGGTAAGACGAGAGCAAAGCCGGGTTTTTCTAAACCTGTTTCCCCCAAAATAAGACCTAGTCGGATCACCAGCTCTAATGCATCTTTTGAAGCAAAAATCAATATAAGACCCGGTCTTATATAATATGTAAAATAAATACCGGGTCTTACATTAATTTTTGCTCCAAAAGATGCATTAGAGCTGATGGTCCAGCTGGGTCTTATTTTTGGGGAAACACGGAATCATCATCTCCAGCACCCTAACTGAGTAGACCCAGAACTGCCTGTGTACTTCAGAACTATGTAGCTGTCCCACAAACTATGGGATAGTCACACTGTTCTCATGGCAATGTCATACCAGACAACTTAGTCTCATTTGCTTAGAGCTTAGGTTTTTGTAGAATCTGGAAGCAATCGTATTTTTTCTTATTTCTTATTTATTTTTGAAACAAACATTGTAGTCAGCATTCAGAAATGTTTATGGGAAGTGCTGTATTTGAGAAAGTGGGTGTGTGCAAGCTTCGAGTGTTAGGTTTGAGTCAGGACATGGATTCTCTGTGTGGTCTCAGGCATCACCTGCTGAGCTGGCCTCCTCACCGGAGCAGTGACATCACTGCAGTGATGAAGCCAAGTTCCAGGACTTTGTTTGGGGGAAAGTTATTTCCTGGGAGGTTTACTTTTAAATACAGAATCCAAATGGAATCTGAAACCTAGCTTCTAATCTTGTGTCTGTACTGTCACATTAGCTAGACATGCCATTAACATGGAGATCTTATGTTGACAACACAAGGACAATTTATTCATAGAAAAGAACTTTGTACAGTCAGTCCCAACTTCGGGTGGTTTCACTTAGGATTTTCCAACCTTACGATGGTGCAGAAGCGATACTCATGCCATAGAAACCTTACGTGGAATTTGAATTTCAATCTTCCTGGGCAAGCATATGTGGCATGGTACTCTGGTGCTGCTGGGCGGTGGCAGCGCTGTTCCTCCCAGAGGCTGTGAGCGTGAGGGTCAACAACGGCACTGGGCAGCATGCTCCTGCGTTAGGGGACTGGGCCCAAGTGTGGGCTGAGGCGGTGTGATGGGGCACGTGACCCGATCATAAGCCGAGGAGCATCTACTGTGAACACATCAAAATGTTTTGTGACCAACCCAGGTGTGAGCTTAATTTTTATAATAGCTTTAAGCATTATGAGTAGAGAAAGTAGCTAACCTTAATGAAATGCCATTTCTCCTAGTTGGTTTAAGAATTAAAGTATTTTGCGGGCGCTGGGTGAAAACGGTGAAGGGGTTAAGAAGTACAAATTGGTAGTTATGAAGTAGTCGTGGGGATGTAGAGTACTGCGTAGGGAATACGATCAATAATATTGTAGTAACTATGTATGCTGCCAGGTGGGTACTAGACCTATCAGGGGATCACTGTGTAAGTTATGTAAATGTCTAATCACTGCGTTGTACATCTCAAACTAATATAACATTGAATGTCAACTGTAATTGAAAAATACAAAATTTAAAAAGTTAATACTAAAACAAACAAAGTATTTTAACGTTTCTTTTTTTTCCATTCTGTTTCAGGCTGGTACACCCCTCCAAAGGAAGATGGCTAAATGTGTTGACTGTCACATGCTTGGACCAATGTTGCTTTAAAGAAAATCTTTCCAACATGCAGACACAAGCTTTGAGTGCCCCTGTAACAGCAGTACCGAAGACGTTAGCTAATAGATATTTTAGTGGATAATCTGTCAACTGACATCCTCTATAAGTTATAGCCTTTTCATTTTGCTCTTTTTAGATATCCTGGACTGAGCAGTGGGGCCTTTACTGTATTTTTCCTGATAAATATACATACTGGCCACTCCTTATCATCTCTTTTTCTTGAAATCTGTTAGGCAGGCAGGTCAGCATCAGGTGACCAAAGGTGCGACTTGAGGATAACTTTCCCATTCTGAGCTTGTGCGTTACGAGAACTTACAGTATATTGTTCATTTTAGAGCCAATAAAAGTTTAATCGATGTTTAATATTGGTTTAGAAAATGTAAGGTCTTCTGAATCGCGGTAGCTTTTTCAGGTTGAAACCATTTTATGATATTGCCAAAATACTGACAGGACACCTACTCAATAAATTGTTACACTTTTTCATGCCATGTGAAGATGTGAGCTGTTTCCCGAAGACGTGCTCTTGAGTTGTGTTGTGCTTTTTAGGCAAAGCGAAGCAAGGCTGGACCAAGCAAGCAGGGAAGGCTTGTGAGTAGTGACTCCCCTGGGGCATCAGTCGTGCTTGGCTGAATCTGCTGCTTACCAGTTCAGTGTTTCTTGTGAAGAAGAGACTAAGTCATTTCCATTTTATTAACGGGATGTTGCAATTATCTGTACCTAATAAACTTACAAATTGGGTGGCACAAAGACAGACTCCTTGAGCAAAAGCTGCACGGTTAAGTATAAAAAGATCCCTAAATGTGGAGACTTTTAAAATGTTTGTTATAGTCACAACAATGGCTTTTACTGAAAGACTAATGGGAACTCTACACACGTTAACTCTTTTCTAAAACCTGACTCAGATCAGTGTACTCTCCATTTTATTGCCTTACCTGAATGAGTCCTGTTTGATTGGTAATAGATTTTTTATATACGCATGTTTGATTTAAAAGTAACTTCTAGTTGTTAAGCACTTTTAAAATGAAATCCAGAAGCACATTTTTCTGCACAAACTAGTTACAAAATTCAAAAGTGTTTCTTATGCATTTGCTTGAAGATTCCAACTTTCACTTTGTAAACCACATTGGAGAGGCTCTGCACTTCTGCATTGTGTGGTTAAGAGGACAGTAGAAAAAGATTTTCTTGCCTTTTCTTGTTCACATCTCTGTATAGTTCTGATTGCCAGCTGCTCAGATAACAAGTGACAAGGCAGAATTCTTTAAAGCATTACAGTTCCTTAGACCTAAGGCTAAATCTTGAATCCATTATTGAATTCTTTAATATCCTGATGGCTAGCAGAGTGACAGCTGCACATTTGGCATGCTTTGCTTTTTTGGATTTTATTTTTCATTGCAGATTTATTTGGCAATGTACAGTAAATTTTGTAAACTTGCATCAAGTTTATGAATAAAGAATCATTTAAAAATTAACTGTCATTTTCCCTCATAAGAAATACTCTTTGCTCCAGGTGTCTGTAGGTTCTATTGAATTTCTGGAATAGGATTGTATATGGTGTGATGGGGTGAGGAAGAGAGGGAGACTCGTTTAACAAGAGAAAGCTAGAGACGCCAAGAATGGTGTGTACAGGTGTGGCATACTCAGGTTTTCCTCAACTTTTTCCCTCCCCCACACTCATTCTTTAATAAAAATTCTTCATGGCTGTCCCAAGGTCCCCCAGTTAGAATAATCTGCTCCCTCTTTGTGTGCCCATAGCCTCCTCCTTATTCACAGTCGCCAGGTTATCCCACCTACAAGAATTCCGGAGGTAGGAAGGAATACTCGAGGCACAGAGCATCTGGGCTCTGCCCTGCTTCTCGGAGATTTTTCTGTGTTGATTTCGTCTTTGCATTGAATGTTATGTCTGGACGTGCAGTCATGTTACTCCGTCCAGAGGTAGATAATGGTCCTGTCTTCTAGTGTCTCCTTCCATGAGGAAATCTTTAGAAGCCCCCACCCCACCCCCGGCACACTCCCCTCACTTTTCCTTGGCTAGAACTGGGGCCTGTGTCTACCCCTAAATTAATGGCTAGTGAAGAGAATGAAACCATCATTAGTTTGGACCAGTGGTTCTCAACATATAATTTGGGGAACCCTGGAGACCCCTGACACCCTATTAGGAGGTTTTTAAGGTCAAAAGTATTTTCTAATGCTAAAACATTATTTGCAATTTTCATTCTCATTCTCTCAAGTGTACAGTCGTGTTTTCCAGAAGATACATGACATGATATTGCAGCAGACTGAATTCAGAAGCCGAGCCAGCTGCCTCCATTAAGCCAGAAATTAGAGGTTAGCAAAATGTAAAGGCATCACTATTCACTGTTGGGAGAGATAGGGTTATTTTTTTTCTCCAGAAAAACGTTATTTTGGTAATGTGTAGTGGATTTATTACTTTCAGGCTGTCCAAACTTTTTTCAACGTTTTTTACCAAGGGCCATATGCGGTAAAATACACAAACAGCCCGGCCACTCACTCGAGGTGAGGTATGTATTGCCTCACCTGATTTATTTAAGTAAATTAATATATTTTTGGAATTTGCTGCAGGCCAATTAAAAATGGATTGCGGGCTGCAGTTGGCCCGCGGGCAGCAGTTTGGACACCCTTGCTAAGTACTATGAAAGTGTTTAAATTTTTAATACGGTAAATATTAAGAGACGTCACCCACGGACACAAGCTCTCTGGGGTTGTCAGGGTGTGGAGTCCTGAGGCCACAGTGTCGGAGATCAAGTCAGGGCTCCGTTAGCGAGGAGGCAGCAGGAGGAACGGAGGTTGGGGTCTGGCCGTGTGTGCTGTGCTGACATCCCTTCCACGCCTGGTTGTCAGCCCGCTTGCGTCGGAGTCAGGGAGCGTTAACAGCCTGCTGGGCCGCCGGGTCTCATCCGGCAGGTGCCCAAACGCGGGGACAGGGGGTCACGGACGTGAGCGCGGCAGCGGGGAGCGCCGATTTCCACAGCTGAGGTCGTTTTTTAACTGGGCTCATATTAACAGGCGCTGGGGCTGACGACTGAAAGCTGTTCCCTAGTCCCGCCTTCAGGAACCCGTGACGGAGCTGGCGGTGCCGCCGGGGCGGGGCAAGGCCGGAGGAGGCGGCTCCGCTGTCACTGCGGGGCCCGACAAGCTTCCGGGAGGGCTGCCTCCGGGCGGATCTGCGCCGGAAGCCGGGTGCCGGAAGTGGCGCGCGCGCCTGCGCAACGCGCGCCGGTCGGGCGCTCGGGGCACTTCTAACCCCTCTGCGCCGCGGTTCTGCTGCGGGGGCCCGCGGGGCGGAATGGAGCTGGCGGGCGGCGGCGGCGATCGCGGCTCCTCCGCAGACCCCCGGAGCGCCTTCGTGCTGAGTAACCTGGCGGAGGTGGTGGAGCGTGTCCTCTCCTTCCTGCCCGCCAAGGCGCTGCTGCGAGTGGCCGGGTGAGGAGAGCAGGCGGCGGCGGTGGCTGCCTGGCGGGCCAACGGGCGGGCGGGCGGAGCCGGCGGGACCCGGCGGGACCCAGGGCTTGCCCTGCCCGGCGGGTACGTCCCGGTCGGCAGGTACCCCGCCGTGGTGTGTGCGCCCCGGGCTCTTCCCAGAGGTGCGGCTCCAGGTCCCGGAACTTGATCCCGCAGGGTGTGTGGGGTGGGGGGTTCTGAGCCGGGAGAGGGACGGACGCTCGCTTACAGCCCTTTGTGGTCGCGCCCCCAGCGTGAGCCGCCTGTGGCGGGAGAGCGTGCGCAGAGTGCTGCGGGCCCAGCGGAGGGTGGCCTGGATCTCGGCGGGCTCGGCGGACGCCGGCCACCCGCAGGAGCACTGCTTGGTCCGAGTGGCAGCCCAGGAGCTTGAGGCAAGTGGGAAGCGGTGCGGTGCACAGGCCTTTGCAGGCTTGGTGGGTCAGTCTTTGAGAGCTAAATCTTTTTCTAATCCCAATTTTGCACATGGGTTTATTTCTTTATAATTTAGACAAATGTTTCTCGTGACATTAAAGATTTTGTAAATATCAGGTTTTATGAGTGTAGATTGTAAGGATGTGCGATTGTTTTATTTGACCGTTCTTCAAATGTTTGGCACTTTATGTATCCAGATTTTCACTATTATGATAATGCTATGCAGACTCCGCCCTTCACCTGTTTCCCTTGAAGCAAGTATTGCCAAGCAAGTATTGTTGGAGGGAAGGCAGCTGGGTCTTTCGAGCTTAGTGTCGCATAAATAAGCCAAGAATATACACTGGGTATAAACCCAAATATTTCAACCCCAGATTCTGTACTCTTGTGTTGTACCACTGGGCCCCAATTTCAAAAGATGGGCAATACCTGGGCAGGTAAAGACTTGAACTGTGTAGTCATAGAGGCCACTTGTTGAGCACAGCTGACGGTGCGGATGTGGCATATCACTTGGTAGTGGAAAGGGGGAGCCATTTGAGAGTACTCTGCCAGCCTGATGCTCTGTCACTCCCGTGTCCTTTCGTATGCATTACGTACAAACAAGAACATTGCAGAACCACAGTACAACCATCAAAGTCAGGAAATCATCATTGATACGTTTCTGCCATCTAATCCTCAGATTCCATTCACATTTTCCAGTTGTCCCCGGTACTTTTGTCTTTCAAAGCAGGATTGGCTTCTAATTTTATGTTGCTTTTATTGGTCTTGTTTCTACATGCCAACTACTTTGTAGAACATCTGATGTTTCTTAGATTTGGATTATGTGTCTTTGGCAGGAATATCCCAAGCGAAGCTATGCTCTTCACATTGCTTCCTATGAGATGGCAGATGATTTCCCTTTGCTCCATCACTGGTGATATTATCTTTGATTATTTGGTTAAGGTGGTGTCAGCCAGATGTTGCTACTGTAAAATTATGCTTTCACTGTCCTAAGTATTTGGTGGGGAGATACTTTGGAACTATGTAAATATCCTGTTTCAATTTATTCATTCATTTATTTATTTACATAGACTCTTAGTCTGTTGTTTTAGCCAGTGGAATATCATGTTACTATCAGTATTTATTTGAGTTCCCAAATTGTCCCCAAGTTAGCTAGCAGGAGCCCCTTCAGCTCGCTTCAGTGTCTTTTAGAGACGACTCCGTTGTCTTTGGGCACTTCCATGGCACAAGATATTCTAAGCTCATCTTGTGGTTTGCCTGCCTCAGTCCTGGAACCAGCCCTTAGTCCAAGGAGCCCTAGTTCCTTTTATTATGGAGGATAGTATTTGGAGGCCAAGATCTGGACAAGTCGTTGCTATTGAATGGTTTGTGGCTCCAAGGCCAGTCGGTGGGCAGAGCCACTTGTGTATGTATGTAATATATGCAAGCATGTGTGTGTGTCCATCTCTCTCTATACGTATACACATTTATAGCTGTGCATACGTGTATGTGCAGAGGGTGCCAAAAAAAATGTATACACATTTTAAGAAAGGAAAAACTATTAAAATTGTAATAATATATACCGATAACAAAAGCTGAATACAAGTCACGTTTGACTTCTGCAAGTACTCAAAGTGGTTACCATCAGCATAATTTTAATACAGTTTTTTCCTTTCCTAAAATGTGTCTACATTTTTTTGGTACCCTCTATATATATACATATGCACACATATATACATACACACGTGCACGCACATAATACACATACATATGCATGCATACATAATATACATATACATTCATACATGTGTACACATACATATACATACATGCACACATACATATACACACACAGGTGTGTATATATACATATATATGGAAACTCATGGGTTCACACAGGTACATACAATTCTAATCCAACACAGGATTCTCTCCGGTTTTCTCTCAGCTCATATTTGTCTTGGCCTTTTGGACAATGAGAAACTTGGCTTTCATCATTCTTAATGTATTTGGTATAAGATGAATATTCTATAAGTGACCAATCTTCTGTTTCCCCCTTCCTTGTGTAGATTTTCTTACCCTGTTTGGGCTCTGAGACTTAGATCCAAAGTGGCCAGTATCCAAAGACAGACTTGCAGAAAACTTTCTTCTTGGCACTTTGGCCCATGTCCTGCCCAATCTGTTTCCAGAAGTTTGTCATTTGGAAAAATTCAAAATGCAAGCAAAGACTTTTTCCTTAAAGCTGTTCCTTGGAGCATCATTTATAATAAGGGAAGCTGAAAACAACCTCATGTGTATCTAATAAATGAAGTTGTTAAATGATAAACTGCAAGGCCCATTATGATGAGAAAATGTTGATGTTATAAGTGAAAAAAGTAGATTATGAAATTATTTGTTTAATCATCTGAATTATTAAAAACAAAAAAGGAAAAATAGAAAAGAAAAACACCAAAATGTTAGCAAAAGTTTGTTTTGGGAGTAGAATTTTTTTTTTAATGTTTTTAGTTTTTTTCCTTCAAATTTTTACCACAGCAGGTATTATTTTTATATAGCTTTAAGGGCTTATATCTTGTAATAGCTATTATAGTTAGGTAGGTTTAGTCATGAACCCAGCTTTGGCACATGAACCACATGAACCCAGCGTGCAGCTTTGAGAAAGTTACCTAACCTCTCTGAGCTTCAGAAAGTAATAACTCCCTTTATACCCTTATAGAGTTGTTGTAAGGATTAGATCATGAAAAGCCAATGCATCTAACACATTCTCTACAGTACTGGGAATATAGTGTTTTCATTCATTGAAATTATTATTCTCTATTACTGACATCATTATTAAAATTAATATAGGAATACCCTTAAAGGAGTTTATACATTGTGGTAAACTCTAGTGTGGTGAGACGGAAACACGGAAACCTTGTCCAAATCATACATGCTGTTTTCTTTGTGTTTGCCAAATTATCTATGGACATATAGCCATAAAGAAAGTTGATATAACTTTATTAAAAATATTTTAAAGTCCACTCAATACATTATAATACATCTTGCCATTTGGAACTTCTCTGAATAATGGAACCAGATTCTAGTTGTCTTACATTGTGCTTTGAGAACATTTCATGATGAGGATTTTCATTTTCAGTGCTTGTAGTGAGAACGAGGAAGGAAATTTTAGGCATTGCTTTTTAATGGGTACCAGGAAAGAGAATCAGAAAACCTCAGGCCTAGACTTCCAGTGTTTAAGACGAGGAAACCTAAGGCCTAAGCACTTTGAAGGTTATTCTGCTGGTTTATGGCAGAGTCAGCACTAATGCCTGAATCTTTTAAATTGTCTCTCCTTACCCACTATTACACCAGGCATCATGATCTCAGATGACGCCAGAGTGGGACAGGTAACTCCGGTGGCTCAGTGTAACACCGCAGGGAGTGGGCGGGCCATGGCAGTCCACAGTGCTTGCCCCTGTGTAGCCCTGCTCAAGGGGAATGCAGTCTAAGTGTTGCCAACACATTTAGTTTTTCAGATGAATCTGCAAATCCACATTTTACGTAACTCTTACGGAATTTTAAATGTTGGCAACCAAATGACGTTCTTTGAAAATGCCTTGTGGACCAAGGAACCTGTACCCCTAGGTCTTATCCAGCCCTTAGGCCACCGCTGGGTCATCATTTTGACTCAGTCTCTTTTATGAGTTTGTCTATATGGAATCTCTTGTGAAACATCTTAATGTTCCCCCAAATTACAGTGGATCAGCATTTTTTCCCCCATTTAATCGACATTGAGTCTTTGCTATGTGCTAACTGCTTCATCCCCTTCTGTTAGTAAACATCTCTGAGAATAACCATCTGAGAAGGAAAAACACATTCACCCTTCTCATTTAATTCAGCCACTTTGTCACCTGTCTGTAATGTCAAGTTTAATGGCAAACCTGATTCTGAATAAGTGCAGCTCATAAGTGGAGATGACTGAAGCGTAAAGGCTGTTGCATATGAGGTCCAAGGCGCTGAGGGAGCCTGGGAAGAAGTTGTGTAGCGCAGGTGGCACTTACGCTGCCTCTTGGGGAAAACATTCTTAACTCAAGAGGAAAGGACGAGAGCTGCAGGAGAATATATAAAGAAGGGTGTGTGTCCGGGTAATGGGCAGCAAAAGATCCCTCTGGGAATCTAGCTGGTGGGTGGGAACAAAGGCCGGGAATATTTCATTTGATAGGCAGTGAAATGAGGAGCATGCAGTCTGTCTGCCTTCCCTCTGGTGCTGGGCTGTTTCTGTTACCTGCCTGGTCAAATAAAGCTGTGGTGATTTTTGCTGGTACTTAATGTTTTTGTTTAAGACCTTAAATTATTATGAAAATGAACTTCTTGAGTTAGGCTGGAATGAGTTTGACTTGAAGAAACAAAAGATATTCAACAAATGAAAGACCTGAAAATGGAAGAGTCTGAGTGAGAAGTGAACGGGCTCCGCTCAGGCACTGGCCGGAAGGAGGGAGGGCGACAGCAGGTTGGGCCAGGTGAGACTTGAAGGGACCACGAAAGCATTCATGGATCCTGCGATCTAATTCAGATGGATTTCTTCTTTGCAGAATGTGCACATCTTACCACAGACAGTTCTTTACATGGCTGATTCGGAAACTTTCATGAGCCTGGAAGAGTGTCGTGGCCACAAGAGAGGTGAATAGCGAAAGAAAACGTGTGGGTTTTTTTTTTTGTTGTTTACTTGTGTACCTTCTGTTTGGAGTTAAGTGTGTCCTAGTCCTGAGACTGACTTTCCACGGCCTCGGCCCACCCCTGTGGAACGCATGACTGGATGGTCTTTGAATCTGGAAGTGCAAGTGAAACAAATTCTTTAGAAATGTGTTCTTCTCATTTTGAAATACTTTAATCTTCTGGGCACTTCTTTTGATTACTAAAACAGGATTTGTATCTTTGGCTGTTCTAGCCTTTTACTGTGTTGGATGATGGCGACCCATTTACCAAAGTCATGTGTAGCTATTGTGCGTTCTCAGCTTGCTGAGAGAAGCAGCAGCTGCGGGGTCCCCAGGGGCCACGCTGTGACCCAGACGCAGACAACGGATTGCCATTGTCCTCTTTGAATCCAGTGACTGTTTATGTAGAGTCATGTGCTTTATAGTCAGCTGAACTGAAAGTTACAAGAGCAAGTCTAAAATTTAGCTGCTACCACTGTGTGACGCCATTGGAGCAAAAGCTGACTGTGAACAAAGCGGAAAGGCAGCATGGTGACACTAAAGGTCTGATTTAGAATTTCAATTAAAACGGGCCCAGAACGGGAACGCATGTGTTCTCATTCAATTCTTAGACTTCCTTAGAAAGCGTTCTGGTGTAAAATGACTTAAGCCTACTTCCGTATTTGCCTTTTCTCATCCACACCATCAGATTGGCCCTTCAGCGGATGACATTTAATTCTTCTGCTACTCTTCTTACAGCAAGGAAAAGGACAACCATGGAGACAGCCTTTGCCCTCGAGAAGCTATTCCCGAAACAGTGCCAAGTCCTGGGGGTCGTGACTCCAGGAATCGTAGGTGAGAGGAAATGCCAACTTGGTGACTTCTGCCTGGCATCACTGTGGGATCCTGTTATGGTGAATTCCTTGTAGCTTGAACGCACATTTATATTTCTGGCCATCCACAATGCAGTGAAGTCGGTCGTGCTAAGCATGGTATTAGATTTGACTTCCCCTACTGTAGCTTAGATTATTGTGTGTGGCTGATACTCACATCTCAGGGCTGTCTGCATAAACCAACGGCACTGCCGATCTTTCTAGGAGCCGTTCGTAAGAGGACAGAGAGCGTGCTCTGCCTCTCTCCAGATCAGCACTAGTGAGCGTTCTCCCTTCATCCCTCAGCCAGCATTGTGTCTGGGGGTCAGGGTGAAGGGCTGTGGTTGGGAGCTGGGGGCGGCCCTGCTAGGAAACTTGTCTCTGCTTGGCTCCCACTGCTCGGGGCTGACAATAAGCAGGGCCCTTCCCACGTTTGCTACCTTGAACTTTTGCTGGTTTTCCTTATTTTTTTTTCTTCTATAGCTAGTGGGGGACAGACGCTGTATTGAGGTGTCACGGTGCGGTGGTTCAGACACTTGGCTAGGAATCCAGCTGTACCACTAAGTACCTGCATGGCTGCGCCAGTCGCCTCGTGTCACGGGGCTTTAGCCCCATCTGTGATGTGGGGTGGTTGGCAGTGCCTTCCTGGGAGGGCTGTGACAAGGTCACACATGGCAGCACTCAGAGCAGACGCAGTAGGTGACTTTGCAGGGCTCCTCCATGACTGGCATTCCTAACACTCAGGTGGCACTATTGATCGGGTGTTAAGAGCCTTGTACAGTGAAGTAGAGGAGACTGGGTATTTCACATGAGGAGACGTAAATGTGTGTCTGTGGGACTGTCCCCTCCCGCAGCAGCTCCTGACCTGCTTCCATTTTGTGGGCTTAAAACAGTGAGAGCAGTGACCAGGCTTTCTGTTTAACCTCTGAATTTTCCCTGAATGAGTGATCTCGTTTCTACTATCGCTGTGTAGTTCCTAACAAATGTTTCTGGGGAATCACAGCTTTCCTTTCTCATAACATTTTCTCACGCCTCCCCACTGTACCCACCGTGGCTTCCTCAAGGCATGACCAAGTTTCTCCTTTTAAAATTTGAGCTGGGGCAGGAGAGGGTGACCTGGGTGACATTCCTGGCTCCAGGGCCCCACTGTGCGGGAAGTCTCCCTGAAGCCTTCCTTTGGTGCTTGCCTTATATACAGAGGGTGCCAAAAACATGTGCACACATTTTAAGAAAGGAAAGCTGTATTCAAATTGTAATACTCAATATATACCAATAACAAAAGATGAATACAAGTCACGTATGACTTCTGCAATTACAAGAGGCACTCAAAGTGGTTCCCATCAGCATCCAGACACTTCTGATGACGGCGAACTACTGCTGGAGCAACGCTGACCAGAGTGTCCACATGTAGACATTTTTTTGGCACCCCCCCCACCCAGTGTCTAAATAGTTCTGACTGCGCATCTGTTTTCCCCAAGTTCTCTTGTGAGCTTGATGTTGGTAGTATCTTCTGACTCCCTTTAGTCTGGACTTGTCCTCCTGTGTTTTCTTGGACCCATTCCTCACCCTTCTTTAAGTGCCCATCTTCCTTCTTTAGGCTGGAATAATGTCAAGTTTGAGAAAATTTGTTCATTCTTACATATGTAGAGGCGATTTTCTTAATTGAGGTAAATTACAGTGAATGCACAATCTTAATTGTACAGTTTAATGAGTTTTGACAAATGTATACCTTCATAACCAGCGCACCAGTGAAGATGTAGGTCTGTCACCCCCAGGAGTTTTCCTTGCCGTTCCTATCCGTCCATACTTGCCATAGGAATCCCTGGTTCTGACTTCTGGGGCCATAGCCTCGTTCTGCCTGTTGAATGTCATAAAAGTAGGATCATATGGTATAAACTCTTTATGTCTTAGCTCATTCAATATAAATTTTGTTTTAAAGAACGTGTATTTTTGATATTCACTTATGTTATTGTGTGTATGAAGAATTCATTTTTTCAAGAATAGTATTCTGTTAGATAACTAGACTATGACTCGTTTTTCCGTTCGCTTTTGATGGAAATTTGTGTTGTTTCAAGCTCCTGGCTATTATAAATGAGCTGTTACAAATGAAGCTGTTGTGAATGCTGAAGGCTTGTGGACATAGGTTCATTCTTTTTGGGCATTGCTGGGTCTGAGGGTTGCTGTGTATTTAACTTTATAAGAAACTGCCAGACAGTTTTCCGCAGTTGTACCATTTTATACTCACCAGCAATGACTGAGGATTCCACTTGCTCCATATCCTGAACCTTAGTGTCATGAGTCTTTAACTTAAGCCATTCTAGGGGGTGTGAAGAGACTTCTTGTGGAACTTTTACTTTGAATTGTTCTCTGACCAGCTGTGGTGGGCACCTGTTCCCTTGTGTATTGGCTGTTTGATATCTGCTTGTGTGAAGGATCCAAGTCTTTCACAGACTTTTTTTTATTGGACCGACTTTTTTTTCTTATTACTGAGTTGGCAGGCTCAGTAGAAGTTGAAAGAAGAATAGTAAAATAAACTCCCATATACCCTTCATCTAGATTCACTAATTTTTAAAATTTTGCAACATTTGCCTTTTATGTCTTTGTTTGTAAACACACTTCTTTCTGAACCATTTAAAAGTAAATTGCAGACATCATGACCCTTGACCCTGAAAACTTAGTCAGACAGTGGCCTGTTAGCTTGTTTCTTATCTTAGTGACCTGCACTGGTCATCTAGGTGGGGCTGGGTCATTTACACTGTGGCAGATTCACACCTCAGTTCCTATCGTACCTGTTCACCAAACTGCTTCACTTTTTTCCTAGTGACTCCAATGGGATCAGGTAGCAATCGACCTCAGGAAATAGAAATTGGAGAATCTGGTTTTGCTCTGTTATTCCCTCAGATTGAAGGAATAAAGATACAGCCCTTTCATTTTGTTAAGGATCCGAAGAATCTAACACTAGAAAGACGTCAGCTTGCAGAAGCAGGTAAGTTACTGTCACTTACCATTAAAGGCCCGTTGTTGCTTGGTCTTGTTTGCTAGAGAGTCCGAGCGAGATGCGCGAGCCTGGGGAGGTGAGGATCCAAACTAGTGCTGAGCAGGCTGGTGCCGCCCACTGTTGGTAGAGTCAACGGACTGTGTAAATTATTTTCCTACATTAAAACCTGAGAGAAGCAGAGATGAAAACTTTTCCATAAATAATCCGGTGATAATGAATTCGTTTGTGTTTAATTCTGAATTTTGAAGGCCTTCTTCCTCTTGAAAATGATATTTTCTTATCATTTTACCCTATTTCTGTTTTTTGAAGCTGAAACGTTTTTCTAAGCTTTTATTTTTTTTACACTAGTAATAATCATTTGCTGTAAAAACTTTTTTTTACAAGATACAGGCTAGTTCTATGTCCACTAGATAGATGGGAGGGGGCATAGTGAACTTGCTAAGTTTTAGAGAAGGTGTGCTTTACGCAGGCTGTCAGACCAGCGTTTTCTAGGACGCGTCAGAGAGGAGGCTTGGCTGCAGTAGGCAGGTCTGAGGTGACTGTGAAGAGGTGAGGGGGTGGCATAGCGTCCGGGCTCTGATGAGAAAGCTTAAGGTAGTACAATCAGCAACAAACTGGCCACTCAGACAAAGCAGTGTTTGAGCCTTTTATCCACATCTGCACAAGAACTGACTGACTGGTGTTAACTCGTTAAAAACATCACTGTTGGCATAAAAAAAGCATTCCGTGGTCCCCCTTGTTTACACATATGTGGGCCAGCCGATAGAGATAAGCCTCCATCATTTGAAATGGTTCTGGGCCCAGGGAATGAAAAATCGTGTAGCCACAAAGGGAAAATTTGTAAGTGATCGGGGAAAAAGACTGCACACTGAGACTGGCTTATATGACTGTCCGTTATGATGCACAGAAAGAGGGACAGTGGTTGGTGTTGGGGGAGGGGAAGCACAGAGGGAGGATGCCTGGGCAGCCAAGACTGGCAGCGGGGGGCAGCAGTCCCCTAGAACGGGCGGGGGGTGTGCAGGACAGAGCTCAGGCCTAGGGGAGACGTGGGGCGTTCTGGGGCCAGCACGTGCCATGGGCAGGAAGGGGCAGCTGGTAAGAGCGGCTGCAGCTGCTGCTTGGCTGCTTTCTGGCTTAGGTCGAGTTTCTTGACTTTCCTAAGTCTCTGTTGCCTCACCTGTAAAATGGAAATGACTGACAGAGTTGTGAGCATTGAATGAGACGACTTAGCAAGACACCTCACTCGCAAGCTGGGAGACAGATGGCCAGCGCCAGCCCGTGTGCCGTGGGCGGGCTTCCAGTGCATCACGGCTGATGTGTGTGCGGGTGGCCTCTGGTCCCTGGAGGAGCAGACGGGCTGCAGAAGCAGCTCAGGAAACCAGTGCAGGTCCTGTCCGGGGCCCGCGTGCCCCAGGAGTGCACACATCTTGACTGACGGTGACAATCATGATGACTGATGTTACCTGAACGTTGTACGCTGGGTACCAGTGGAGCACTTTGCAGAGCAGAAGAAATGGGGCTGTTTTTCCCTCTGGGGGCAACCCCTGTAGTGGGCGCTGCGAGAAGAGGTGTGGGCTGCCGCTGGCAGGAGGGTGGTGTGTTCAGTGGGTTCATGAAACAGAAATTCTACGGGCATTTTATTCCGCTTGTGAAAAGGTCCCGTGAGGGTAGAAAAGGTAACGGGATGCAGGTTCTGTCTCAGTGACGTTTCAGGAGGGTTTTAATGCTACCTGGGCAGGTAGGAAAAGGAGGCCTGCCATTGGCAGGTATGGGCAGGGTTCTGCAGGGGACCTGCCCGTGGAGGGAGAGCAGGTGGCATTCACACCTTCGAAGGACGGGAGGCATGTGAGCGACGACAGGCCGAGGGACGAGTAGAAACACGGGCACAGAGCCAGGTGATCACAGCACGTGGGGGCACAGCTAACTGTCCAGCTGTGCACGCAGAGGCTGTGGGGCTCGTGGGAACCGCAGGGGGGTGCAGGGAGGCCAGGTCCACGGGGACGTGCGCACGTGACAGCTGCTACTCCAAGGGGTGATCGGTGCCGTCACAGCTGTGACCCTCCGTGGTGGGGAGATGGTGGAAGTGGGGAGACCGGTCGGAGCCCCTGCCAGAGTCTAGGCAAGAAGTATACCGGGGTCCGAGGAGCAGGGAGCTGATGGGAGAACATCAGCAAATGATTAGATGTGAAAGACAAAGGAAACGGGGCGGGGGGGGGGGCTCGGTGATAATGAGGGGGGCGTGGTGCAGAGAGCAGAAAAACATCAAACCCCACGAGAGAAGCTCATTTGGCCTTTGGGTCAGTGCTTTTGCTGAAGGTCATGACCAAACATCCTCTGTCGTTTTTGTTCGGGAGTGAGTGTGGTGCGCTGGCATACTGTCCTCCGTGTTGCTGCACCTTGTCACCCCCGTGGAGGTCCTGATGGGGACACTACCTGAAGCTGGAAGCCTAGCGTGTCAGTCCACAGGAAGAGCCAAAATTTTGAGTGGTGGGAACCGTGCATTTTGTGATAAATAGTTGTTAGACTTGTCAGACCTCGGGAGAAGTGAACCCAAGTGGGGAGCATATGGCAGGTGGTCTTTACCTCCTTTCCAGATTAGGACAGAACTAGCAGGGTGGCCAAGAGACCAGGGGACAGGAAGTAGGAAGCGCCTGGTAAGTGAGCATCAGGTCGGAATACTGTGGGTTCGTGTGCTCATTAGTGAGACAGAATTGCAGTGTGGGGCTGCGGCGTGTGGTGTGAGCTGTGCAAGTCACTAGCGGCAGCATTTCCTTTTGCAAAACGTAGAAAATGAAGTGTTAGGAAAGGAAACTTGACAGTTCTCGCTGAGGCTCTCTCCGATTGTCGCTCTTGTTTCTCAGGTCTCTTAGACAACCCCGAGCTGCGTGTGGTCCTGGTGTTCGGCTATAACTGCTGTAAGGTGGGAGCCAGCAGTTACCTGCAGCGGGTCGTCAGCACCTTCAGTGACATGAATGTCGTCCTGGCTGGCGGCCAGGTGGACAACCTGGCATCGCTGACCTCTGAGAAGTATGTCTGCACGATGGGGAGTGCGCTCAGGATTTTGTGACCTGGGGTTTGTGTTTTTAAAAACAAGTATAAAGAATTGCTAGGCTAACAGTTCATTCCATTTTGCAACAGGCATAGGTTTAGGGGTTACCCAACATAACTCTGCCTGCGGTGGAATGAAATTTATGTATGTTGTCCTTTACGAACTCATGCTTAGCTGGACTCGTACTGTCCTCAGAATTGTCCACACTGTCTACTGATGTCGCCCTGGACAGCTCTGTAGTCTGTAACGCCGTGTGTCGCTCCCTGCTCTAAAGGAAAGTCGTGGTTAGACAGCGAGTCCTTATGGCGAAACTTCTTCGAGCTGCTGAGACGTGCTCGAAATCTAGACAGCAGTGCTGTTGCCTGGGCGGTTCTCCGGTCCGTTTGGCTGTAGAACCTTTCCTTCGGGGCGTGTCTCGTAGGCCTGCCTGTGTTACTTGGCACACATTTTCGGCAGTTCAGTGCTAGATCTTTCGAAAGGCTTTTTCACTCTCAAATACTGTGCATCTTTGACTTTTGTTCCTTAAGGCTTTGCTTTCAGAGATGAATTTGCTCTTCTGTCTTAGGAGCCATCACCCTCTTTCCATTTTGAATGAAAGTATGTAGTGTTTTGAGCTTGAGTTGATGAAATGAACGTAAATATCAGCTGCTTCCAAAAGCAGGAAGATGAGGCCCGGGCCCCCCAAATGTTTCCTGCAAACACCAGTGTTTGTGTCGCACTGCATTGATGCTTAGTGTGTGCATCTGAGGGCGGTGAGGTGGAGAACAGACTGATAGAGACCTGTTCTGACCCCTCCTGGGAGTCTCCACTGCTGAGGTACGGAAAGCAAACGGCTAAACTCGAGTTCCCTGGACTGTCACTGGGGAAGAAGGCAGGGAAGCCCAGTGCGTGGACTTCCAAGCAGTAGGCTAGCAGACAGGGATTTTGTGCAGAGATACACCAAATCCTCAGTTGTCTGTAGGGTATCTTCCCTCTTGCCTCATTTTCCCTGTGTCTTTGCTTTATCTTAAATTGTATACAGATAAGGCTGTGGTGATTTAACATACAACTGACCTTTGAAATGCCAGTATCTCACTCATAAGGAATCTGAGATGCCAGCCTGTTAGTATGGCTGGCTGTATAGCATGTCTTTGTCCCCCTAACATGGGGAGTGTACCCAAAAACTCCTTACCCCTTACGTGGTCTTCATACTGTGTCCATCATGAGAGAAGCCGTTGGAGGAAATCAGCGCTCAGTTTTAACGGCGTCAGACACATGCCCCCTACCCCCAGAGAAGACAGGTACGTAATTCTTTGAGGCAGGAGACTGCCAACACGTACTGCACATGGGTACCAAAGAGGAACTGCATGAAGGGAAGGAGCCGTGAGGGGCTCCAAAAGGTGGCTCCCGCCCTCGGGAATGGGTCTTGCCACCAGCTGGCCTTGTTGTCAGTCACTTGAGCTTTGGAGTCTTAGTTTCTCGTTAACCCAGTGAATCTTGTTGGTAACTGTGATAGAAACGTGAGGCACTTACTTGTTTCTCCGCCCAGGTGTTCATGTATTATGCTTGTAATTTTATTGACACTTTATATTTTTTAGTAAGGATAAAATGTTTTCTTTTTGTTTCTTTTTAATGAAATGTGTTGTAACCTTCGGACTAAGCTGAATTTCAGGCTCAAAGCGATAATCACTCACGGAGCAGCAATGTAACTGTATTTATTTATGGGCCAAGCAACACAGAGTTGAAACTCCTTATAGGTTCTTAATAAAAATACCCCCATGAGTGAATATTCATAGCTGAAAGGTGAGGTTCCAGTGAAGGAAGTGAGGGAGGGAAGGGTGCCCTTCTGCAAAACCAGGATGGGTGTCGGACATCTGTGTGGAGGGCCTCCTGCCCTGTGCCTTTGGGACTGAGCAGGTTGTGCCTTACTCCTCCACGGCTCTGCTTTCTGCATTCTCTTACAGTGGTGACTTAGCGGTTTCTTTGTCCCGCCCCCCCCCCCCCCCCCCGTGCTGGCGGGAGGGTGGGCCTGGGCTCAGCTCTCCCGCAGGGAGAGTCAGGACGACTCCCTTTTCTTGTAACTGTGACAGTTTGCTTCGTGGTAGAGCACCACTTTTCTGATTGACTTTTCCAGGAGCCCTCTGGATATTGAAGCTACTGGTGTGGTTGGCCTGTCATTCAGTGGACACCGAGTGCAGAGTGCCACAGTGCTGCTCAGCGAGGACGTGAGTGACGAGAAGACCGCCGAGGCTGCGATGCAGCGCCTCAAGGCAGCCAACATTCCAGAACAAAACACCATCGGCTTCATGTTCGCCTGCATCGGCAGGGGCTTCCAGTATTACAGAGCCAAAGGGAACGTGGAGGCAGACGCCTTCAGAAAGTTGTTTCCTGCTGTGCCTTTATTTGGCTTCTTTGGAAACGGAGAAATTGGGTGTGACCGCATAGTCACCGGGAACTTCATCCTGAAGAAGTGTAGCGAGGTCAAGGATGAGGACCTGTTTCACAGCTACACGACCATCATGGCGCTGGTTCATCTGGGGTCGTCCAAGTGAAGCCAGCACGGCCTTCACAGCAGAAGTGGACACGCGGAAATGACTTTGTAGGTCTGCTGTGTGGCTTTGATGCTCTAAAGATGACTTCAGGGTAGTTTTTAATACTGTAGAGGGGACAGCTCTGGATGTCATGGAGTGCAGAGCGGAGCTGAGGGCTTTGGCATCGGGCACAATCGTGACTGTCCCGCCAGATTCTTGCTGCTCACTGCGCACTTGCTGTGACCTGGCCTCTGCACAGGAGGACTGAGGAGGCGTCAGCAGTGGGTGGGAGTCCAGACGCCCGGCCTGCTCTGCCTTGTTAGGTGAGCTCTCAGCAGAATCGTGATGGCGTTTGCTCTCCCTTAATAAAGGAGGAAAATACATAGACGGCTTGAGAAATCTTTCTCTTCTTTACATTTTTACCGAGTTTTTTCAGAAGCTGTAACAAAATTATTACTGACTTTTTACTTAATTTGATAAAAATTAAAGAACTATTTTTGTTTAATACTTAGTGAAATAAATTGCCACGATTAATCATCAGTATTTTATTATTGTATAAAGAAAAAGTTTTTCTTTTTCCTCAGACTTTTACAAGACAGAAATTAACATAAGTCTTGTCTAAGCCACCTTTTTTTCCCGGTCTTTGTTACAGGATAATTTAGATTAATATTCTACCTAATAGAGTGTGAGTGGCATAGCTCGTATGTGGCACCTGTATTGTAATGCTCAGTGCTTCTAACAGGACAGTAGGAAACTTGTAAGGTAAGTGAAATCAGTGTATTAACATTCCCACTTTTCTATTTTGAATCACTTTCCTCCCACTTTTTACCTCAAAAGGTTTTTCTCTTCCTGTGCTTGTATATGATAAAAATACTTAAAAGTTTCCTTCATTTTATAGTTATCGTAAATCTTAGTTGCAGATGAAAATACTACGAAAAGTTTGATTGTCATAGAAATTATCATCAGTGACCGTTAATATTTAGCTGTTTTTATTTCGCTGTTAACTTTTCTATTATTTAGCACTGGTACCCGTTTTCAAGGAGACAGTGCCTCAAATTTTGTGTTCTTGGATACACTTACGTAGCACATAAGGAAAATACTTTGTAAATGTTCTTCGTCCCTGATATTAACCAGAGTTAGAATAGTAGAGGAAAACAGAGATTTTTAAAACTGAAAAAATTTTTTAAAACTGGGTGGGGATTGAATGTATTATTTTACTTTTTCAAATTAATATGTAAAATGTTTTGTGACTTCTCAAAGAAGAGTCTGCTGCAGAGTCGTTTCATATAATACTTGAGCTTAAACATAGGGTTCCTTTTTATAGCGAAGCCTTGGGGCTTGTTATGAGCAGTAAATTCATTTGGCCACAAGGCTATAACCTTGGTGCAGAATAGAGAGAGAAGTGGACCCATAGGAATAAGGGGCACAGTAAGTCCTCGTTTAATGTCTGTTGAAGGTTCTCGGAACTGTGGATATGACGTATAAGGAAACCAGTTTTACCATAGGCTGGTTGATACAAACAAGTTAAGTTCCTGTGGCATCTCATCAACGTCATAACAAAATGACACTAAATGCAACAATTATTCGAGGACCTGCTGTGCTGATGAAACAAGAAGTCACCCACCTGCCTCCCAGGAAGGCAGGAAGGGAATCACGATCCAACCAAAGTTAAAACGAAATCATTTACTACAATTTTGAAAGGGTTGTCTTAAACAAAAGCAAGCATTGAAGGGATAATTACTGTTTCAACTAAAAACATACCAAATGCCTAGAAACTATGGCGACTGTTGTACTCATTTGTGAAAATGGAAAGTGATCCCATGAGAACATGGACTTGAGCACAGAAAGAGAAGGAAAGGTGGTTTCTTCACACTGATCTGCCCTCTCGAGTGATACAGGATGGTTTATGTAATCAGCATATTTAAAATGATTACCTTTATGTGCTTTCAGAGCAGAATCTCTCTGCTATTTTATTTGTAAAAAGGCTGCTTCAAGGAGTACATTCCCAGCCTCTTTATCCCAGTAAACCAAACTCCTTAGGAGCCAGTAGCACCCTAAGCACGTGGAGAACAGGTGGACCCTGAGCTGCAGACCTAGAAACACACCATGTACACTGAGTTGGATCCTCTCCCAGGGCCTGTACTGATGACAGGGCCCAGGGGGCCATTTCACTACCACAGTTCCCTCGGCTTAAACCTGGATCAGTGGCAAACACACCAACGTCTCGGCCTAGCACAGAGGCCAGATAGCAAATGTTTTGCCACTTACTAGAGATTTTACACAGTGAACATGCATATGATGTAAAATTAACTTTCACAGATCTATGCATTCTGCAACATTTTTTGAGGAAAGAAAAAATCTACTTTTGTTGTTTTATGCCCACACAGTGTAACCTAGATTAGCAGCAGCAGAAATTAAATTTTAGTGGAAACAGAAGACTAAATCCTCCTGGATGTCTGCGTTCGTTTTGCTTCAGCAGCCTTACGTGTGCCCTTTCTATATTCATGTTTGTTACCTCAGGATTCCAGGATGGTCACTGGCCCTGCAAGCATCACATCTGAGGTCAAAGCAAGAAGCGGGGTTAATCCAGGCCTGTCTGTCAGAAAAGGAGAAGCCTTCCGTGTCGTCCCCCGCAGGCTCACAGGCTAGAATTGTGTCATCTGGCTACTGCAGCAGTAAGAAAAACAGGAAAATCAAATAGTTAACTTTTCCAGTTCTTAGGGTAGAGGTCAGGGGTGGGGCTAACCAACAGGGTCTGCCCATCCTCTACGCAAGTGTGCACATACATGTGTGACACACGCATTAGATATACTCGTCTCCACTCAGGTTACGGTTAGGGTCGGGGAAGACACCCCCCCGACACACTCTCATCCAGTTACCGTGCCAAGCGGGGTCTCGGGCGGTTTTTCACCTGCTCAGTCAAGTCCGGATGGGGCAACTCTTGTCTGACCATCTACGTGGCTGAAAGATAGGTGGTCTCTAACCCACATAATGTAATGTAAAAGCTGAGTGACGCAGTAACAACTACATTGAGAAAAGGGGGCAAGAGGAAGCCCTCAGAAGTTTGCAGACTGCCACCCAAATCACATCTTCCTGGACAGAAACCACAGCTTCCCCAGCAGGCAGTCAGGTAAAGTTGTTGCAGCCTGGGGAGGACCCACTTTGTGGCTGCCGTCTGTGGCCTTGTCTGAGGTGGGCTTTGAAGGTCTGCCCTTCGCAGGAATGCAGAATGATTTCCCATACATAATATGCCTCAGACTTAATTGAGGCACAGCTTTGTGAGGCAGTGAGCACCAGGCTTGAACTTGAGGTTCCTCCACTTACTAGCTGTGATGTTGAGCCAGTCACTTAATTCCTCTGTGCCTCAACTTTCTCATCTGTGAAATGAGATAATACCTATAACTTCGAACAGAGTTATGAAAAGTACATACAAAGCACATACAAAGCTGTCATATTGTTAGCATTTAATAAACGTCAGCAACTAGGATTCTGTCAGTAAATACATGGACATGTACTTGCGAGGTCTTATAACACCCAAAATTTACTAAAATTGGAATGCTGGATCATTTTTGTTTTCAAATATACATATATATCACTGATACTCCATTTTGGCACAGGAATTTTGTTGCCAAAAGAATGATTTCCTCATAAAGTACATGCAAAATTCCAAGTATTAAGCACATAATAAAGTCACTTCATTTGAATGCCATTCATTTTTGTGAGCCTTTGAGCCCACTGGTATACTACGAATAAGACACCCAGAGGGATCATTTTTGCTAACACCCTCAGCTCTGTGATAAAATTATTTTCAGTAATGAGCATGAAATGAAACAATAATAGGAAAGAAATAGACTGAAATTATTTGTCCACTTATATACCAATATTAACATAAGTAGTATAGTCTGAAAGGGGGAGAATGTAATGGAATTAACATTTTTGGAAAAGGGGAAACAAACCTTTATTGGTCTTTTGAAATACTAAACACCACGTATTTTCTTGATTTGTTTTTGGAAGCAAACAACAAATTTCAAAGTTACAGATATTATTTGAACTGTTACAATAATAACTTCACATATGAACTAAAATTTATATTTACCAACTAAAAATAATACACCTTCAAGTTTGCACATTGTTTCACTCCTAAATTTTACACACAATGAAAACTACAAGTGGTCACATAGAATGACAACATTGAAATCAAGTTCGTTTCTTCATCCTTACAATTGCTACGCTACCGGTGTTTAGTAAGAATCTCCTCTTTAGGGCCCATCTGGGCATTAGGCCTTAAGGTATTTGGAAACGAGCAGGACAGGTTTAGGGAAAGCAGAATGGCATCTTGCGTACACCTCCGGTTCCAGTTTTCGACACCCTTCCTGAAGGATTTCTCCAACAAGAGGGAGGAAGATTGTAGTTTGGGGTGTGCGCCGTTACGTAGGACACCGCCAGGGGGCAGCACAGCTGACAAGTCGTACAGCTTTGGGGATTCGTGATTTCACGTTACCACAGAGTGCTTGCATCTCCGTTTTCCACGAACTCAGGTTTAAAAACAAAAATAAAGACACAAGTAAGCGATGTTAGCATGTAGTGGCCACATAGTCTCCTCTTCCTAGAGAGTCTTTATAAATAGCTGTTACAGAAAAAAGTCCCTGTAAGTAGCATTGCGCCTGAATCTAGAAATTAGACTGCACAGATTGCAGGTGAACGGTCCCGAAATCTGTGCAAGTTTCCAAATGCTTGGCCTGCTCCCCTAAGACGCATCGGAACGGGGTGCTTTGCAGGGGTTTTGGGCCTGAGAATCGGTCACTCAGGCCCTGACAGGTGTCTCCAGCGCACATCGAGGGGGGGTGTCCCGGGGCCGCAGGGGCGCGTCCTCAGAAGCCAGCTGAGGGCCCGCGGGGCGGCCGTCGCTCCGCCCCCGCCCCGTCCCCGTCCCCGCGCCGCGCCGCGCGACCGCGGTTTGAAGGACGGCGCCCGAGGCGCGCGCGGGGACGCGGGGCCCAGGGCGCAGGCGCCAGGGCGCAGGCGCGGGCGCGGGCTAGTCGCCGGCGCGAGGCCGCCGGGCGGACGCTGAGGGGAGCCCGGTGCGCGACGGTGGCCGGCGCCGCAGCAGAGCCAAGGGATATGTAGGTACGTGTCCGGGGCCGGGGCCGGGGCCGGGGCCGGGGCCGGTCTGAACGCTGACCTCCATCCCGCCGGCCGGGGACCTGCCTGGGCACACGCGCGGCCGCGGCTGCGGGAACCCCGCCGCTGAGGGAACCCCGCCCGCGGCTTCATGGCGGGCGGGCGACGGCACTGTCCGGGGGGTCGCGGGCGGGGGGTGGCCTCCGTCGCGGGCCGTCCCTGTCAGCCGGGCGCCCGCCGGCGGGCCGAGGGCCGCTCACACCCGGACGCCGCGCGCCGCCTCTGACGCCGCCACCTGTGGGGACCCGGAGCTCGGGGACGCGTGATGTCCCCCGGCCGCGTCCAGCCCGACACCGGGGCCGCCGCAGGCCCCGCGGGGCGCTGCTGTCTCGGGGTGGTGGCTTTCGTTCGTGTCGCGGTGGAGCCTGTGGCTGGCCGCGCGTGTCGCACGCCGAAACGCCACGGTGCGTTTGCACGCCCCACACTCGTCGCGCAAGACTGGACCTCCAGGTGTTACAGGCTCGTGAGCGTCCCACCTGCTGCACGCGAGTGCGCGCCCCAGCGCGGGCGTGAGGGAAACACGCTGAGACGGCTTCACGGCACGTGGGCGTGGGTAGGACCGTCACGGCTGCTGCAGGTGCGCGCGTCAGGACAGGCACGCGTGTCTCCCGTCTGCGCGCGGCTTCGCGCCGTCCGCAGCCACGCAGGCGGCAGCCGGGCGGCCGGAGGAGGCGGCGGGAGCGCCTGGCGGCTGCGGAGCGGGGGTCCCGGGACCGGCCTCTCACCTGCGGCGCCGCGCCACCCACGCGCGGGTTCCACGCCGACCTTCGTGGTTTCCGCTAGGAGAAACTTGTTTCACGTGGGTCCGAGAGGAGTTTTTGAGGTGGCCCCGAGCCTCCAGGAAATTGGGTCCAAGACGTGCTCGCGTTGACTTCTCCCACGCGAGCAGTTCAGTGCAAAACGCAGTGTCTTGCGCATCTACGTCTATGGCACGCGTCCCTCGCGGTTTTCATGAGCGCCTCCCCCCACTCCCCTTGCTGCGCCCCACGGCCCCCCGTCTGCCTCACTGCCAGTCACAGCACCGACGCGGTCTGTCACGGGAGTCCGTGCCGCCCGAGGCCCTCACCCGGTCTCTGCACCATTGTGGCCGTTCCTCGGGGAAGTCGGGGAGTTGGCGTGCTCGCCCGTGGACGTCTATGCAGCCCGTTTTTGCAGGTGCGTGACTCTGATGCGGGCCGTGGATGGTGCTCCACGGCCCTTGCGGTTCTTAGGGACTTAGGAACTGCTGTCGTTGCATCAGTGGGAAGTTCACCCAGGGAGGCTGCAAACTTTCCTCCTCAGGTCACATCTCTGAGATGATAGTGAGGAACGTGCAGGTACTTATACTGGATTCCTTGAACATTGTACTTCCTGGAAGTTACAGCTTTTAATTCTAAATTGATGAACAGTAGCAGGTAGGAAATGTAAGACTCCCTCGTAGATTCTATAAGCTGGTTTCTTCCCTGGGCGATATGACCCGTTTTAAAACACTACGAAATTGTTTCCATTATGCTCTTCTGCTGGCAGTGAAGCAATTTGTAGAGCGGTTTTGCCTCATGGAAAACATTGGTTCTGGAAGAACCCCTTCCCAGTGATGATGGAAATGCTGAGGTGGAGTTTTCCTGCCCTGGGCATTTCCAGTCAGATGAGTTCTGGTGTTACTGGGGAGGAAGCAGAAAGCAGCGGGAGGTGGTTTGATTTCTGGGGAGGAAACGGGGTTTCCTATGGGGAGCATCACTCTTCTTCAGTCAGAAATCTCATAATTAAAAAGCATCCAAAAGTGGACTAGTCTACGCTCTTCTATTCCAGCAGGACTTTATTTAATGCAGAGGTGAGCACCCTTTTTGGTGCAATGGTCAATTTGAGGGACGTAAAAATGTTTCTGGACTACATACTGCTTTCCCTTGAAACATGCTTGAGCTGGGAAAAGCCGTAGGGAAACTATGGATGCTTAAGCATTATCTTTTTATTCCCCTCATTGAGTGTCTTTTGTTGGAGGTAGGGGGAGAAAACAAAACTTTTCCCAGCTGCATAACTAGCATGCATTGCAGTGCCTGATGTAATGAACATTTTAATACATTGTTGAGGAAGGCACTGGCAACTGCCATACTTGTCTTTCTGTGACTGATCGTGTAAGCTACTTAGTGGTGACATGTGTTTTTTCTCCAGGTGTTTCTTAATTTGGTATTCTTTAAAATGAGTTTCTTATTCATTGTCAACAATCTTGAATCACAAAAGAAGTTAAAGCCGGCTTAAGTGAAATACTTGATTTTCAATTGTACTAGAAACTACTCAGTAGTTATCAGGGGCTGATAATTGGAGTTCCCGCAGCTCATTGAAACAGAATTTTCATCAGTATTCTGTTCTTTGCAGCCCAGGTATTTGGGAGTTTAGGCTGCAATAGGGCAGCTGCTCTCTGAGTTTGAGGCCCCAGTCATCGCATGCTTTCAACTGCTTTCTCTTGGCTGAAAACAAGTCCAGGAGGGTTATTTCATCCCTGATTCCCTCAGTCTCCCTCCCTAGTTCCAGAACTGCCAGTATGTGCAGCCAACGCAGCATATCCTTATATATGCTTATATATCCTTATATAAGGCAGCCTTCCCCATGATGGTTTCCCTTGAAAGAGTTAGAGCTTCGTATTTTACCTGAATTTGATATAGTGTTTTTAAAAAACAATTTCTGTGACACTTGCTAATTCTCCTTTAACCATGACTACTAAAATGTGTTCGTTTTGTCCTTCGAAACAAAAGAACAGGAGAAACATTGTAATCCCTCAAATAAAGAAAGTGTTCCATTGTTTTCGGCATAGTCTCCAAAGAAAAGCTTGGAAATTTCTCTGCCTCCTCTCCCTGCCCTTTCGCTGTCAGTTTCTACCTGGGACTCTATCTGCTGTCACTGCCTGTTTGATGTCCTACAAGGAACCCCTGCCCTCCCTCCTCTACTGAAACAGAACTCTTAAAGGTCACCCGTGGTTGCCTAAATCTGAATCTGTGGCCGTTTCTCAGATTTCGTTCCTGATGGCTCAGCAACGTTTGACTCTATTGACTTCTACTCCTTGAAATGCTCCCTGTCACAGCTCCTTCCTCTGTTGGCGTCCTTCCTGTTCTATCGAGAGGCGGCTGCAGAAGTGGCTGCGAGTGTGGGCTCTGCCCAGGGTTTGAATTCTGGCTCTAGCACTTGCTAATTGTGGGACTTTGAGAGCACCTCTGTGCCTTCAGTTTCCTCATCTGTAAAATGGGAAGAAGAGTAGTTGTCATAGGGCCGACGGGAAGAGGATTGAATGAGTGTGCCTAATCAAAAAGTTTTCTTTATTTATGTTTCTGAGGGATTACAGTGTTTCTCCCTGTTCTTTTGTTTCGACGCATTGTAGTCACCTTCCATCACTGTAACTTCCCATTTACACACCTTCGGAGGCTAAAAGCCCTAACTTGAGCTCCCAATTAGTTTACTTACTGCTCTGACCCTTCCCAGAGGGTGCCCCGGTCTCAGGCCACTTGCCCCACTACCTGCCCTGCCTCTCCTTCCTGCCAGAGGAGACAGTGCTGAGGGCTGTGGCTGCCAGGACACGCTGAGCCGTGTAATAAGAGGCTCGCCTGGCCACCAGCTGCAATTTAAACTTTTAAAATTGAAGTTGAATGAGGAGCAGAGGAGGGGCTGCCCGATTAAAGAAAAGTCGTGTCTGTAATCAGTTTTCAATTGTCTTGTAAATAAGGAGATGTAAGCCAGTAAAGTGGGGACAGAAACTCAGACTAGCTCACCCCTAACGGTGTCCATTCTGAATGCAACACACTCTGGGGCTGCCGTGACCATCCTTGGAGTGTCTCTACCGCCATTGTAGTTAGGAGCCCCGAATACCAGAAGGGTATTAAACCAAAAATAATATTTCCGGAGAAATCTTAGTTGGTTACCATTGGAGGAAATTATATTTGACCTGAGGAGGGTCAGCTGTCCTCACCAGAGGCAGCTTTTGATCACAGAGCTGCTCTAAGACGGCGGGTCAGGCACTTCCGGATGAAGTCAGATGATGGGCACTCTATGCTTTGGTAAAGGGCCACCGTTGCCGACCTTGGGAGAGACCTGCTTTGGCCAGAGAGCACATTTGACTTGTGTAAACTGCCTTTGAAAAGGCAAAGTGTACACAGAAGACCCTGAGGCGCTCACCAGCCAATAGTCTCGAAATAAGCCCTGAACCATTTCTGGATCAGTGAGGCAAAGGTAGATTACTCAGTCCACACACACCTGTGAGCACCTTCAACCTTCCAGACTTGGTCGCGGGAGGAAGGGGCTCCAGAGATCACGTTCTGTGCTATGGACTGAATTATGCCCCCCCCACCCCCTGAATACATATATTGATGTCGTAACCCGTTGTTGTGCGGGGTGCCAGGCGGGGTCTCAGCTCCTGCTCCCCACAAGAGAACGCAGGATATGGTGAGGCCAAAAAGGAACACCCACGGAGCCATAGGTAGGGGAGTCATACCACTATATTCTCGCTGGCGGCACTATAGTCTCACTGGAGGCTGGAGCCACACTGTCCGCAACCCACCATCCTAACAGCAATCCATGCTTGCCAGCCCAGCCACCATCTTCTTGCTAGCCCCCATTTCCTGCTAGCGTAGCCACGGCAGTTATATCAGTAGTCAATGGCTCACTGGTTACAGCTGACGGCCATCGAATCATAGTTGATGGCCATTTACTACCTGAGCCAGCACCTGTCTATGTGAGGCCGCGAGCCTGGAAACTACTTTCTGGGGCTCTGTCCCCACACCCGTAGTGTGACCGTATTAGATGATGAGGGCTTTCGGAGGTAAGACAGGTTACATGAGGTCGTAAGCACAGGGCTCTAATCTGTTGGACTGTGGCCTTATAAGAAGAGAGAGAAAGGTTTCTTTTTCTCTCTGTCATCCCTGTGAGCACATGGTGAGAAGGCAGCTGTCTGCAAGCCAGGGAGAGAGCTCTCCCCAGACCCTGACCAAACTGGCCCGCTGGTCGGAAACTTCCCAGCCTTCAGCACTGTGAGAGGTTTCTGTTAAAGCCACCCAGTCTGTGCTGTTTTGTTTATGGCCACCCGAGGTTTGAGCTGGATGTGAGACTGGAGACTTGATTTAAACCAGATGAGTTTTTTTAAAAACACCTTAAAATTAGTCTCAATTGCTGAAATGAGGTGGTTCTTGAAAGTGTGAGTACCCAGAAAATTATGGAGTCAGTTTGAAGACAAAGATTAAAGAGAAATAATGCTATTTCTGCTTGTAACCACATTCAGGCTGTTATTACTCTTCTTTTCCGAAGATAACCTTCCAACTTTTGAAAAGAAGCATCAGAGGATTCCTCGAGTGCAGCCTGTCGAATGACAGGCCCGGGCTCAGTAGTTTAGGGAGCCCAGAATCATTGCTCTGCTGAGCCAGGCGGTGCCTTAAACTTGCAGGACAGAATGACTCACACGGAGAGCTGGCTGTACAGATGGTACTTCGTTTGTGTTCCTTGGAAGAGTCAAGCATAGATGAGTGGCGTGTGGCAGGAGGAAACCTTAGCACGTCGGGAACCCTTAATTACGCACTGTAGGCAGCTCTGGGGCTTGGTCTGTGTCAAACGATGCGGCGTTATCCAGTGACACGTTGGAGATGATCAGAGATTTAGCCGTGGCTTTCTTGACTGCAGCACGATTGGCCGGTGTCACACGGGTGGCATCCACATTTTCAACAGAGTCTGCGTTCGACCCGAGTGCTTCTGTGTGGGGGGTAAAGCTTCCTGTGCATCTGAGTTCATGGATATTTGTCACACTCTGTGGGAAGTCTGGGGCTCACAGCCAGCGACACACGTGCTTTATTTCCAGATTTTATATATAGTTTTGTTTTCATTTCTCTTTACTATTGTAGTCGGGCTAACGTTTCTCATTTGGGATGTCCCAGTTACTGCTGCTGTGGAACAAACTATCCCACAATGCAGTGCCTTAAACAACCATTCTGTCTTGCTCAGACTGGCTGGCCTGAACTTCCGGTGCTGGAGACGGATGGTTGTGGTGCAGGGAAGGCCGCCGGGCTTGTCCGTGGCGGGGATGGAGTCCACCTTTGCTTTCTGGTGGTGCCCTGACTCCTTGCTCAGACTCCGTACAACGTACTGTCTCTGATCAGCTCCCACTGGGCGGACTGGCTCTGGTGGTGAACTTGGGCGTTTTAGATACTGGATGAGAAGCTTTCTGTCTTTCTCACACACATATTAATGAGTACATTTGCGGCCTAAATTTTATGTCTTGTGAGCTTGATTAGCGTGATTTAGCTAATCATGCTAAGGTTAACTCAACCTTGAGAGGACAAAACTGGAGGCCACATGCTGACACTTAGTAGATTTGCCTGGCTGGAGCCACACGGTGCGACTTTTTGATAGACAGGCTTTGGTCTCCCAGGTGCTGTCAAGTGTTATGACTGAGCCCTTCATGGGGCATCAGGGGACATCACACTTCTCAATTCAAAATCTGGGAAATGTGTTTATTCAGCAGATTTTTTTTCTTGGCACCTGTATGTGGGGGTGAACGTAGGGGCTGGAGAGCTCCTAACTTGCCCTGTAGGGAGAGGGACCTCAGCTCCTGTGCAAGTTCCCTGGGGCTGCTGTAGCGAAGTACCACACACGGGGGGGCTTAAAACAACAGAAATTTAGCCTCCCCCAGTGCTGGGGGCCAGCGGTGTAAGACCCAGGTGTCAGCAGGGCTGCGCTCCCACCAGAGGCCCTGGGGGAGGTTCCTTCCTGCCGCTTCTGGTGGCCCCAGGTGTCCCTGGGCTTGTGACAGGCGTCACTCCCGTTTCCACCTCTGTCCTCTCACGGCTTCTCCTCTTCTGCCTCTTGGGGGTACACTGCCATTGGGTTCAGGGCCCACCCCAATCCAGGATGACCTTGTCTTTACTGATTACAAAGGCCTGTTTCTAAATAAAGTCATGTTCTGAGGTTCTGAGTGAGTTTGGGGGACACCATTCAACCTACACACCCTGAAGTTGGAAAAGGTGCTTGGGCTGCAGAGTCTTGGATTCTGCTGAATAGATGAGTCCCCTCCAGCACAGACCAGGCAGGCCCTGACTTGCAGGAGCTGCGAGGCGTACGGACGCGGGTTCTAAGCAGGGCTCCCTCTGTGCTGGCAGCAGGGAGGCACATGCTCAGTGACGCCCTCTGTCAAGAGCCCCGAAGGCACCATTCCAAACTGGGAACACTACCCGCCCCTTGGGTCTCCTGCCTCCTCTAATTGAGGTCACTCTGCAGTATTGCTCTCCGCAGACGGGACTGGTTCCCACAGCCCTGCTGCTCTCTGCTGGTGTGGCCACCTGTCCCCTGGCCCAGGGCCTTCACAGCTTTGCAGCTTCCCGTGGACACTGGGGATTGTTCCAAAGGCTCCTTTTCTCCTGTTGGGATGGGTTTCTGTTCCATGAGCTGCTCCACCAATAATCACTCTAGTTACCGTCCAACTTACTGCCACCTTGGCATTTGTGCAGAAGGGCACCAGAAGGCAGGCCCCCACACTGTGCCCACAGCTGGGACAGTACGCTCAGGCCACGCCACTGACTGGACAAGCCGCCGAGCTCCCCTTCCGTCAGGTCGCCTGCGATGCACACCGACGCTGGTTTCTCTCTGATCCTTCCTGTCTCAGGCAGAGGATACTGTGCTCTGTGCCCGGGTCACCCTCCAGGTTCCCAAGCCGCCTTCTTAGTCCTCGCCCCTCCATCCAGAGCTCGGGGGACACATTATGCAAGTTACCCCCACACATTGGCAAAAACTGCCTGTAGCCTCTCGTTCTGTGCCCGGGTCACTGACGGGGACGTAAGGCCGTCCTGGAGCAAACCATCTGAAACAGTGAGGGAAACGGACCAGCAGGCTCCAGGGTGCCTGGCTCCTGGCAGAGGACGCAGACGGACGGGGTCCTCGCCCAGGTCTGCACTGCCCTCTGTGTCTGTGTCCCTCCTCTTCTGCCTCTTACAGGGGCCCTGTCATTGGGTTCAGCCACTCGCAGACAGTGTAGACCCGGCAGGGTTCTTAACCTATCCTGAACCCAAGTTCTGTAAATTGTAAAATATCCACAAGTTGGGCCTAAAACTGTATATTTTGACAAATTATTGTGACAGTGTAGTGAAAACTTCAGCACCAGGCCGGGTACACGGTCACCACTCCATCAGCCTGCCCGCTGTGGCTGTGGGCAGAGTCCATGGCACAGGGATAGCAAGTGGCTGTCTGGTGGCTCTGTGTGCAGTCAGGAAAGTGGCCCCAACCATATGACTGTGAGAGGCCTCTCCCAAGGGCCCGTGTTTTTTCTTTGGAGCTTCCCCTGTTTTCCTGCCCTTCTCTCTTACCTCAAAGTAAGAATCTTCCTTCCTAAAACTGATGGTCTTTGTGTTCTTGATTCTGTCTTTTCCACTCTGCCCTGAGCTCCGTGGGGTCAGGGACTGTGACAGTTTCCACTCGTCGTTCTGTGCACAGTTGACATCGGGTCTGGTGGGAGCCATCAGTAGACTCTGGGAGAGGGAAGGGAGCGAGAGAGTGTCTTGCAGGGCCGGCCAGGTAGAGAGAAGGTCGTGTGGCTAGTGCTGGTTGGAGTGGAGTGTGTAATGGAGTTGTACCCTGGGTGTTGAGGGGGACAGAATCCAGCAACAGCTCAGAGGGGTGTGAAGTCATCCGCAAACACCTGCAAACAGATTTGCTATGCAAATGAGGAAGGAAGTGGGATTCTGGCCGAGGGAGGGCTTCTGTAAAGGGGTGTGATTGGAGAGCGGGGCGTCTGGGGAAGGGATGGGGCTCGGGACCCAGGTCGTGGAGGCCTTTGCGCGTTTCCCGGGGTGTATGAGCGTGTCTGGCAGGAGCCAGAAATGACTTCTAAGTAGGAAATAGTATGACAGATTTGCATTTTAAAAGACTTCTTTTGGCAACTGGAACTCTCACACATGGCTGGTGGAATTCTAAAATAGCATAGCCACTTTGCTATGTTTGGCAGAATCTTATAAAGTTAAACATACACCTGCCCTACAGTCTGGCAATTCCACTCCTAGATATTTACCTAAAATTAAAAATGTATGTCCGAGAAAGACTTCCACAAAATTTGCACGACAACTTTTTCATAAGAGCCCAAGCTGGGAGCAGTTGGATTTTCCATCAACAGGTGAATGGAAAATGAACCGTGGTTCTTACACGTCAGTGCCCCGAGCCGCGTGAATGCAAACGCCTGTGTGACTCTCCCGGACAGTGTGTCGAGCTTCTGAATGCAGACACCAGGCCTCCACGCTGGGGTGGGGGTGGGGGGTCCATTTACAGACAGTGTAAGAGCGGCCACAGCAGTCTCTGGGGCGGGAGTCAGGAGGGCCCCTGGGTGCAGGGCCGTGACTGCAGAGCCCTGGAAATGTCACGTATCTTGACCCGGGTGCTGGTTCTGTTCACACCCATCCAACTGCACACTTATGACTGTTTTACTGTGTGTGAGTCACACATCTAGTTTTTAAGTTCTGGAGGAAAAAGACCTCTTGGGAGGTGGGATGGAGAGCGCCG
Source organism: Rhinolophus sinicus (assembly GCF_036562045.2). NCBI lineage: Eukaryota > Metazoa > Chordata > Mammalia > Chiroptera > Rhinolophidae > Rhinolophus > Rhinolophus sinicus. Next base: position 16,086,718 of record NC_133762.1, read on the forward strand.
GCGCCGGGGCGTGCTCGACTTGGGCCGAGTGTGAGGACGCAGCTGGGGAATCTCCGGGCCAGGAGGTAAGCAGTGGCAGTGCGGCTGGAAGAAGCGGAGGCGTGGGTTTCCGGGTTGTTGAGGTGATGGAATTGACAAGAACGAAAGGCGAGCAGGATGTTTACTGTAGCATTTCTCACAGTGGCCAAAAAGAGCATCTGAAAATTTCCACAGGGAAATTGCTGACTAAGTTACGGAGCGTCCACACAGTAGATGCTACCCAGCCCTAGTGAAGTAAAGAAAGAATTCAGCTTTCACTGCTTGACTCGGGATTCTACAAGGTGTTGCAGAGGGGAAAGCGAAAAGCAGGTAAGGGTGAAGGATGAGTATTTTTGAGTAGAACAAACAACAGAATGTTGATCTGTAAGCTGTGATACAAGCACACAGAAAAGCGAGGGGGGATGTCCGCGGGTTGGACGCACGTCCTGCGGGACGGCAGCGGGAGGCAGGTGCTGTGGTGGGAGCGGGCAGAGGAGCAACAGGAGCCATTGGGAACATGACTGTGAGAAGCCATGTCTGTGAACTTGCGTGTGTGTGCATGAGTTAAGAAATTAGAAAAATGTGAGGTTGTATCTACTGACCAGAAAAGATGTCCATCATATATTGCTAAGTGCTGACAGCAAATTACAGAGTTGGTTTTATTTTGTTAAACACAAAGCCACATGAGTATGTGCCTGTACGTTGGCATAACTGTGAGCAAGGATTTCCACACCTGGTGTTAACACAGGGGCCTCAGGTGAGAGGCGGAGGGTCAAAGGGAGGACGGAGAGAAATTCAGCGTTTTAGACACACGCATCTTTGTGGCATTGTATGTGCTGCAGTGGGCATTTGTCTAAAACGTAGCAGTTATCTGTTGCCACAATAATCGTCTAACAAACCACCCCCAAAACTTGGTGGGCTTACAAAAAAAACTTTTCTTAACAGATGGCCGGATGAAGGGGGGACAGTGCACCTGCCAGTGAGCAGTCATTAGTTATTTGGTATTTCTAAGGAAGTTTGCAGCTTTCAAAACATTCTTTTGTGATGTTTTGTCATTCTCACCCCTTGGAATTGTAATTTCTGTCCATGCGTCTGTTGTCCATCACTAGCCCACAAGTCCCTTTAGAGTGCTATGACCACGTCTTATTTATCTTGATAATCTCAATGTGTAACGTGGTTCCTAGAACACAGAAGGTGCTAATAAATGACGACAGAATAATTTTTTTTAAATTATGTGCGACACCTTTACGAATATTTAGCTTGTGAGTCTGTGGGCATAGCTGGGTGGTTCCTCCGGTCATGACTGAGCTCAGGCACTCAGTGGTGGGCTGGGGGCGCAGCTGGTTGGTTGGCCTTGGCTGAGGTGAGGGGCCTGCGCGTTGCCCGGGGGATGTGCAAACGAGAGGGCAGGCCCAGGCAGACAGACTTGTGCTGGGCATGGCCACGGCTCTCACCAGGTGAGCTGTGCATGCTTTTCCTGTTTGCTGACATATTAGCTGGGCTTCTACAGAGAAACAGAGCCAATGGCACGTGTGTGTGTGTTTCAAGAAAAAGGCTTATATATGGAATTGGCTCACACTGCAATGGCAGCTCAGAAGTCCAGACCCAGGAGAGCACATGGTGTGAACGCGAGTCTGACGGAGAACTGCTGTCCCAGCTGAAAGGCACTGAGGCAGAACGAGAGAGTTCTGTCTTCCTCAGCCTTTTGTGGCATTCGGGCATACCACGGCTCCGATGAGGCCCCCCGACATTGGCGCGTTGGGGTGGGTGACCTAGTCCGCTGACTCAGATGTTAATCTCATCCAAAACACCCTCACAGGCACACCCAGAATAATGTTTAACCAAATAATCCTTTTATTTTATGTGTCAAGTTAGCACCTAAAATTAACCATCTCAGTTTACAATCTACTCTGACAAAGCCAGTCCCATGGCCAAGCCTAGCACCAGGTGAGCAGGCGATGAAAAATTAGGTGCTGTATTAGTCCCTTCAGGCTGCTGTGACAGCGCCACAGACCGGGTAGGCCTCTTCCACAGCACCCTTAGTTTTCACAGTCCTGGAGGCTTCTTATACAGGCACTGATCGCACCGCCCCCATGAAGCCCTCCACCCTGAGACCCTCAGATTGGGGGTTAGGTTTTCTCTGCCGCTTTTACCAGCTCTGTGAGACAGTAGGCCTGCACTTCAGATGTTCACTTACAGAGTGCCAGACCACACCTGCCTCCTGCTAGGCGTGTGCTCTGCGTGTTGTTTTGTTTGGAAAATATTTTTAAATAACAGCATGTTAAGGAATCTTGCCTTCTGAAATTCGCTGCTTGTTACAGTCGAAACCTCTGACTAAAGCAGCTACTCACTGTCCATCAGACATGCTCTTCCTCTCACCTGCCTCCCTGTGCCCTGCACTGGAGATGCCAGCTGCTGCTTCCTCACCCTCACACCTCTGCTCTAGGGCTCTGCCGCCCCTTTCCCAGGGAGGCCGCTCCCCCAGCTCAGCCCCTGGGAAACAGCCGTAAATAAAACCTCATTGATCAACTTTGGAAGATAAGATACCAATTTGTTATTTGGAAAACCAGTAAATAAAGGGGGGAAGTTAAGCATTTATCCTTCCTTTTCTATATGAACTGTACTTTAGGGAATCAAATAGTTGCTGAGGGGGAGTTTGTCTCCCTAGATCCTGATAAATGAAGGACGAAATCACAATATGACCTTTTAGCAAACGCTAATGAATTGATGGATCTCGGATGATCAAGGCTGTTAATATCAGAAAAAGAGGAAAAGGTCATTATCTGTCTCCTAATGGAGCTCACGGCAATGCCTATCGTCTTCACAAAAAAATTTTGAACCTGAGTCTACAGACTAAAATTTATAGGAAATATAGAGGACAGAGGAACATGTTAAATGACACCAAAGAGATGCAATCACCATAACCCAGAGTGTGGGAAACTTTTCTTGGACAAATGACCCAATTTTTCCAATAAATTGCATGGAGAAAATGCAATAGAGGGGTAAACCTACAGATTAAATGAGACTTAAGAGTCATGCTACATAGTCGTAATGTGTGCAAGTTGTTTGGCTCCTGATTCAGGAAACCTTTAAAAACTTACAGGACAAATGGGAAGATGTGAACAAAGCCTTGTCAATTAATAACATTAAGAAAATATTATTGACTTAGGGGTGATGCTAGTTTTGTGGTTATGCCTTTTAAAAGGAATCCTGAACCTTGGAGCTACATGTTGAAACATTTACAAATGGATGAAAGGACATCTAGGAGTTTTGGAAATAACCACGAGGGGTGGGAAAAGGACAGGAATGTAGAGAAAACAAACTGTCCACGAGCTGCTAACTCTTGAGGTTAGGTGATGGGTACCTTCAATTCTATATATTTGAAATTTCCTTTCCAAAAAGTAAAATTAAAAAGGAATTTTTTATCATTTTTATTTCTGGTTTTTGCTTATGTTTTATATTGACAATACTATATTAGTGTAGAAGTTCGTGCTTATTATTTTTAAATACAGATTTGTCATTTTTCATTTGTCTTCACTACTAAGGGTACACACAAATTTTAGAGTTTTGTGTGTTTCAGTCTTGCCTGCAAGGAGCTTCCTGTTATATCCCCAGAGAGCTGGTTTCGCGTGTAGTGTGTAAAGTTCTCACGTGGGAATACAACATGGTGAAACACCATTTCGGAAGGGCTGTTGCTCACGTGGTCTTCCATTTGTGGGGACCTCAATCCTGGCTTCATTGTTAGTTGAGGTTGGGCCATCACATGTCCCGTCTGACTACTAGGAAGTCTGTTAGCTTGAGACATTATAAAGAGAACAAAAATGATTGAGAATGATCAAATCTGTGTTGTGGAATGAAGGACTTTATCAAGTCTATGCTATAATTAACACACAATCCCAAACACTACAAATAAGAGTTCTGGTTTTGAGGGCGAGACCCTCCTTACTAAGGTAGACTAAGGTAGACTAAGGTAAAGTGAACTTTAGGTTTGGTTATGAACTGTCCATCCAGATTCTCCCAGCTGCTGTCCCCTGTCCTTTCTTGCCCCCCAAACATCCAGTGTGGGACCAGTGATCATCTGTATTAAAGCCCTTCTGATATTAGAGAGCTGTCCATCTCTTATTTCCAGCTCTTCTAAATTCAGACTTGCCCAAGATTTCTTCAAGTTTCTTTACCGTGAGCTTTCACTTTTCTTATTTACACAGAACTTAAAGGAGCTTCCCCACTTTGCAAATTTACTATCTTCCCCTCGTCCTCACCCTCAGAGCACACGTTCCTTTTGCAGGACAGACGATTGTTCCCTTTGTCTCTTGAGTTCAGCTGCCTTTGAGAGAAGAGCTTCAGGAGGGAGCCAGGTTTTATCCTGTTGATATTGTAGGAAAAGCAACTTGCAGTGGAAGTAACTTACAAAAGGGGGGCCCTTTGAGTAACCTACCTAGTAACTTGTGCAGAATCACCCAGAACCTGGGTGTGTCTCTTCATCTGTGTACGTCCTGCCGGATTGTTGCTGTTTCCCTGGAGACTTCCAGATGGAACCAGAGCACTGGTTTATAGAAAAGTATATTCTATGTATCTAGTCCAGGTTTTAAGAAGAAATCTTACACTCAGCCACCCAAATGCTTTGGAATGTGCTCAGAGTCAACAGACTGTGCATTTTAAATTTATAACATTATAAAAACAACACTACTTTCCAGGCACTATTCTAAGTGTTTATGTGAATTTTCTTATTTTGTTCCATTGTTCCCATTTTATAGTGGAGAAACTGAGGACAGAGGAGCTAAGTAACTTACCAAGGTGATGGGCTAGTGAGTTGGAGCTGGGCTCTCTGCCCCCTTCCTCACTGAGAGACCATTCAGAAGAGGGGAGGGAAGCCAGGATGGGTGGAGAGGGAATGGAAGAAAGGGATGGAAATGGGAGAAAGAAATTTGTGGGAAAATACTTGAGATTTTGGAGACAAACCTTATTGAGATTCCTAAAACTGATGCATAAAAGTACCTTAGTTTCCTTAGGCACATTTGGTGGAAAGAGCTGTGGATTAGGAATCAGCCTGGGGTCCCTGCCACCTATGTGTGACACCGAAAAGTCACTTTGTCATGCCGAGCCTGTTTCTTCATCTGTCCAAAAGAGAGAAATTGTGCCTGTTGTGAGATGACAGGGGAACCAGGGGGTCATCGTAGAATCCGTTCAGCATCGCTGTGAAGGAAATGTAAGGACTTCCTGTTTCTAGGTCAGCTTAGGCGGGCTTCGGTTTGGCATCTGCGTGTAATAAATTCCTACTCAACTCTCTGTTTTCAGGGTTCCACACCTGTGTGCCTCGTAGACCTCATGCCTGGAAATGTTGGCGTCCAGCTTCAAGACAGCTGAGCCCCGCTAGACAGCACGAAAACCCATGGCTCTGTCTGCATCTTTCACCATGAGCAGCCCCCAGTAAGTAGTATTGGGGTGTGCTCCCCGTGGGTGCTGAGGGGGGACTAGCGTCAGAAGCACCAGAGCAGGAGGCCAGGGGGCACCGGTGCCCTCGTCCTCGAGCCCACATTCAAAAGCAGAACCCCTGTTTGTTCTGAGTTGCCTCACTCACGTCACCTGGTTTGTTCGTTCAAAGAAGCAGAGGATTCTGCCTGCCATGCAGACTGTTGTGTCCGTGCCCCAGCGGGCAGGGACCACCGCACACACTTGCTTTAGCAGGAGGCCCCGGAAAACGGGAAGCATTTCAGAAGTAAACCTCCAGGCAACATAGAAAGTGCTTAAGGTGAACCAACAGAAGGAAGCGCAGGCGCTTAGAAACCCTGACAAGGTTCCTAGCGGCGGCTTCATGAGCCAGAGGCGGGCAGCGGTCACTGGTTTTGTGGCTGCATCACTGGCAAAAATACCACAAAACACCAAGACGAGCACAGCACCCCTTGTTACAGCACTGGCCGCGACCTAGGGGCTAGGGGCCTGGCTGCTGCCCCGCGGAGCGTGCGCCTGCCCTCTGCTGCCACGGCGGTGCTGCTGCCAGCCAGCCACGCCACCCGCGGGGATCCAGCAGGCAGCGCCTGGTCCTCCGTGTCTGCGGGAGCCATTGGGCAGCTCCGCCAGCCCCCGCGGGCCCAGGCCTACCTGTGGGCTCGCTGGCTGTCAGCTGGCCTGGGGGAGACTGGCCTCTGCTCAGTGTGTCTCTCCCCTTCCCCAGGGCTGGGCTGGTCACCTTCTAATGATGACATCACAGGGGCAAGAGCATGCGCCTTTTAATGCCTCTGTGTCACCCCTGCTAACATCCCATTGGCCAAAACAAGTCACGTAACCGAACACAGACTCAAGGGTTGGGAGATGCACGCCGCCTTTTCATGGCAGGCTCAGCAGGGGCCTGTGGCAAAGCGGGGTGAAGAATGGAGACATTAACACATGTTGTCCACCCTCCTGTTCCTCATTTCCAAGACCAGGGTGCAGCCTCAGTACTGAGGCTCTGAGCTGTGGGACCTGACTCCCCCCAAAGGAGGCCTTGTCTTCTGAGGCCCACGTGACCTGAAACAGTGCTGGGCCACTCTGAGCACCGGCAGGAGGCGGCAGAGCGCAGGCCAGTGAGGAGGCAGAGGTGGCCTGCTCCATGCGGCTCAGAGCCAACTCCTGTCCATCTCAGAACTCAGCCAGCCGTCCGGGAACATTAATGTTCAGTCCCCACTCCGCGGTTTCCTTGAGTTTCCAGAAGAAAGAACAAATGCAACCTAGCACCTACTTTGGGGAAACATCTGGAGGAGCTGGGTTCCCCCTATGAATACCCCCACTTTTATTCCAGCATGTTGAGAAGCCTCACATGCTGTGACGACATCCTGAGTCATTTTGTAAGTGTCCCGCAGTGATGAGTGCTGTTGTCTGTGCTTGACAGGCAGCAAAAAGCAAAGAGAATTGGGGCACGGAAGTTACTTGGTGAACTTGGGTAGTTTAGGCAGCCAACCTGCGGCGTCCCCATAAAAATCCCACGTCTGCCTCAATTGCCTGGAAGATTCAGGCAAAAGAGAAGCAGGCAGATGCAGCGCCTAACGCCTGGCTGACTGCCGCTGAGGATGCCTGGTTACGTGGAAAGCAGTGTGGAAGTTGGAGCCCCCACTCAAGTGTGGGAACTTGTCACTCCAGGGCTCCTCCCACCTGGTCCGTACTTCTCTCGTCCATATTGGACCACGAGTGAGAGGGAACGGAGCGTTTGTATCACCTCCTCGTGTTTCCGCTGGAGAGACTGAGGCTGAGAGGAGCCCCGCGGAGTTGGCATTAGAGTTGGCACCAGGGCCCCAAACTCTTTCTGGCCGCCCCCTCAGTGTTGATAGTGGCCTGTCAGTTCCCTCAGAGATTTCATTCTGACCCCTCTGCACTCAAACCAGTTTTCTGTCTCATCCTCATTATTTGGCTGGCGGGACAAGATGCAGCCCCTCTGAAGCTACTGGGCGCAATAGGGTCAAGGGTGTGTTGGAGGGACGGCAGATGGCGCCCCAAGAAGTTGAGCCAAGTGACCCCCACACGGCTGCTGGGGGTGTTCGGGTAGGACAGTTCTTAGTTGTCCCCACTCCTACTTAGGTCAGTGGTGAGCCCTTTGGTCATTGTGGCAAACACAGATGCCACCACAAGTTGCCAGATACCCCGGTGGGCTGCGAGGTGGTACTGCCCCTGTCCAGGTGCCTTGCCACGCCAGTGGACTTGTGGGTGATTGGGGGTCCTTGCGTGAGCCTAACCGTAACACGGGAGGAGACCCACCACGCAGACATTTGATGAAGTGACCCCATTTCGCACTCAACCTTCAAAGTGATGCTGTCACAGGAACAGTTCCGGTCGGGAGAGCTGGTCCCCAGGGACAGCGGCCCCTTCTGTCCTCACGGCCCCAAGGCCGCTGGGGTCTCCCCAGGTCTCTTGGTTGGCTCCAAACCACTGTCAGTACATCCAGTTGTGAACAAAAACCTGCTGTCTGTTGTGCTACAGATGTTAGAAACATCCTAAGGAAGCTTCACAAAGAAACGCAGGAGACAATTTATAGAAACAGCGACTCCAGTGCGCAGTCCAGTGACCCAGAATCACGAGCCTAAACCCATTCTTGCTGGTGGGCTGAGTTTCCATGTGGGTCTTTGCCTCCCACTGATGAAGGCCCTGCCCTGAGCCTCCTATTTTCAGATCTGAGCAGCTCTTCTTCCCATTTCCCACTTTTCCTAACCGGGGAAGAGATGGGGCGTTAGGGCCTCCGTCTGGACCCTGGGGTGGCCGACAGGGAGCATGGCGGCCCCCCAACTTGCCAGCAGCACAGCCGATTCCAGCGCGTTTTCCCTCCTTCCCGGGGAAGGGAGACTGTGCTTTGCCGGTGAGGGATGACTCCTCTGTTGCCTCCTCCCCGCGCAGGCCGGCCACGGAAGGAGGAATTTCCGAAGTTGAGGTCATCTCGCAACAAGTAGACGAGGAAACCAAGAGCATTGCTGCCGGGCAGCTGGTGAACTTGGCCTATCGGGACTTGCCCCTGGCCGCGGGCGACCTCTCCACGGCCGGCTCACAGCTCCTGTCCAATCTGGATGAGGATTACCAAAGAGAAGGGTAGGTGCCGGGGCCGCCGTTGCCCGCCTAACTCCCCGGTTTCCATGGGTCCCTCCGGCGAGGCACAGAGGTTAGAGGTGCTGGGTAAGAAGAGACCAGACGTTCACATCAGGCCTCCAAGGCCCATTTCTCCTCAGAAAACGGCTTTGGGCACAGAAATTACCTGTCACTGCTAGACAGCCTTTTCTATGAGGCATTTGCTTAGAACTCAAGAGAGTCATACAATTTGTTTAATGACGGCCGTGCTCCATCTGTGTGGCCCATCCAAGGCCTGTGTGCACCCTGGGAGTCAGGACACCCACAGGGGTCCGGGACCTGCCCAAGGTCACAGAGCCATGAGGGGGACACTCGGACTGCACTGCCCTCTGTCAGCTGGCTCTCAGGGAGGAGGCCAGAAAAAAGTGTGTGTGTGGTGACGTGCGAGTCTGTGTGGGGCCTCAGCAGCACTGGGCTGGGAGCTCGGACATGTGACGTGCTGGTCCCTGATTCAGAGGCGTGCCCCCACCTGCTGTTTAGCTTGTCGGTCAGATTGGATGCCTTCTTTCTCATTCGCCTGCTGTGTCTTACAGACCTTTCTGAAGCGAGGGTAGGGTGTCAGAGCCGGATGGCAGGGGAGCTACCCCCGCTCGACACCCTCCTTTTACACGGGGCGAGGGCGGGTGGAGCTGACAACCAGAAAAGGCAGGAGCAGTCCTAGGGTCCCACAGCAGGTCAGCCGTTCCCTACCCTGTCGCTCTTAGATACAGAAATGTAAACATTGGCCAGGAGCTTTGGAGCCCCTTCTGGGCCAGTCTTCTTTCTCAGGTGATGTAAATATTTTGGAACATGCTGGCTGCTTTGAATATGAAAACCATGGGTTGCCAGGTTATTTTAGAAGCCACCGAGAAGCCTGGGATTGGGTTAAGTTTTCAGAGCTTGGATCCCCTATGCTTGTTTCCCATGGGGGCTCCCTCTTTCCTGAGAGAAATTACGTGACAGTTGTGAAATCATACATCTTTTGCATAAGCTTCACCCCAGTGGCTTCCTCTGAAAATAGAATTTTCTCCAAGTGTTTTGCGCAGAGTCAGCGGGACATAGGGAAGAAAGGACAGGCAAGCTGGTGGGGAACAGGCTAAGGGGCACCTGGCGGTGGCAGGCTGTCCAGAGCACAGTCAGCCCCAGGGCCTCTGTAGGTGTGAAGGGGGCTGGGTCCTTGAGGCCCCTGAGCCAGGGCCAGCCACGCGCGGGCGTGCAGTCGTGCGGCCCTACTCTTGGCTGGACGCTCTGCTGCTGCCGCCTTGAAATTCTGAGTGGGTTTTGCATAAGCAGCGCCTTTCCCCAGGCTCTGCAAACCCGCAGCGGGATGGTCCTTGCCTGCACCCCGTCACCGTGTCACTGCACTCTGGTGGCCCAACGCGGTACTGGAGCCTGGTAATGCCCCCACGTGGACTCGTTTCTGAGGCTGAACCAGTGGGGCCCGTCTTCAGATTTCTAGTTGGAGGCAGAGGCGGGGAGGAGAAGTGGCAAAGCCCCCAAGGGTGCTGTTTGGGGCATAAGGCACCGTGGTGTCACCCCGGCCTGAGCCACAGGCCCCGCCCCATCGTTGCCTGTGCTTCCAAATTGGGCCTCTGCCAGGATTCTGCCTTCAGGGAGAACACAAATGAGGTGCGAGGCAGAGAGGCTCCTGGTCCGCTGTGAGCATCCAGGCGTGCCCTAGAGAGCGGCTCCTGCTGGGGTACAGGAAGGGCTTTGTCACCGGAGCTCTGGGGAGCTCACTTGGCAGCCAGAGGGCTTCCTGGAGGAAGGAAGAGCAGGCCCGGGCCGGAAGCCAGGGAAAAAGGAAGCAAAACAAGCACACTATGAGGGGGAAAAAGCCTCTCCTCACAAGGCTTCTTGGCTCTTGGGACATTTCCTGGGGTTTCCCCCAAATTTCCCCCCTGGCCTTGTCCAAGCCATGCAGAACGACAGCCTTTACAGTTCCCGTAAGGTCTCTGAAAAGCTCGGTGTAAGTCATGTCCAATCCACCTTTTCCTATTACGGGAAGTATTTCTTACGGGCAGGAATATCTTCTGCAGGAAATGAAGAGCCCTGGGACCCAGCCGCCCACCGTTCACTACTGTTGAACTAAGGATATTTCAGTGTTTTCAAGTTCTCAGAATCTGAGAGTGTTAGAGCTGGCAAAGACCGCAGAACAAAGCGTCTATTCTCAACATTCTAAGAGGACAGCAGAGTCCAGAGGGAGGAAGGGGCTTGCCCAAGGCCACACAGTCACAGTGACACGCAAAGCCCCTCTCCTGGCTCCTGATCCGGGCCAGCGCTGCTGGCTTCCACTTGTCACTGGTCTCTTCCCAACAACACACACGTGGCACACGTGACGCCCCTGATAGGCCACACTGTCCAATGCCTTTCGCTGTTTGGTGTTAAGTCCATTTCCACCTTTGTCCATGAGCCTGTGAAAAAGGCCCAGTCGCTGTAACGTGAGGGACCCCAGGCGTGGGTGAGGAGCCCCACCTTGGCCAATCCCCTTGCTGTTCCCTTGTCCTTCTGACGGACCTGCCTACGGACCACAGACCACAGAGTCTGCCGTCGGCTTCTATGCCAGGCTGCTCGGGGCTCAGGAATGAAAAGCAGACAGCGGGCAGCTTGGTGCTGATCTTTGTTCGGAGGCTGTTGATGAAAGACCAGAGACGGGGTGTGTGGCTGAAACAGCAGAAAGGTGTTTTCTCCCAGTTCTGGGGGTAGAAAGTCAGGGTCAAGGTGACAAGGGTTGGTGTCCGGTGAGAGCGCTGTCCTTGGGTTGCAGACGGCTGCCTTCGGGCTCTGTCCCCATGTGGCTTTGCCTCCTGAGCCACGCCTCTGCCTCCTCTTATGGGGCACTGGTCCTGTCATGGGGACCCCGCCCTGGCCTCCTCTAAACCTACTGCCTCCCAGAGGCCACACCCCCCAAGTCCATCACACAGAGGCATTAGGGCTTCAGCATATGGACTGGGGGCGGGGGGGCCCAAACATTCAGTCCATAGCAGCACCTCCCACTTCAGGGTGTCCACTGTCACCTCGCTTCTCAGTTATGCCTCATGGTCCTCTGTGGTCCTGATGCCCAGGGGACTGTTCCAGGTCAGGTCCACTGTCCTCAAGCCCCTGTTGCCCTCGGTAGCTGACCTTCTCCTTCCGAGAAAGTAGAGACAGTCATGGATGGACTGCACTCCCCTCCATCCTCTCTTCTAGGGCTTCCCCACTTCCTGAGCTCTGACTCCCCTCCCCACCCACCTCCTGCTGAACTTAGCTCATCAGGTACAGCCTCACCTGTGTCCTTCCTCACCCGCAGCTTTCATCCTCTCTGGTCTGCGCGTCCTCATCCCTCCTGGCTGTCACCATCTGCTCTGCCTCTGCGTGAAAGTCTCATCTGCTCCTTTTGGGGTGTCATTTCCCAAAACACACTGCTGTTACCCAGTGGGCCGAGATAGGGTGGATATTAGGCATTGTTACCCACAATGCACCGCTGCCCCTCAGAAGCCAAGTCTCCATTCATAGCCTTGGATCCAGAATTAGCTCTTTCATCCGCCTTTTGACTGTTGTTCAGTTTGGGGAAGATCTAGAATGTCTCCCTTCTCAGCCTGTTTCGTCAGTAACTCTGTCGACGTGATGCTTTCGCTCTGATGTAGTCTGACTAGTGCCCACTGTCCCAGCTTGTGTTTCCGTGTCACCAGAGCCCCTTCTGCCAGGTCCTCAGTCTTCGGCATTGCACATCACCCCCATTCAGCAGTGGGAAAGTGAGGCACAGAACTGCTTCTCAGTGACCCAGCTGTCCGCCTTTGGGAGAGGGACACTGGGTTTGCGGGAGACTAACGCACGGCAGACTCGAAGGGCTACCTTCTCTTAGCAGCCACAGTGCGTTGCAGGCATGCTGGGTTTGCAGCGTCTGCGCTCAACAAGAGACCAGTAAAGGGACAATGCAGGAGGGCCCCCGGAGCCCCACGGCCCGTAGGAGAGATGGGGTGACAGCAGCAGTGTTGAGCCAGGCAGTCCAAGGCAGGGTCGGCACCCCCTTTTACAGAGGCAACTCTGTGCCATAGAGAGAGTGTTCCCCATCTCTTAGGTGACAAGAGGGTGAAGAGGGGGTCGTGGGAGAGTCGGTGGGATAGTCTGTGTCAAAAATATAAAAGTTAAGGAAGGAAGGAAAGCTAGTCAGCCTTTCGTGGTTATTTGTATTGTAGGGCTCTGAGCTGTCTAACCCGACAGGTCAGAGCCAGACCCCCAGAAGGAGAAGCCTCGAGGAAGGGTGAGCAGACAGAAAGGGCTGTTCACACTTGGGGATGATTCCAGGAGCACATTGCTGCCTTCACAGTCAGAGGGAGATGAGGAGGCACAGGGACGAGTACGCATGTCAGGCTAGAAAAAGGTCCAACATAGCAACAGCTTTAAATAAAGACTAAGGTAATTTTAGATACACCAGCAAACAAAGGCAGGAGGCAGAGAGGAGGGGAGGGAAGGAACCTACTAAGCCGGAGCACAAAATGCCCTTCCCTCTCCCTGTATTGTATCGCTCAGAGCCACTTCCAGAAAGTCTCTGTTCCCAGCCCAGCCAGGCTTTGGCCTCACCTCCGTGCACCCGTAGCCCTGGCCTGCCTCTGTCAGCGCATTTGTGACGCTGGGCTCTGGTCTGTTCTCACATGTCTCCCATGCTGGATGCAGGCTCCCTCAGGGCAGGGCTCAGCTCCTGTAGCTGGGACAGAGGGGCTGGTGAGGAATGACGTGAATGGATGAGTGTGGGGACAGAGCCCCAGAAAGTAGTTTACAGGCTCTCAGCCTCGCGTGGGAGGGTGCTGGCTCGGGTGGTGGATGGCCGTCGGCTGTGGCTGATTGGCCGTCGGCTGTGGCTGGTTAGCCGATTGGCCACTGGTATAACTGCTGCGGCTACGGAGGAGAGCCGAAGATTGCCGAGGAGCCGAGCAGAGCCGAGGAGAGGCGAGGAGAGCGGAAGAGAGGAGAGGAACAGAGTCGAGGAGAGTGGAGGAGAGTCGTCGGTCGGTTGGCGGAAAGGCTGACGGCAGGTCGCGCGTCCGGTGGGCCCAGCCTCCAGTGAGACCATAGTGGTATGACTCCCCTACCTATGGCTCCGTGGGTGTTCCTTTTTGGCCTCACCATATCCTGCGTTCTTGTGTGGGGAGCGGGAGCAGAGACCCCGCAGGCCGTTCCGCACGACACATGGCGCAGTGAGCAGGGTCTCCCGCACAACAATGAGTGAGTGGGTGGGCGAGGCCATGTTACGATAAAGGTTAGAAGAAAAGGGAAGCCAGTTCCACTTGGGGAGAGCTGGGGGTGGGGGACTGGCCCCCAGGACCTATGTGGGGTCAAGGAAGAGCCACAGGGAGGGACCAGGCCCCTCATGCCCCAGAACTCCAGGCCGCAGTGGTGGCCGGCCCAGAACCCCCCCAAAGCCCCCCTAAAAGAAAGAAAGCCAGTCTGCCTCAGAACATGCCAACCTCAGTACGGTTGTAGCATCTTGTTAGAAGAAGGAAAAGCTTTTCGGGGTTCAAGGTTAAAAGGTAGGTTCAGTCCTGCCGTGTCCTTGCAGGGGCAAAGTCTGCAAATCCATGTGTGAAGTGTTTGTGTCATTTTTCCCCCAAGGAGAAAAGAGTTAATGAGCTTTATTACTCCATTTTCTTGATGCCAATGAGAGTTGTCTGTAATGAAGCACCTTTTTCCTCTGGCGTACCAGCTGTCCTCGGACCCAGGCTGACTCTGTGACCACACTCTACAATAGGCTCTGGCTTCTAGGAGGGTTCTTGGTGCCCCAAACAGGGAATAAAGGTTTGATTCAGATCAAAAAACTTATCTGGCAAGGACAGGCTAGCCTCTTTCCCACAGTCCAGAACCGCAAGATTTTTCATTAAGAAGGCAGGGAATTCACAGATACGTTATTTCTCGGCAAAGGAAACTCTGGTCCCCACCTCGTCCCAGGTGCACATGTGCTGCAAGGGTGACCACTAGGTGGCGGCAGAGCGCCTGTGACCACCTGGGTGGGGTGCTGAGCGCTGCCAGCAGGGGGGGGGGACACCGTTTAATCCCAAGGCCAGGCCCCCCAAGGAAAGTGAGCTGAATTTATGGGGCCTGGGGGTCCCCAGTCATCGCGTATTCCTGGGTCTGTGTGTGCTGCCGTGGCTCTTCTTGGAATTGGGTACAAGAACAAAGGGGATGCTTGACAGTGCGTTTCCTGTTGTTCTGGTTCTCCCCCAAGAGTGAGAAAGAAGCCCCACCCTCTGTGGGTGCTGGTTCGTGGTCCTCACCAGGGATATTTCTCTGTGGAGAAGTCCTGCACACGTGAGCTCATTTCCCTCTCCTGCTTTTTTTCACCCTCTCTGTGTTTTGCTTTTCAAGAGTGAGTTAGGGCCAGCAGCTCCCGGCACAGTCAGAGTTCACTGAGCAGGCTGCAGGCCCGGGGACGGTGAGGCCCTGCCACCCCGCTGCTCAGCACCCCGCAACGCGCCTGGCACTTGGGTGCGGGCGGAGCGGGTGTGGAGACGGCCGATGTTCAGGCCCCTTTCCTGCCTGCCGCCCTGTGCCTGAGCCTCACAGGAGATGAGTGTGGCAGCCGCGCGTGGGGCAGCCTGTGCTGGGGCCTTCACCCACGCTGTTTTCTATCATGTAGAGCAGCGACCCTGCAGAGGCCCCCGACACTCCCGTCGGGGACTAGGAGACAGGCTCAGACTTCAGTCAGTGCTCGGCTAAGACCAGTTGTGACCAAAACCCAACAGACAAAAGAGTCTGGCTTCTCCTCACTGTTTGTCAGCAGAGAACAAAGTTGAAGGAACTGTCTTTTAAAACTACACGGGTTAACGTTTGTAAAGTGCTCGGAGCAGCTCCTGGTTCACAGTGAGCGCCTTCTAAGTGTTTAAGTCAGGAAAATCAAAGCCCAGGTCGGTGCCCGAGGTTGGATTTGAGACGGCTCATGGCTTTCTTTGACAATATTTTAATCATCTGGCGTGAACACAGTAAAGGAAGTGAGGTGGGGCCCAGGACCGGCTGCTGACAGCTGGCATCCAGGCCACATGACACCTCAGGAGTTCAGCACCCAGGGCGAGGACCGGCTGCACACCCAGTGCCAGGGTGGGAACCTGGGGGCCAGGGGTCCTCGATGACGCATCAGTGAGGTTCAGGAGTCCAGACACGTCCTGCAACGTTACGTACAGAGTGGTGGCTTTGTGCCCTTTCAGGCAGAGGGCTGGAGTGTTCTCTGGAGGACACCTCTGCAACCCAGGGAGCCTCGGGGCCAGCAGTGCCGCCCACGGTCAGCTCCGGGCAGGCGGGCCATCCCGTGCTCTGGCCTTGCATCCCACGCGCTGCCAGATGGCTTCTGACTCACTCTAGGCCCCGCCGTCCGCTCCTTCCTTTGGGGGCTTTGGGGGCTTGAACATCTCAGTGCAGGCCTGGCAGGGCCCCCGCTGGGGACACCATGACTCCACTGCCTGTGAGCACCTTTTGGGACACCTCCAGGGTCTCCGCAGTCCCCACGCTCGAGACCCCGGCCCCTCCCCACAGGTGGCAGCCTGCCCACATAATGCATTGCTGGGTGTGGGGGACGCTGCCTGACGGCACAGCCTCCCGAGCCGCCTCCTTCAGGCCACTCCCATCGGAAATTTGCCAAAGATTGTTTCACATTCTAGGAGTACTCTCTCAAGCTTTGATCAAGACACCTAAGAAGAAAGCAGAAGCCGTCAAGGCACCCAGCCTCCCTCCCCACCCAGGACTTTTCTGCGGCCTCAGGCATGACTAGTGGAACCGCGAGGTAGATCACTGCCTACCTGCTGGGAGCTGCCATCTGCTTGTTGGATTTGGGCCTTTGGCAGCCCAGGTGGCCTCCTGGGGCGGCTCCTCCTGCCACACACAGATATGCACTTGGGAGACACCTGCCCTCTGCTGGCGGAGCCAGGGATAGCACCACCCCCAGGGCTTGGATGGTCTGGATGAAGAGACCTTCTCTGATTCCAGAGCCGTGCGGCTTTCCCTTGGGCCCATGAAGCCCCTTCAGTCATTATTTAACCACGCAGGGATATTGTGAAACTGGACGCATTCTGTTTTTCAGCTAAAACAGTCTCCTAGGAATGTCTGAGTCATTTGAATTTCAGAGAACATTTTGCTAGCAGCCTAGGATTTACAAACACCAGGCCCACCAAAAAATCTGCTTCTTCTGTCCTGGAGCCTTGGGCCACGGTCCTGCTTCAAGTTGCGGGGCCCCTGGCTGCATTCTCAGATCATGGGTAAGGAAACCCTCGACACCTAAACACACGGGCTGTTCAACATCGTACCGTCCCCGGCAAACGGCCTGCACAGATGCGTCTTTTATTTATAACTGCAAATATGCTTGGCTCAAATTTCTGGTGACAATGAAATGGCATCAGTTTTAGGGGCCACAGACAATTGGACTGGGTTTTAGAACGGATGTGGAATCGGAGCTGGGTCTCCTTTGTGACCTGGCCGTGACAGGGAGAAGGTGGCAGGACCTGGGCTGGAACCCCAGGTGAGAAGTGAGAAGGATTAAAATAGGGCCCAGCAGAGGGCAGCAGGAATGTCACCTCGTGGGGGAAGAAGGAGGGGGAGTAGGTGAGACAGCTGAATGCATCAGGGGAGGAGGTCAGCTGAGTGCTGACAGCCTAAGGGATCTTACAGTTCCAAGGGTCCTTCATGCACAAAGCAGCGCAGCTGACAGCACCTGTGGGCAGCAGCCTCTGGCTTCCCTGGGCTCCGTCCAGGGGGCGCCTGGCTGTCCCTCTGAGCTCCAGGTGGAGGCTGCTCACCGCCCCTCCTGGACACATCCAACCCCGCCTTCTTGTGGACGCTCATTCCCGGACACTGCCTCTCGCCCTGTGTCCCCCGGTTCTTCTGCTTCCTGACCAATTTGCAGCCTCCTCTAGATCCCCCTTCTGTGCGTTTAGGGTTGCCAGGTTTAGCAAATAAGAATACAGGACGCGTAGTTAAATTTGAATTTTGGACAAACAATGAATACATTTTTTAGTGTAAGTATGTCCTATATAATGTTTGGGACATACTTATGCTAGAATATTGG
This sequence comes from Rhinolophus sinicus, assembly GCF_036562045.2. Taxonomy (NCBI): domain Eukaryota; kingdom Metazoa; phylum Chordata; class Mammalia; order Chiroptera; family Rhinolophidae; genus Rhinolophus; species Rhinolophus sinicus. The sequence goes on from NC_133762.1 coordinate 16,104,326, forward strand.
TCAGTTTATCTGAGATTGAACTGGATGCCAGTGTTTTATCCGGCAGCCTGCTGAGCTCTGCGTGGTGTCAGTTTGGGGTTTACCCTGCAGCCTCTTGCTTGCAGGTTGGCCCACATGAGCCTGTGAGACAGTAGAGAGGTGATTGTGCAACAGACTTGGAAACTCACCACAGTGAGCCATGAAGGCATTCGTCAAGGGCCTTTGCACCCTGGACCCCACTCTGCTCTGTCCCCCTATTTCCTGCTTGTCCTTCATGAGGACCCTTTCTTCTTCCGGCCTGGCTGGTCTCCTTGTCCTGGGTCCCTGCTGTCAGGCCATGCAGGGCTCACATCAGCCCCCTCCCTCCTCACCCAAGTGCCTTCCTCTTTTTCCATCACCTGCGAAATCCGTCCTGGGACCAGCTTCCAGAGGCTGGGGCTGAACCCCAGTCTTTGCGTTCCCTCAGAACCGACGACAGTGCCTCTCATTCCTAGAGATCTTAGGAAACATCCAGAAAGACTTGACTTAAGGCCGTTTCCTGCCAGGTTGCTTGAAGCGCCGTGACCTTTATCCCACCTTCCAATAGCTGGGGGCTCCTTCAAGATTCGCTGGCTGGATTGTGAGGAAGAAATCTCCTTGAAGCACTCACTTTATTCCTCGGGGAGAAGGGAGCATTTCACACAGCAGAGCCCCCTCCCAGTGATGCCCTTGGGATTTTGGGGGGTGGGCACTAGCCTCCAGCAGTGCTCCCTGTGGACGGGAAGGACGGGTTGCCCAGTGTTTGCGCCGTTGACAATTTTAGCAGCAGCAGCAGTTCATGTCAGCTAGAGGGTGCTTTAGAGGTCACAGCCATTCTCGCCTTTAACCTTCAGTAGCCATAGGGGTTAGAAGGTTCTACAAAAGGGAAGCCTGAGGCCCAGAGCACTGACGTCCTGGGAGCTGCAGGCAGAGCCAGACACGTGGCCTCCCTGACTAGTGCTCTGTCTGCTCCTCCAGGACATCTGACTCCTCAGCGAGCCAGTCAGCTCTGACCTCAGCACCCCAGGCTCCTTACAGGCACCCCTTTTCCCAGGATCTTGTGTTCTAAAGGGAGTGGGTCGAATGCCCTAGGAGACCCACCCAGCTGTGAGGTTCTGTACCTCCTCCCCACTTCCAAAGCTCCTCAGCAGAGAGTTTGTCCTTGTAACCTCATCTCTACCTGTGAGGATTCAAGGTCATCTAGTCAGGGTTCCCAAAAGATGGTCCATGGCTCACTAGTCCCGCCAGGTGCTGTGTGCCGTGGTCTAGCGAGTTTGGGCAACACGGATGCCAAACCCCTTTTGGAGCACGATGGTGCAGAATAGCGTGTTAAGGGCACAGAAAGGTCCCACAGAGAAAGTTATTCACATACTTTTGTTTGCCCCAATTTTGCAAACCTTACCCAACCATGGAAACCTTTTATCAGCATTCTGGGAAACGAGCATTTCGTACCAGTGACTGAGAAACAGGGGTCTATTTCAGATCTTTCTTGTGTAGCTGAACACACTGAAAACTCCTTCCTTCCTTCCTTGCGCATCGATCAGAGGTTAGCGGGGTGTCCTCAGCGCAGAGCCTGTGAGCTTGTGAGGCTGTGCCCGTTTTCACGGCCCACTCACCATGCAGCCAGGCTCCCCACTATGCTTTACAAGGAACCCGCAAGATGTGGCCTTCACATCCTCTCTAAATGAGACTGAGGCACAGGGAGGGGTGGCATGTCGCCAGGTCAGCCTTCATACTGAGTCCAGCTCTTCACGAGCTGTGCTTCTCTTTGTGACTGTGCCCTGCGGACTCTTGCACAGGACATTTCACGGGGAAGCGTCGGGTGGGAGGCGTGCCGTGGGTTGGAGCAGGGCCGAGGCGGGATGGCCCTTCTCAGCGTCCTCTCCACTCTTGTCCCCACAGGTCCACCTGGCTGAAGCCGTGCTGTGGGAAGAGAGCGGCCGTGTGGCAGGTATTTTTGCTCAGTGCCAGTCTCAACAGTTTCCTGGTAGCCTGTGTAATATTGGTGGTGATTCTCCTGACTCTGGAACTTCTAATAGATATAAAGCTTCTCCAGTGTGAGTAGCAAGAGAGACCCATATGCAAATACATATGATGTTAGTATTCAGTGCGCATCCACCAGGGGTCCCCAACCAGCAGTGGCATCTGCCCCTGGCCCCGCCGGCCCCACCGCCCACGGGGTCACCTCCAGGGAGGACATCTGGCGGCTTCTCTCTCTGTCACCCTAGCATCAGTTTGCCGCTCTGTGCCCAATGTGGCCACGTCTGTGCCCCCAGCATTCCACGATCCAAACCTGATAAAATCAGAAATATCGGGGACCTGTGTATGCACTTTTCATTGTTGCCATTGGAATTTTCCAGGTTGGAATTTCTGTACCTTAAAGTTTCCGTTTTTCACCTTGTCATAACTAATGACAGACACGGTGACAATGAAATTCCTTGTTCTTGTGTCCAGGGGACATGGTCGGTGTCACTCACGTAGAAGGTGCCAGTTCAGAAAGCACTTTCCCGTACATCTGACCCTTGCAGCACCCCTGTGGGACAGGCAAGTCTGATGTCACCCCAGTTTTTAGACAAGGGACTTGGGAGGAGTTAGCAGCTCCCTGAGGTGAGAGGGGCAGGAGTGGGACGAACAGCCGCCAGGCCCGCAGGCGTTCATCATGGCAGCCAGTGGCTTGTCTGTGCCTCTGTCCGTCTGTCCGTCGTGGTGCCATGCCTGTCAGCGGAGGGCCCACTGCCCCCACCCTTGCACTGCACCCTGTTTGGTGCAGTGGGGGGAAGGTTAAGACTTGGCTTTGGGTGAGTGAGTGGTTCTGTACAGCCCCTGGTTCCCACATTTCCCCAACACGGAAGGTGGATTGTTCAAGTGCAGAACAGAGAGAGGAAAGTGTTGGTCCTCCCACCAGGGGTTTCCTCCTGCCGTTGGCCACCCGAGGACCGTAGGTCTAGCCCCCGAAGCCGTCAGTTGTCTTGGACCTGTTTTCTCAAGTGTCCCCAGTCCCTTTACTGCAGCCTCTGTATTCAGGGTTCCTCCTGTGTCCCACCAGCCTTCCTGACTCTAAGAGGATGACAGGAGTGCAGGGTAGCTTTTGTCTGGTCAGCCTCGCTGGTTCTGTGCAGCTGGTGGCTCCTCAGTTCCAGTGAAAGGATCTTTAGGCATAAAGTGAGCAGCAGTGGTTTTGCGCTCAGCCTGACTCCCCTTAAACTGAGCTGTGTACTTTCCCTCCCACACCCCACGCCTGCTGTTCACGAGGCCTGACCGTAGGTGTCCTTGTTTCCCTGTGGTGGGCTGTGCTCAGCGCTCGGGCTGTGGCAGGCGTTGAACAGGCCTGAGAACCCAGCCAACACTGGAATTTTCTCTAAAATTAAGTATCCAGGAGATGGATTTTAGTGGGAGATCCAATAGCAGCTCATAAAAGGCATCTTAAATTTCATAAAATGCACAGTCACAGATTTATTGCTCTTCTAAAGCAAACCGTAAAAAAGGCACAGGAATTCACTTGAGAAATTACGGGGAGAGTTTATGTTTTCAGACTCACCTGGAGGTCCTTTCAGAGTCACACAGGACTCGGCCTCGGTTCCCACTAGCATTCATGTGTGCAGAACGGAAAGTATCACGGTGTCTCCTGGCTCATCTTTTAAGGGTCAGATTGGCCCCAATGCCAGGGGACCCGTAGTTCTCCCCTCCCCACGCTCCAGGACCTGGTTTCTGCCACCGCCAGGCTTCCCCGATCAGAGCTCTGGGGGAGGCGGTGCAGCTGGACGAGCCCCCTGACGGCCCTGGGCATTTTCCTTTGGCCCCCAGGGGACTCTGAGCAGTGCTGACACGGCTGGGCTGGAGCGAGGCAGGGCAGCGTGTTCTCAGCAGCACGCCTGCGCCGCGTTTGGCCCCACCGCCCCAGATACCCTGCCAGTATCCCCTCAGGTTGTCTTCCAGGGAATTCCCTGCCACCCACTCTCCATCCAAGCCCGCCTGCCCTGTCCTGGGCCCCAGCACCCTGCTTTGGGCCGCCAGCTTCTACACTGTGTCATCCTCGCGTGGGAGGCCAGCTGTGGCTTCCGGAGCTAGTGCCTTCACTCTGAGGAGGAGGGCGGGCGGGGCTGTCAGTGCCGCCCTCCCCACCGACGCTGTGGTCTCTGGGAGGCCGTGGGGCAGACCCCAGCCGCTTGCGATCTCCCTCCAGACGCCTCTCTGGCCCTCTCTCAGCCACTCTCTGAAACACCTGCCCGACACGGCCAGCTCCGCACTCACTGTTCAGTATAAAAAGTCAGTAAGCTCCTCGCTCCCACCGGCCTCTCGGGGGGAGAGTTGTGGTGGGGTCCCCAGTAGCCCATCTTGACCTGACACGCAGCTTTTGGACCCACCCAGGTCCAAAAGCCACGCTGTCTATCTAGGCCCCTCTGGAGATCCCTTTTCAGGGAGGACAGAGCCCATCGAGGCTTAAGAGCTGAGCTGGACTCAGAGAGGAGTTGGAGGGAAGCCTGGCGTCCCCGGCCCACCTCCATCGCAGACACCCCTGAAAGGTGCCCTTGGTATTCTCTGGCCCGATGTCACCCAGATCAAAGGTTCACGTAAACATCCGGGTCCCAGAGGCTGGGTAGCCCCTGTACTGAAGCACCTGAGTCCCTGCTGCTAAGTGGGCCCTGTTACTGTGTCGTTGCAGTTTCCAGTGCATTCCAGTTTGCTGGTGTGATTCATTGGGTCAGTCTGGTCATTCTCTCCGTGTTCTTCTCAGAGGTAGGTAAAGGCTGGCCTGCGACCCTCTCTTCAGGGCAGCCCCTGTCCTGGGGACACCAAGCTTTATCCTTTAACATTCACGAGTGTCAGGCCCTCTGGGCCCCCTCCAGGCTACAGAGAGTGGGACGCAGTACAGGAGACTGGGGTCCAGTACACACAGTGAGGGACATCCTTTCAGGGAGGCCAGGCCCCAGCAGGTGACCCCTGAGCTGAATCCCAGAGAGTGAGCAGGTGTGGTCCAGGGTGGGGTGGGCCCTGGCCTGTGAGGGTGAGACTGAGTAGGACGTCATTGGGAACAGCGTGTGGTTCATGTGGCCAGTGCGGAGCAGGGGGAGACGGAGCGTGGCGGTGGGGAGAGCAGTGCGGACACACACACACACACACACACACACACACACAGCTCACAGACTCACGCATGCACAGCTCACACGCACACAGGTGACATCTGCAATCCCGGGTGTGCGTGGAGCGTGTGGGCCTGGCAGCAGTCGTGCAGCACAGGGTGTTGTCCTGCAGCCCGTGGAGTGGGCAGGCGACAGGCAAGCTGAGCTCAGACTGGGGGGCAGGTTGGGGGTGTCCCAAGCAGCTTGTGGGCGGCATAGCTCCGGAGGCGCCTCAGCCTCCCACAGAGCCTCCCCCAGCCTGCGGCCCTTTGAGGGGCTTGCCCTCCCCAGCCCCTCGTCTGCCTCACTGCAGTCCCCTCCCACCAGTGTGTGGGCTGCAGCCACATGTCCCCTTGACGCAAACCTTGGAAAGTGTGCCATGTATCTGTGGCTGCCAACAAAAATGTTTCATCAGTTGCTGAGGTTCTTCCCGCAGTCCCTCGGCTTTGGTTTTATTGGTTTTGCAGTATCAGCCAGTGTTAATTTGGCATTCCCTTCCTGTCACTGCTGGAGACAAGCCACCTGAAACAGACAAGCCCCTGAGCAGAGGAACGTCAGCCTCAGACCCCCACCCCCCGCTTCCATGCGCACCCAGCCGGGGAGGGCTGGGGCTTCCACGGGCTCAGCAGGGAGAGCTGGAGGGCTGGGAGAATGGCTGCACCCCTGACCTTGGACCTTGTCGGAGACAGTGAAGCAGTAACAGAGGGGTGATGGGGTCATGGGAGCCCTGCCTGAGCCGAGGGGCTGGTATGCAGGGACCTCCTGAGGAGGCAGGCCAGCTTCCACAGCGCTCGGGTGTCCAGGACCTGGGACTAGAGCGGTCTCATTGAGCCTCCCCCCACCCCCACCCCCAGGGTTGGGGATGTGTGAGGACTCCTCTGGTGAGAAGGCCCAGGCATGAGTGCCTCAAGGCTTCTGTCAACACCAGCTATCAGGGCCACCTCCTCCCCGGTGCCTGGTTTCGAGGGAGCCTGGCCGCGGCATTACCTGTGCCGTGTGCCCAGCACAGACCGTTGCCAAACCCCCCTGAGCCCGGGCCTTGTCCTACAGCAGCAGCCACCCTGACGTGCTGGATCGGTGAGGGCCCCTCTCCTGCCGCCGCCTCCTCCCAGGGGTCCCTGGTGAGCTCAGTCGTCAGACACAGGCGGGAGGTGGCTCTGCGTCCCCTCGATGCCTGAGCAGGTGTCACGACAGGGAGCCAGTTTGGTCACTGAGTTGCTGCATGGCCTTGGGCGAGTCATTGCCCATCCCTGTGCCGTGGCTTGCCCAGCTTCACAGGAGGGAATTGGGCCTGTCCTGGGGGCCGCCTTGGTGACAGTGAATGGCTGTGAGTTACTGTGAGTCCGGGGAAGGTGACCGGGGTCGTGCAGGACCACCTGTAATGTCCTCGGGCTGAGGAAACCCTCCGGGAGGCAGCGGCATTGGAGTGAGTTGCTGAGGTTAGGGTTAGTTACTTGTGCCCGCTTTTGTGAGGTCGCAGTGTGCACGGTGCCGGGCGTTAGGGGCGAAGGGGACTCAGTGTCTCCTGAGCTGTATGGGGGCCGGGCAGGTAATCACCACAAGGTACGGTGAAGTGCCGTGGAGGGTGGCGCTGTCCCAGGGGAGAGGCCCTGCGGCCGGGGAGTGTGGCCGAGCTCCCTGGAGGTGACATTGGAGCCAGGGCAGGAGGACAGGAAGGCCTTCAGCAGGTGGGGGCGGGGGGTGCCCTGCTGGGCAGCGCACAGGCCAAGCTGCGGCGACAAGGAAAGCACCACACAGCACAGGCAGCGTTCAGGTCTGGTGGGTACGCAGGTGACCCCGGCCTGGTGGCCTGGCCTGGCGGGGACCCAGCATGCTGCCATCGTGCTGCCCAGCCCCCCGACTTAGGAGCAGCTCAGCACCACAGCTGTGCACCCACAGCCTAGGGTTTGGGGAGAGGAAAGGAGGAGCAGCTGTGCTGCAGCTCACGAGTCCTCGGCCAGCGGCCAGCGGCCAGCGCATGGCCCCTGCTGGACGCAGGGAAGGCGGCGACGCGGCGTGTCTGGCTGGGTGGCCGTGCCACAGCCCAGCAACTGTATGAGAAGGGAAGAGAGATGGGAGAGGGGTCACGGACAGGCTGTCACATGCAGTGTCAAGGCAAAAGGAGACAGAGCTTGCGTGTTTGTATTTGCGAGTGGTTTGTGGTGCGACTGGTGCACATGACCCTGGAGAGGGAGGCCGGGTCTGAGCTTCCTTCCGGGGCCTTTGGAGCATCTTCCGTACGTCCTGGGCGCATTGAGGGTATGGAGTGAGGGGCTGGCACGATGGTGGGCACTCGGGTGGGGACGGCACCGAGGGTGGTGAGGACGGTGCCCCGTATTGGCCAGGACACCGAGTTCCGGAGGCCCCCGTGGGGGCGGGGGTGGAGCAGTAACTGGAACTTCCTGTCTCGTCCTCTCCTCAGACCGTCCTCCGGATTGTGGTGCTTGGCGTCTGGGATTACATCGAGAACAAAATAGAGGTAAAGACCAGTGCCCGCCCCCCGGACGCTGGGAGCTGCTGCCATCCCACCCATCGCAGGCTGGGGGCCGGCCCAGAAGGACGCTCAGTCCCCCAGTGGACGCAGGGGTGTCCAGTGTGGGGGGGTGGGGAGCACAGGCTGAGGAAGTGCCCAGACATCTGCGTGACCCCCGCGAAGTTCTGCAGGGTTTTAACTTACTCTTGAATCGTCTGGGAAGCTGTGAAGTATGTTTGAAAGCACGGAAGTGCTCTCTGCGGTGGCCCCGTGGTCAGAGGGCTGAGCGGAGCGCTGAGCGCTTCTCACGTTTCTCAGAGCGGACAGGGAGGCGGCTCATAACACAGGCCCAGCTGCCAGCCCCGCGGCCCACCCCCACCTCAACTCCCACGTGTTGTCAGCTTCCAGCTGGGAGCAGAGGGCCTGCCCTGAGGTGTGGCAAAGGCCAGCCTGGAGCAGCAGATGGCAGGTCAGGGCCCAGGCCCAACGTCACAGGCTGGACCTGTCCCCTGCCTCCCCCCCAATACTCCCCGTGGATAGAGACAAGCTGAGACTCTGCTCTCCTGCTTCCTACCCCAGGGAAGGGCCCCGCCCTAGAAGAAGAGGGACGAGACCTGCCGGAAAGTGCTCAGGAGCACATTTGAGGAGGGCGGGGGGCGGGGGGGAGCAGCGGGGGGGGGGGGGCCTCGTGACAGGCACACAGGAGGCAGAGGTGGCCAGCATCAGCTGCTCTGCCTCACATGGTCCTGGTTGGGGACATTCAGCCCGGCCCTGGGCACTGAGGTGCACTCTCTGTCCCAGGTGTTTGATGGCGCTATAATCACTCTGTCCTTGGCCCCGATGGTGGCATCCACTGTGGCCAACGGGCCCAGAAGTCCCTGGGACGCCATCAGCCTCCTCATCGTGCTGCGGATCTGGCGGGTGAAAAGGGTGATTGATGGTAAGTGGCCGGAAGGAGTCAGTGGAGAGGCCTGGTGACAGGTGTCAGCTCCAGATACCGGGGCTCTCAACTGAGGGGTGAGTTTCGGGGTTACCCAGCCAGCACTGGGGAGGCCAGTGCAGACTCAGGCATGGAGAGAACCAAGCCCATGGCTGCTCATTCAGTGTCAAGTGTCCAGGAACCGCTCACACACTGCCCAGATGCCACATGCAAACACGAGGTCAGAGGTCACGCATGAGTCCATTGTGACCACCATTGGCCTGTGTGGCACCCCTTCCCCCAGGAGCTGGTAGCAGGGCCTGCCGCCTGGAAAAGTAGGTCTTCACGGCTGAGTGCTCTGATTCCCAACCACCACCTGCAGACTCCCCGGCTTTGTCTAGGTCACCGGTCATGTATTGCTCCCTGCAGGGTCCGTCTCACCTGTGTCCACCAAGGACAAGCTGGGTGCCCCCAAGTCTGTCAACCTGAAAACAGCCAGGGTCTGTGGGAGCTGCTGGCACAGGTGGCGTTCAGCTCTGGCTTCCTTTAGCTCAAGTCACGTAGGCCCCCATTTCTGGTCCCACTCCTACAGCTCTGGTCACACAGGCCCCCATTTCCGGTCCAAAACCACCCGTGGCCCAGGGAGGCTGCTCCGGTGCCAGCATCACAACACGCTTCAGCCAGTAGGAAGAGGGAGGGAGGCAGAAGGCAGGTCACAGGAAGACTCAGCCACCTTTTCTTTTAAACATTGTTACGTAGTTCACACACCACAAAACACCCATTTAAAATGCACAACTGAATGGTGTTTAATAAATTTATAGACTTGTGTGAATATCACCCCAAACTTAGTTTAGAGCATTTACGTGACTCCTGAAAAACACCCCACACCCAGTGGCCAGCAGCTCCCACTGCCCCCTCAGCCCTGGTCGACCCTGAGTGTCCTGTGTCTGATAGCCGTTTCCTGCCAGTGGGGTCCGGTGCTCTGGGAACCCCTTCACTCGGCGTGTGGGAGGGTGGCCGTGCTGCAGACAGGTCAGTGTGGGGCCGTGCTCCGCTGTGCGACACGCCACATTGCCTGGCCCGATCGTCAGTGCACGTTTCGGTTGTTTGCGTGTTGGCTGCTGTGAACTCTGGTGTCCAGGTTCCTGTGTGGACGTGTGTTTGCATCTCTTACGTTCCTGGCAGTGCCATTGCTGGGCTATGTGGTCACCGTTAGTTTCACATTTTGGGGCACTGCCAGACTGTTGTCCAAAGTGGCTGTGGCATTTTCCATGCCTAGGGCCAGTGTGAGGATCCTGGCGCTCCCTGCTGCCCTCTGAGGAGGCTTCTGGAAGCTCCTGCATGACACCCTAGTGTGATCTTGTGGCTGCAGTAGAGATTGGAAAGCAGAGTCCTTGTCCCAGGCAGCTGTGCACCAGCCGATTGAGGGTCCGTCACTGTGGGCAGGAGGCAGGCAGATATTCCCTTGGGTACTGTGGGTGGGAAGACGAGCCCTCTCCCGCCTTCTGGGTGCTCTCAGGCCCCCAGCCCTGCCCCCAGGTCCTCCCAGAGTGTACGTGGGCCTGGGCCTGCCGCTGGCCGACCCGTCCCCACCCTCGCTCTTCACGGGGCTGCTCTGTCTTCTAGCGTACGTGCTGCCTGTGAAGGTGGAGATGGGAATGCTCATCCAGCAGTACGAGAAGGCCAAGGTCATCCAAGACGAGCAGCTGGAGAGGCTGACGCAGATCTGCCAGGAGCAAGGGGTAAGACGTGGCAACTTCTGCTTCTGCCCACTTCTGTCCAGGGCTGAGGACACTGCTGGTACCGGAGGCCACAGGGGCCCCGAGGTCAGGGAGCCCCTCCAGTCCCTTGAGGGACACAAAGGGAACCTGAGGCCTAGAGGGGGAAATGCGTCGCTAGGGTCACTCTTGCCCAGCCAGGCATGACTCAGCCCCGACACCCAGGCCCAGGTTGTTTTCACCACATGACCGGTCAGCTCTCGAAGCTGAACCAGCTACATTACCAACTCAGTTCATGAGCCGTGGCGCAGTGGTCTCTGAAGCAGGGGTCAGATTCTGTCTGCTGAGGCTGCTGGGCCGGTCACCGCCCAGGACCCCCGCCACTCCACTCCGAGAGGTGTTAGCATTGCCCACTGCCCTCCAGGGGCTGTGCTCTGCACACGGCGCTGGGCAGTCACGGGGGAGGGGACTGTCAGGGCCAGGCCCAGCCCCAAGCTCCATCCCCCACCTCAGCCAGGCCACGCCAGGCCCCTGCGCTCGGTGCTTTGCTGCTCCCATGTGAGTGGGGTACGTCGCCCCTGCTGCAGGTGCTTGGGGAGGGCCACCAGGGTCTCAGCAGGTGCGGACAGCGGGCCCTACAGCAGGGCTGCACTGCTCTGTGGAAAGAGCCTCCCTTTGGGGGCATGTGCTGCTACCAGCTGTGCAAGGTGGCACCCACAGAGTGGACCTGCCAGCAAAGGCGGGTGCGTGTGTGGCAGGTGAGCCATGGGTGGGCCTCTGCAGGGCTCCGGGCACCCATTCACGGCCGGGCTCCCTCCCCCCGGTGCCGCTCCCCCAGGGCAGGCCTGGCACCCCAGCCCAGCACCCCTATGTTGTGGGTCCCTTCAACCGCAACCTCTCACAGCTGCAGGCCCTGGAGTAGGTAGGAAGCCTGTGGAATGTCCCTAAAAGTGACCCTACAGGAATACGCTTGCAGTGTCATCAAAATTGTCACCTTGGAATGTCTGTGTGGACCAAATCTTTTTCCATTTTGGGAATACCTGGCCTTTCATTTCGGCACAACATGGTTTTGAGTGATGAGAGGGGTGTCAGGTACACAGCCCCCAGGAGCTCATCGCCCGTGTGTCCCGGGAAGGTCTGCATGGGGTCCTGGGCTGGGAAGACACATGTCTCTGTCGTGAGCGTTGGTGTCTGCTTCATTCTCCCCCAGGCATCTGGGCCCTTGCCATGCTTGGGGGTGGGAGGCAGCCCCCGCTGTGTGGCTGGGCAGGGGAGGGTCGTCCTGAGCAGCTGACATCAGAGCTGGGTGCCAGCAGAGGGGACAAGACGGGACAGCTGAGGCATGAGGCCACTCAGAGTGAGCAGAGGAGGAAGTGGGGGTTCAGAGGCAGGCCTGGGAGGGGCCTGGCAGTCTGAGCAGGACTTTGGGCTACATCTTGTCAGGAAAGAGGAAACTGGAGTGTTGGCAGCAAGGGCGGGGGCATTTGTTCAGATTTGAATTTGATGGATCTTTCTGGCAGCCGTTGGGGGACGATGGGAGAGGGCCAGGCTGTGGGCAGGGGGCCTGGCTAGAGAAGCTGTAGTGACCACCCGGGGCTCAGTCGGACAGTCCTGGGTGTCATCCCGGACCTGGCTGGAGCTTGCCCAGGCAGCTGTCAGTGTCCTGCTGGCAGGAGAGCGTCCTGTCTGCTCACGGCCGTCGGCCACGCGGAGGACGCGTCTGCCCTCATAGATCCCAGCCTCCCAGCCCCGTGGAGAACAAGCCAAGCGTCCGCATGGCTCATGTGCCACGTGGCTGAGAGCAAACCCAAGCCGCAACCCCCACTCCACAGCTGTACCATGGCCCCATCCTGAGCTCCCAGGAACCCCACGTTCCTGGTTCAAGTCACCCCCACATGTGGTCTTCTTCCCTGGGGGGTCTCGGCTGGAGAGACACTCCTGAGATTCTGCACAGGAAAGAGCCAATAAATAGTGACGGAGTCCCTCTAGGTAGTGACATCTGGAAAAGAGATGAACAGAAACAAACCAGTTTAATTTAAAAGCCATCTGAAAGCCTGTCACCTTAGTGAAGATGGCGAAAGGGGCCAGCCAGCTGGAATCCCAGGGGCTGCAGGGCAGGTGGAGGGGCTGGTCCGAGCAGCGGTTTTGAGGTGGGTATCACAGAGAGGTGAGACAGCTGCTCTCCGAGCACCAAGGAGTGTGTGGACGCCTCGTTTTGAGCTGTATTTTGAGACCTGGGTTGAAACTTGACTGGGCAGCCAATACCCTTAAAGAAATGAGCATGCTGGCTCCTGGAATGCCAGGGTGACCAGACCCTTGGAGAGGATAGTGCCAGGATGCTTACGGATAGGCTTTAGAGGCAGCTCAGCCACTTCCTGGCCCTGTGGCTTTGGGCACTGACGGGACCTCTGCGGGCCCTGGTTTTCCTAATCTAAAAACTGGGGATAGTGGGCCAGCCCGGTGGCTCAGGCGGTTAGAGCTCTATGTGCCTAACTCCGAAGGCTGCCGGTTCGATTCCCACATGGGCCAGTGGGCTCTCAACCACAAGGTTGCCGGTTTCAACTCCCACAAGGGATGGTGGGCTGTGCCCCCTGCAATTGGCAACGGCAACTAGACCTGGAGCTGAGCTGCGCCCTCCACAACTAAGACTGAAAGGACAACAACTTGACTTGGAAAAAAGGCCTGGAAGTACACACTGTTCCCCAATAAACTCCTGTTCCCCTTCCCCAATAAAATCTTTAAAAAAATAAAAAAAACTTGGGATAGTGATGAAATCCTTGAAGGATGGTCTTGCGATTGTGCAGCCTATAGGCCTGCACATTGCCAACAGTGACATGTGGAAGCTGACCCTTGCCCGTCCAAGCCCACATACACCCATTTCACAGATAAGAAAACTGAGGGATGAGGGATTTGTCCAGGAGCCTGCCTCTGAGGGCATTTAGAGGTGGGAATAGAGCCAGATGTCCCACCTATGAACCTTGCCTTCCCCGCTGCCGTGCTCCATGTCACTGCCTGCCCACGTCACTTCTCAGGGCTCAGTGGAAACAGTGCTCAGACGTGCCCGGAGCACAACCCCCTCACAGGCACGGACCCAGCACTGCCGCCACCCCCACCCTAGGCCATTCCACTGACCTTTGTCACACAATGCTCACTCGCTGCCTCCCTGCCAAATTCTCAGTGAAGCAGTTTCAAGCTTAATTCAGTAGCTGCCTAAGGAACTGAAATTTTCCAGAGTTCCCAGGGCATGTGTAGTGTCTCAGCGTCAGTGACAGTCACTTGCATTCAGCGCTCTCTCCCTGGCATGCATTTGTGTGTTTGCTGAGACTCCACTTCTCCTAGCTTGTTTTAAAGGTAGAGTTCGTGTTTTAGAACAGTTCTAGACTTAGAGAGAAATTGTGGAGGTAGTGCAGCGTTTCCATCCCCCCTCGCCCCCCACTTTCCCCATTATAACATCTTATGTTAGTCTCGCACGTCTGTTACAATGAATTAACTGAGGTTGGCATTTGTTAGGAGCTCATCGCACTGGTGCACAGATGGGGTCCCGAGGCCGGACGCTAGTCGCTGTCCTTCAGTGGGACAGTGGGGACTTTCTGCCCCTCTCTGTCCTGACTGCTCCAGAAGTCAGAGCTGTGTGATATGCAGCAGTTAGGGCAACGCGATGCCATTTGCTTCTACCTCATCTTCCGAAACCACTTCTGAGGTTGTTTGCCCATGCCCACCTTGTGCTCTGATTCAGAAACGTCCTGCGGGCCCGATGGGAACCACTCGAGCCCAGAAGCCTTGCACAGCCTTCAGTGCAGAGCGGTCCAGTGCGGGCTGCCGTGGGGCATCTGTTTATCTCTCCTGCTGGGTCCTGTGGGAAGGACGCAGAGAAGCACCGTTGTCCTCTAGGGTGACTTGAGGCCCAGCCCGAGGGTGGCCATGAGATGTGGGCCAGCGTTGTTCCCTGGCAGAGGAGTCGTATGTGGGCACCTTGGAGGGTGGAGGGGGCCTTCACATAGGGTGCCAGCCGGCAGAAGTCTCGCCTCAGCTCTGCCTGAATCCCTGGGGCTCCGGCTCCTCGTTGGAAACATGGAGGAAACAAGGTTGTGTCATGAGGAGTCTGTGGGCAGCAGATTAAATCAAGTGAAATGAGTCCGGCTCACTGAAGACCCTCAGCAAATAGGGGGAGAGGGAATTAAAAAGAAGTCGTTTTTGTAACGGTGGCCCTATGCAGAAGCACGTCACACCGTTTCCCCTAGTTTGACATTGATGGGCGAGGTGGGCAGGCTCCGTATCAGTGATCCCTTTACAGACGGAAAGACTGAGGCTGACGGAGCCGGTGGTGCCCAGGGTCTCACCGTTTGTCATGGAGGAGCGGGAATGGAGCTCAGGGCTCTCCTCCTCCAGAAATGGGCCGTCTGTGCAGCACGAGCAGCTCCCTCCGGCCCCTCAGGCCGTCCATGCGCAGGGTCGTGGCCCACTCGTTAGGGAACCTGGGCCCATCTGCTCCATCCATGGGCCACGCTGTGGCCCCTAAGAGGGTGCTGGTGGCAAGTCGCTCGCCTTCAAGGCTTGACCTCTGTGGCCTGAGGGCCCGCAGGCCTTTGGTCCATCAGAAACAGCAGGACAGGCTCTTCTGGTCTCTGGGGATGACACTTGATGCTGGCCCATTGCAGAGAGCCCCCTCCTTTCCTGCAGAGGCCACACGCCCCAGCTCAGCACAGTAGCCTTTGTTACCTGGATTATTCAAGATCTCCACTGTGAGATGTGGCTGTTTTTTTTTAACATGGGAAGTGATTTGTAAAATAGCCGATGGCTTTAATGACAAGCCTATTTAGCTGATAAAATTAGCCATCAGAGGAATAACTTATGTTATCCTTTTGCCATAATTTAAATTTATGGCCAACTCCCCGTCATCTTCACAGTAGATGGAAAGGGGCCAAGGTCAAATTCAGCTTCACCCTGCTCCTAAATCATTAGTTTGCAATTGTCTCCTGATTTTTATTATTACCAACAGTGATGAAAGTAATGGAAATAAACACTGGATGCCATCCCAGTGGCAGATGGGTTTGCGGCAGGGCGGTCCGTGCAGACAGCACTAATAGGATGGGAGAAAATTACTGCTGTTGCATTAGATGCCACTGAGCGTTTGGCCAAGTGTGTATTGGTCAGGCCGAGGCCGTGTGGCTCCCTGTAGGCAGCAGACTGTCCAGGGCAGAGCGGCGCTGGGGGCCTGGCCGGTGCCCCTGGGAGGGGTCCCTGTGGGCCGCGGGGCTGCCCAGCTCGTCTCGGTAGAGATGCTTAGCTAATGATGTGCGACACGTAGGGCTGTGCGTGCGCTGCTTACCTGCCACCTCACAGGGTGGCCCCTGGCCACTGGCCCGCCTGCCACTGGCCCGGAATCTTGCTTCGTTTGCTCATCCAAGCACCGTGCACCTTCCGTGCCAGAGGGCCAGGGACTCGGTGTGTCACCTGTTTTCGGCAGCTTGGTGATGGGGTGTCTCGATGTGGGCTCTTGGCATTTATGCTGCTAGGAGTCTCCGACTTTCTTGAATTTCTAGGTTGATGTTTTCCATTAGATTTGGAGAGTTCTTGGCCACAATGTCTTTATTTCTTGTCCCATTTTCATTCTCCTCCTGGGGCTTGAGCTGCAGGCGGGTGGCCTTTGATCCTATCTGACACCTCTCTTACACCCTGTTCTGTCACCTGTCCTCCCCCTCGCTTCTCTGGACGTAAGTTCGGTATCCCTAGCTGCTACTATTTCAAATCTGTTGTGAAATCCATTCAACTGAGTACTCAGTTTCTGATATTACGTATTGAGCTTCTGAAGTTTCATGGGATTCCTTTTATAGGTTCTATTTCTCCACAGAAATGCTACATCCATCGTGTCCACCTTTCCCGCTGTTTTTTTAACATATGAATCAGTTGTTTTGCATTCCTCGTCTGCTAACTCACATATTTATAAGGGCAGCTTCAATGAACTGCTTATGTCTTGAGAGTCTGTCAGTCTTTCCCAATCATTTGCGTGAGTAGTAACTCTCCTTGTGCTGCACATTGGTGACGGAGCATTTCAGAGGTTCTGGATCCTGCTGTCCTTCTCTCAAGCGTTGGCCCTCGGTGGTTGGGGTGGTTCGGAGGGGAGCAGGGGATGGCCCTCAATTCAGCCCCCAAACTACCTGGCACTTGAATGTTGTCCCCTCCCAGCTGGGACCCTGGAGCCAGCAAACAGCGCATCACAGACTCGGAATCCTGCAGCTCACACGTACCGAACACAGTGAACCCGAGGCCCAGAGAGGAAAGACCCGGAGCCACAGCAGTGAGGGGAGGGGTGGTGGCCGAGCACTCAGGCTCCTTCCTTCCTCCCGACCTTGCTTTTCCCCTCATGGGGGCCCCTGCTCCTTCCAGGCCTGCGTCCACCAAGTGCTTGGGTCTGAGCTGAGGCACCAGCATCTCACCCCTGAGGTTCAAGTTCCCTGACAGGGTATGTGGGCTGGAAGCCAGAGGCCTGGGTTGTGATTCGCCATGTGGTCCTAGGCTCCCCCACCCTGCCTGCCCCCAGCACAGAAGGCTCCTTCCCATCGCGGGGCCTCTGTGATCTCCTGGGACCCGCCCGCTGACAGCCTTGCAGTCACTGGGGATGCACGTGTGGACTTGCCAGTGTTGGGGACTCAGGAGCCAGGCTCTGAGGGTCCCAGTAGCACATCCTGACCACCAGTATCTGTGACGGGAGCCATGTAGCCCCCCTAGGTCCCACACCCTCCCCCAAAGCAAGGCGCCCTGTGCATCAGCCCCGCTGCCGCCCATGCCCATGCGGACCGTTCCTTCTCTGATCCCCAACCCCCTGCCTGCACCCTCATCCCCGTCGGGTCAGCGCTGGCCAGGACCCTGGCTGTGTCATCTCCCAGGGCCGCCTCGCGCTCCCCGCCCAGTGCATTGTCCGCTCTCCTGTCCTTTCCAAAGGCCCCGCCGCCCCCAGCCCCACCCTGTGTTCCGAGGGTTCCTTGCCATGAAGGCTGACGCCCTTAAAACCTCTTCCGTGGCCACAAGGCTCAGTCCGCGTGGCCCCTGCCACCTCGGCAACCCCCTTTCCTCCTGGTCCTGTCTCACACCCTCCTCCGTCCCCGCCGGAAGTGCCACCCAGAGCCACTCAGGAGGCTTGTTCCCTGCAGTGCTGCACACGGCACCCCTCCCTTCAGCTGGGAGATGGAGTTTCATTCTAGAACAGAATTGGAACAGCCCTCAGCATGCTTTATCTGATTCCTCAGTGAATGAAGGAGTGGGTGGGAGAGCGAGCACACACTTGGGGCCCTCATGTGCCCCCAAACTGGTTTTCGCCGTGCCTCTGTCTGTCTGCACATAGGGGCTCGGGGCGGGGCAAGCCCTGGCCTCTGACTGTCTGGCCTGAACTCCAGTGGGACCCTCAGGGGCAGCTCTGTATCAATTACACGTTATGAATAATACATCTGTTCCGAGTGGCCTGGGAGGCCATTAGCTGGGCGTGCTGGCCCGAGAAGCAGCCTTGGAGACAGTGGGCGGGCTGTGCCCTAGGGAAGTTCACATGGGCTGGGCAGGAGGGCCGCCCAGTGCCAGCAGAGGTCAGAGGGTTGCCTCATGGGCGCTGTGTGACCTCGGAGACCTTGCTACCCTTTTCCCTGCACAGGCCACCCTGTAACAAGGCTGCCCCTATTTCTTACCATCTGAGGCCAGTGGCCCCATTTGAGTATTTGGTTGTTGAGGTCCAGAGTGTCAGCCTCGTCTGAGACCAGAGTCAGAGCTCAGTGTGCGCGGGACCAGCAGGGCTCAGTGTCGGGGCTCAGGCTTTGTCTCAGTGGGCTCGGGCTGGGGCTATTTGTGGCTGGCAGTTGGACTCAGTCTGAAAGCACAGGAGTGAGCCAAGCTGACTTTGGTGGTTCATGTAGTCGACACTGTTTCCCGAGAGCCTCCTGTGTCCTAGGTGACGAAGTGGACAAGTTCCTACTCTTGCAGAGCTGGCATCCTGTGGGCGTGAAGGGTGGCGGTGGTCAGCTGGGCCTCTCTCTGCCTCGTCTCCCCAGTGTTGGTAGTTTGAAATCGGCCATGGTGGGAATATTTGCATCACAGCAATGAACACATGCTATAAATCAGGCCTTTAAAAAAAAAAAATCTGATCTCCTTCCCCAAATTCCACTAAAGTGAATGTAGAGAAAAAAAAACACACACAAGAATTAAGAAACTGTATCTTAGGTTGCCCATCAGGGCAGAGGACAGAGAGCTCCGCGGGTGTGGGGACGATGGTGAGTGCTCACTGGCTGCGCAGGTGGAGAATTTGTAAGTGCCTGCAGAGGAGGACAGTGACGGAAAGTGACCAGTTGTCCCCTCAGAGCCCCTGAGAGTTTGGGAGGAAGGGGGTGAGTGTGAAGCCCCCACTCTCTGCCCTCCACAAGCCAGATATGTGTCCTGGGGGAGACTGAACCAGAAGGTTCTGCAGGTGGCCACTGGGTTAGGCAGGGGCCTGCGGAAGGGGGCTGGCCTAAAAATGAGGATGAAATGAAAGGGACCCCCTGCCCACCCCCAGGCACAAAGCTGGGGAACCCTCGGGAACACCGAGTGGTCCCAGACGCAAAGCCTGTGGACACTGGCAGTGGGCAGTTGCCCGATGCCGCTGTGCACCCGGCTGCTTGGGCCAGCGAGTGCGCCAGTGTGCGTTTCACCACCAAAACAGGAATGGGACATTCAAATAAAGAAGGCAAATTCTGAGAAGGGGCTAGATGCGATGCAGAGAATTCAGACAGGTTGGGGAGCCGGCCACGTGATCGGGGAAGAGGGCACCAATGGATCCCACCGGCTGCATTTGAGGGCCTGCTGAGGAGTTGGGGTTTTCTCCCAACTGAGGTGGAGGACACTGGGTGACGCTGGGCTCCCTCGGGCTGTGGCACTGGTCTATAGTAGCTGCAGGGGTCCAGGTGAGAGCTGGGGGTGCGCCGGGCAGGGCAGGTGGTGGGGTGCAGGAAAGTGACGCGGCCAGGGAGATGGATGCAGGTTTGGCTCCGGCTCCAATGAGCTGAAAACGCCCAGTGAGCAGGTGGTGGGGTGCAGTGAAGGGTCGCTTTCACTAGGTTAAGTTGGTGACTCCAGTGACAGAGCCCATGTTACCTCGGGTAGGCAGTTGGAGGGAGGGGTCAGGGCCTCCCCGCCCCAGCTGCTCCTGGTGACAGTTTGTGGGGAGCCTGGCGTGTGCTCTGAACCCTGGGTGGCGGTGAAGTCCTTTCCACTGAGCCCAAGGGCGCCCTTCAGAGTCAGACCCCAGATGGCCATCTCAGCTGCGAACCCACGAAGCATCCAGAAGCACCTCTAAAAGCTTGTCCTCCAAACACTAAACCAACCTCAAAATGTGTGCAGCTTTTTACGAAGCCTTTGGGTGACACCCACGTGCTCAAAGGGCTGAGTGGGTGGAAACTCCTATTTTACAATGAGGACAGGAGGCCACAAGGCCAGTTTAAGTGTGGGGCCGGCACTGGAGCGCAGCCCTGGGGACGTCTCCTGGGTGTTGCTGGAGGACGCTAGGCCCGGGGCACCCAGCAGCTCCTGGTGCAGGATGCCAGCTGCTTAGCGCCCAGTGTGGTCCCGCTGCATCATCAGTGCGGATACCAGGGTTTTACTTTGACTACGGACTCATAATTAGAAGCCATTCAAAGCGGTGTCCCTGAGTGGTTCCCGCAAAGCACAGAGGGTCCTCTCCTGGCCTCACGACGGGCCACAGCTGAGACGACCGCAGGAGGCGCCGGTGGGCAGTGTTGTTGGCAGAGTGTAAGGAGTGCCAGTCTGGCCTGTGGGTGCTCAGCGGCCGCCTGCACGGTGCCCTGGACCGCTCCTGGGTGCCCCGCCTGTTCCGCGCACGCACCCCCCCACACACAACCCGCATGGCCCGGCACCCACACCCCTCTCTCCTCTTGCAGTTCGAGATCCGGCAGCTGCGGGCGCACCTGGCGCAGCAGGGTCTGGACCTGGCGGCAGAGCGGGAGGCCGCGCTGCTCGCCCCACAGGTGCTCAGCCTGCCACGCAGCCGCTACCACGTGCGGGAGGACAGAGCGACCCAGAGTGTTGTGCAGGGGCTGCAGCCGCTAGCAGGTAAGCCGCCGCGGGACGCTCGCCTCCGCGACCGCAGCGTCTGCACCAAGCTTCCCAGAGCTGGAGTTTGTCCCCTTGCAGGACGGTGCTCCTCTTTGGCCCAAGGTTTGGGGTGACGTTGACCAGGGCTACCTGTCTGAGCCCAGGAGGAAGCAGTTAGCCAGGCCACCCTGACTGCCCTCGAAATGGTCTCAGTGACAGGCACCAGTGCCCTGCCTGTGGGCCGGGAAGGGGTGTGGCTTCCTCCTTGATGGAGGAGGAAAGGGAGCCCCAGGAAAGTCATCCAGACGCTTTGAGCTGGAGGCCTGGGACTTTTCTCCTGTGCTGCCTGGCCCACCAGGGCGGGATAAGTCCAGGCCTGGGGCCAGAACAGCCAGAACCTAAGCTCAGCTTAGGTTCTAAGCCCACCTTGTACAGGAGACATGACCTTTCTGGGCCTTGGTTTTGCTAGCTGTGAAATGGGAACACGCTGACCCTGCGGGGGAATGCCCAGGGAAGAGGGTGCACCTCAGTCCTGAAAGGGCCAGGACGTGGTGTGTCGTCACAGGTACCCTCACCTGTGAGGAAGCCCTGTCAGGCTGGGGCCTTGGCAGGCTGTTTTGATGGGCTCAGGTGAGACAGGCCCAGGGAGCCAGGCAGGGGCATCAGTGCCCACGTTAGAGCCCAGAGGGTTGCAGGAGCCTGGCCTCGGTTCCCCTTCCCCAGACCCCTTTCCTGCTCACTCAGGTGCGGTTATCACTGCCCTGCAAGTGTTACACTAACGGGGATGCGTACAGAGTTTCTTTACCAAGACCTTGTACATACTGACTTGTAATGATTTACAATATATTTGCAGTTTCACATTTTTTTACCTACAGATGAGGGATGTAAGGTTCATCAAACTGCACCCCCCAAAGGGAAGCTTTCAGAGTGTGATCTTGTTCAGCCCCCACACCTGCTTTCTCTCATATCATAGGGAGGAGGGAATGCAGACCGAAAGGGGTCCAGAGCACGTCACAGGGCCATGCACAGAACATGGTGCTGGGCTGGGAGCCAGGCTGTGGGACCCTAAGCCCGGCTGGATCTAGGGTGCATGTCCCCTCGCTATGGCCGTTCATTCCCCGTGCCAGATGGCCAGGGCTGGATGCTGGGGCGCAGAGGCCAGAGCTCCAGGCGCTGCCCCTCCCCCTCCCCAGCTGTCTGTCCTGAGGCTTCCGTGTTCCCTTCTGGGCCGTGAACTCCTGAGTCCAGCTCTGTGGGCCTCACAGGAGGCGTGGGAGCTGATGGGTGTGGGCAAACCGTTGGCCGTGGGCTGATTGCTGCCCTGGGCTGATTGCTGCTATGAGCTTTTGAGGTCCCTTCAGGGCTGGGACTGGCTTCTGAGTCCAACCCTTCAGCTGACACGTGGACCCCACCTGTCACTCCCTCCAAGAGGCCTTCCTGTTTTGGAGAAAAGCTTCTCCAAACCTCCCCTGGGAGGCAACAGCCCCAACTTCACGTGGCTGTCTGTGCCGGTCATAAAAGACGGCTGCCCCCCAGCCCCCACGCCACCCACTGGGCTGCAGGTTTTATGCACAGTGGATGGGTGCTTCCTCCTCCAGGTCCTGGGGGACAAGCTCTCCGAGTTCTTTTGTACTGCCCCCCCCCACCCCCCCCGCATCCCAGGGCTTTGGTCCCTCAGTGACATCCAGGGACAGATGACGCTCAGGAGGAGCTGCAGAACCAGCACAGGGCCCAGAGGCCACCCCTACCTGGCTTTTTGTTCTGGACCTGCCACCTGTCATGCAGCCGGAGGGCGCCAGGGCCCTGTGATGGCTGCCTGGCCTGAGCCCACAGGGGACCCAAGCCCACGTGTTCCCCACTCTCCTTCCTACCGACCCCCATGTCCCCACAGCTCATCCTGGGGCTGGTGGCGTTTTATGCCCCTGTGCAGGCGTTCACACTCATCTGTGCTCAGCTGTAGCTGGCTTTCTTTCAGGTTATTTTTCATTGTAGCTGACATACAGTGTTATGTTAGTTTCCGGCGGGTTGCAACACAGTGATTCTACATTTATATGCCTCATAAAGTGACCACAACAATTGGTCTGGTACCCGTCTGTCCCCAGTCAGTCACTGTGCTATTGCCCATATTCCCGGTGCTGAACCTGAATCCCCATGACTGTTTTGTAACTGTCAGTTTGTACTGCATCCCGTCCCTTTCCTGCCGCCCCCTGGCCCACCACCCCCTCCCTTCTTGCATCCGTCAGTTCTCTGTATCTATGAGTTTGCTTCAGTTTTGTTTTGTATTTTAGGTTCCACATATCAGTGAAATCATATGGTATTTGTTATTCCTGTCCACTTATTTCATTCAGCATAATGCCCTCTAGGTCCCTCCACGTTGTCACAAATGTCAAGATCTCATTTTTTCATGTCAGAGAAATATTCTATTGTATGTATGTATCACCTCCTCTGTCCATTCATCTATTGATGGACACTCAGGTTGCTTCCGTACCTTGGCTGTCGTAAGCAATGCTGCAGTGAACGCAGGCGTGCATATATCTAATTAGTGCTTTCATTTTCTTTGAATAAACACCCAGAAGAACTGCTGGGGCTTACGGTAGTTCTAGTGAGGACCCTCCATACTGTTTTCCACAGCGGCTGCACCAACAGGGCACGAGGGTTCCCTTTTCTCCACGTCCTCACCAGCATCTGTTATTTGCTGATTTCTTGATGATGCCATCCTGACACTGAGGTGACATCTCATTGTGGGTTTTCGTGGTTTTTTTTCCATTTCTCTGATCAGTGACATTGATCACCTTTTCATGTTTGTTGGCCATCTTGTGTCATTTTGGAGAAATGTTAATTCAGGTCCTCAGCCCATGTTTTGATCAGGTTGTTTGGGTTTGTGGTGTTAAGTTGTATGAGTTCTTTATACATTTAGGATATTAACCCCTTATCGGATGTAGGTTGTTTTTTGGTTTTGTTGATTTTCTTTGCTGTGCAGAATCTTTCAGTTTGATGTAGTTCCATTTGTTTATTTTTTCGTTTTGTTTCCTTTGGTGGAAGAGACATACCCAAAAAGATATTGCTAAGAGCAACGTCAGAGTTTACTGCCTATGTTTTTTTCTAGGAGTTTTACGGTTTTAGGTCTTACATTTAAGCTTTAAATGCATTTTGAATTTATTTTTGTATATGGTGTAAGAAAGTGGTCCCGTTTTTTCTTTTTTGGGGGCATGTATCAGTCCAGTTTTAAAAACACCGTGTATCGACGAACCTGCCAACATACCCCCGTGTATGTTGTTGCCTCGTTTGTCACGGATAAAGTGACCGTAGAGACGTGGGTTCATTCTGGGATGTGTTGTGCTCCATGGATCTGTGTCGCATTTTGCGCCAAGGCCAGTCTATTTGGATGAGTCTGGGCCTGTAGTGTACTTTGAGGTGGGGGAGCGTGACCCGCCCACCCCTCCCCGCCGCTTTGTTCCTCTCTTTCGGGATTGCCGTGACTGGTACACCTTAGAACTATTTGGCGTAGTTCTTTGAAAATGGTCATCGGTATTTTGATACAAGGATCGCATCGAGTCTGGAGGTTGTGGCTAGTGTGGGTTTTTAAGCGTGTTCATTCTTCCTGTCCGTGAGCACGGCCTATGCTTCCATTTATCTGGACGTTCAGTATCTTAGTTGAATGTGTTACTGTGTCCGAAGACAGGTGTGTTAGCTGCCTGCCTGCTTACATTCGTTCCTAGTGGTTTTCTTTCCGAGGAACCCCACGCCTGCTGTCCCTCATGTCCTCCGACACCCCCTACCTGCCTCGCGCTGCCTCAGCTCTGCAGCCCCCACGGCACTTCCCGGCCAATGCTGAGGCGTCAGGAGCTGAGCCCTGGCTTCTGTGGCAGAAGCGGGGGGTGGACAGTGTGGGGTGGTGACTGTTGGGGGTACATGAGAAAAGGGCTGCTAGGGGGGATTGTGGGGGGTTGCACCTTGGTGGTGGTGGAAGAAGGCACAGAACTAGGAGGGAGGCTGCTGCGGGAAGGGGGGCAGGACGTGCAAAGGCAGGGAGTGTAGGTGTCTTAGCAGGGACAGGAGATGGCGAGGTGGTTCCCGTTTCTCCTCTTGCTCCTCCTCCTCGTCCTCCTCCTCCTCACTCTCCTCCAGCTCCTCGTTCTCGTCATCCCTCGTCCTCCTGTTCCTTATCTTGGTCTTCCTCCTCCTCTTCCTCCTCCTTCTGTCTCCTCCTCGTCCTCCTGCTGCTCCCCCTCCCCCTCATCTGTCTCCTCCTCCTCCTCGTCCCTCACGTCCCCCACCTGCTCCTCGTTCTCCTCCTGCTCCTCCTCCTCCTCCTCACCATCCTGCTCTTCCTCCCCGTCATCCTCTTTATGGGCTGCCTCCTCCAACGTCTGTGTCGCCTCCTGCTGCTGCTCCGGGTCCTCCTCCTCCTCCGCCTCCTCCTCCACGTCCTGTAGCTCCTGCCCCTCCTCCTGCTCCAGCTCAGCCTCCTGCTCGTCCTCCTCCTGCTCGTCCTCCTCCTCCTCCAGCTCCGCTTCGTCCTCTGCCTCCTCCATCTCCTCCTCCTCCTTTCCCTTTCCCCACCTTCTGCTTCCGATGCTCCCGCTTCGGGCTCCTCAGTCTCCTCTTCCTCCTCCTCCTGCCCTTCCAGACCCAGTTCCTCCTTCGCCTCCTGCCCCTCCTCGTTCTCCGTATTGATTGTATCATTTATGGAGAAGTGACTTATTTCACTTCTGACACAGGCGTGAAATAAGTCCCTTATCAAATAGGGAGCGGAGTGAATAAGTCACTTCTCACACGGGCCTGAAATAAGTGATGTTACCTGACTCACCTTGCTTTTCGTCTTCCTCCTCATCTTCCTCGTCGTTATTTCTTGTCCTCTCTCTTCATGCTCCTCGTCCTCCTCCTCGGTTCTTCCTCCTCCTCTATCACCCCAGAATTCCCAACCCTTCATCCCCTTTCCAGTCCCACTGCAGCGAACCTCCCTCCCCATAGGACCCCAAACTCAAGAGCACGCATTGCCTCACACGACACGAGTGTCACGTTTATTGCAGTTACATGTCGGGACGGCCCCTACCACCGTTCTGCTGCAATGCGCACAGCTCTACCCCCTTCCGGGCTCAGCAGCCCCAACCTTCCAACTCTCCACCACCCTTCCTTCTAATGAACAGCAACCCCTGCTGTCCCCACTCCCCCCCACAGCGCCCCTCCTTGTGCCTCCCTTGTCGCCCTCCGTGTACTCCCCCTACGCTGCGTCCATGCACCCCCACGCCAGGCCTGCCTCCTACAGTGGTTCCCCCTCTACCTACTGCCACCCAGCTAATCCCCCGACTAGTGCCACAGCGCCCAACCTTCCTCCCCATCCAGTCCCCCTGGTACCCCCCCAAAACCCAGAACAGAAGAACAAGCAGTGACTGATGCAGACTAGTTTCCTGGATTCATTACCCTGACGGGCGCTATTTGTGGGAATTCAATGCACCCACCTGCAGGAGACCCCTTTTCGCTGCAATGCAGATGTCCCTCTGCCCGGGCTCAGCGCCCCAGCACCCCTCCTTCTCATACTAACACATTGAAAAAAGCCAGACTCAGACTTCAGCCTTCTGTTCCTAATCGCCACCCCCCCAAAGTGCCCCCCTACACTCCCAGAACACCCAACTTGCCCCCTCCTGTAGAGGGGACCACATACTCAGCATCCCTACGCCTGTATGTTGACAAAATCCAACGTCATCACACAGAACAACTCCCATGTGCAGTGCTGCTTATTTTCCCCTAAGTGTTTTCTCCCAGACACCCCTTGTGCGGCGTCCTCCCACCCGAGCACACCCCCACACACACACCGCCTGCAACAGCTGACCAGCTCCCCTTCTTGGTTGCAGGCACCAGAGTCCCAGAACCTGCAACCTGTGTGGTCACCACAGCTGCCATAGACATCCACCAGCCCCACCTCACCTCTGAGGGCTGCTCAGTGGACATGGCCGTGAAGCTTGGCACCAGCTCCCACTCCACTCCCAGCCCTGTCACCCAGGCCCAGAGTGACAGCAGCCAGACTCTGTGCTCCTCCACAGACTACAACACCACCCGCGAGGACACGTCCTCCAGCCAGCCTCTCACCACTGCCACCACCCCAGCGGCAGATCATGGAAGCCATGGCCCAGGACCTGCTGTGTCCCCTGTCACAAGGCACCAAACCAGCCCCCTCTGCCTCACCCAACAGGCTGTGCCCAAAGCAACCACGAGTTGGAACGCAGCGTAAGCGTTCAGCCAGACAAACCGGGACGGCTTCACTGTCCTTCACATGAAGCCTGGCCCCCACTCCCCACCTGCTGTGCCCGCCTGGAGGAATTCAGGTATGCGGATCACAGACAGCAGACACTGCACAGGGTTCCCGAGGCCTCCATGTGAGACGAGGGCACACAGTCCCGGGGTCACACGCAACTGCCTCTGTCACGATGCCACCTGCACCGAAGGGCGGGACGCCAGGCCAGGGAGCCCAGAGCCAGCTCTCCCTCTGGGCACGATCAGACTGGTGCACGTGGCTGGGGTTTCCCAAACCACTGTCACACAGCAGCAGCCTGAGCAGGGCTGGTGGTCCCGGCTCAGCCATGGCCTTCATTCCCTGGACTCTCGGGAACAGCACTGTGAGCCCCTCCCAGGAATCCCGGGTGCAACCCACACACCCACCATCTGAGCCGCTTCCACACCCAGCTCATTTCTGCATGAGCATTTCTGCATCTTTTCAGGACGAATCTTGTCACCTTCACAGGATGTGAAGGGGTGGGGGGAGGAGGGAACAGCCATTGTCCAATCTCAGCTTAATAAAAACCAACTGCACTCAGACTTAGTTGGCAGGCGTCTTTCTTCGGATGAGGACTTACTGAAGAGTGTGCAGTGCCTGGCTGGCATTGCCCTGATGGGTCACCTGGGACACGTGGCTGAAAGGGACACCAGCAGTTGTCAAAAGAGTTAAAGGCCTCTGTGTCCGACCGACCCATCTTTGAGGTGTCATCTGAGGCATTCTGGCTCACTAACGGCAAAGTTATAGCTCTCAGCACTCCCCTGAGGCTCCCCAGGGCCCTGTCAGGTGGGGGTCACGAACTCCATTTTACAGGTGAAAAG